>NW_020799100.1:10632295-10655986 GCF_003259725.1 Athene cunicularia | reverse complement strand
ATGTGTATAAGAGACAGCACTTGCACCATTCAGCAGTCCCATGGGTGGGTTTCCCAGCTGGCAGGAAAGAGAGTGGGTTGATCAATGGCCAAGTGAGAGTGAGATCCTGGTCGCGGGGCAGTGGCATGAAGAAGCAAGCTGCATATGGAGCATGAGCTGATTTCCTGGTGGATCTGCAGCCCATTTCCCACACACTTTCCAGGGACAGGCTTTTCAGGGACATTATTTTTTCCCATTACAGTCAAGATTGCTTCTTGGGTCCATTAATCATCTGCTTTCTTTGTGTTTCACCCTCCAATTGTAAGATGTATCACGTCTATGGTTTGTATTCCTCAGCAAAGGGGGTGGAACTATCTTATTTTTAATTTGCCCATTGTTTTTGGGTAAGTTTTCTTGATTTTGCAATTATCTTGGAAGTATCATGTAACTGAGATATCCAGTCTGGCCATGTGGAGAGTACTTTGGCTACCAGCCTCCAGCACATGAAACACTTGTTAAAGTGGCATTCCTACCTCGTGTGAGACTAGGACTGAGACATGCTCTAAAGACCCACTCATCTCCTCTAAGAAAAGTAGTTCAGCTGGGAATAAACCAGTAACCTACAAGGGTTTGGCCTGCATCAGCACCTGATGAGGAAGTCACAGCCCACCCTCCCCCTTGAGCGCTGTAGACATGCATAGGAAAAGATGAGGGGTTAAATATTACAGACAAGTTAAATAATTATCCTTGATATACACATGGAGGATTGAGTCTTAAGAGAGCAAATAACCTGGTCAAAACCAACTCCTTGAGCAAATCAGGAGAGAAATGAAGTGGGAGGGTGGCAATCAAATCCCATTAGGTCTAGAGGGTAAGTTACCCTCAAACAACCTTTTCTGACCTACACATTCCCTATCTACAGCCCATCACAGGGGCCTTTGGTCTCTGTACTGACTTTGTACCTGTCAGGTGGCTTGACAGAGGTCACCAGCCAGCAGAAAAGAAGACAATTGAGAGGTTTGTTCCTGACTTACAGCCAAAATCTTTACCACAAGAGCATCCCTTCTTCTTTGCTGGAAAAGTCAATGCTAACATTAATACTTCATTTAGAAAATTTTGATTTTGAATAGAGCATAAGTCATTAATGCCAGTGCATGAGGCTAGCAGAATCAAAAATTGTATGTCCTTCTCCCACCCAAATTCATAACAAAAAGGGAGGATGGTGGGGTTTTTTAGTTATTTGCTACTGTCTTTTTAAGCCTTTAAAATAACAGAAAATTACTCGATTATAACAAGTGAAAGCTGATTCCAGGAGCTAAAGGCAGTAAACACATCAAATATTGCAAGACTTGTGATACAATAATGTTGGCAGTATTGTCATGTCTTCTCTTTTCATAGGGGGTAACCTTGAAATAAATCCTAAAATGATTACAGGCCATTGGTTTAAATACACACAGCTTTTCAATGAATCCTTGAGCTTTCTAATTCCTGTGAAAATAAGATTTCCTTGGGGATATAGTCATGAAAATACCCTTTAAAAAGGGTACCTGTTCATTTTTCAGATGTGCTCACACGGTGTGCTTGTAATGAGGTACCCTGGCATCTCAGATGAAAGTGTCTTGTCTCTCTCCTTCATGTCATTTACTGCTTCAGCCACAAAGTCATTTGGAGAGACAGCTTCACCAGTTTTCCGAGGCAGGCAGCATAGGTAACAGCTCTTCATCTTCACGATCCATATTACTGGTGATCACCTTATTACTGGTGACCAGGGCCACGCATGCTGCTCATACAGACCCCATTGATTCCAGAGTGTTTTCAGAGCACAGATTTTGCTCCCAGTCTAGGCTCTGACTCAGAAATGCTTTAAGGTAAGCATGGCTTACAAAACTATCCCCAATCTATTGCTAGCAATGAACAAAACAGTTTAAAAATGTTGTATATATGCCTCTCCTCTTCCTCCACTAAAATCAGCCCTAAAACTCTGATTTCCAGTCCTTTCTAATGGGACCTGATGTGTCCTAGGGCCCAGATCTATGCACGAGAGTGACTTTACACACATGAATAATCCCTAGAGTTCAACCATGTGCAAAAAGCTATTGTGTGCCCAGGCCCTTGTGGAATCCTGGCCTTAGTCTAACCTGCTTCATTTAGCTGTCAACACAGTATTCTCCGGTTTGCCTAGCAATTATTTCTTTGTCATCTGATGCAGAGGTTAGGTGCTCTTTGATATTGTTTGTTCAGCTTTCCCCTCCTCTGTCGCTGCAGTGCCCAGAAGGGATATGTGGATCTCTTAATCAGATATCATATTGACATTAGCTGTCACTATGTGTACGATACTTAGATACGTTCGGTCTTACAAGCATTTGTGAGTGCTCTTTTGGGGATAGCTGCTGGGTAGTTACAGTGCCTAGGGGATGCTTGAAGGGAGGCTGTTACAATAAGAAACAGTGATTATCCATGCTCACTGATGGTCCTAGCACAAACAATCAGGCATTCACTTAGCATGGGAGGGAACTCCCTCAGCCAAGTGAGATGGAGTTAGAAATCATCTGACAGAGAGGTGGGGGAGGTCACACATTACCCTCTGCCTGGGGATCCTCCCATGTTTAATGTTGGCTGTACTGCAAAATCAGATTATCCCAGGAAAAACAGTTTTTAATACACTTTTCTTCCCTGGATAATGTATCAGGCATCCTTTCATATTTCACCCCCAAGGATTTGCGTGTTTGTGCTGTGTTTGGGGTTTTCACCATCAAGAGCAGAATGTTAAAGTCTAAACTGAAGCTAAGAATGAACCCTCAGAATTAGAAATAGTGCAGTGAGGCTCTGGACAGGTCTGTCCTGACTCATAGCTCTTTCTAGGGGCTATCTTTAGCCTGGTGACACTACACTCCTGAGTCTTGCTGTAGTCAACTTGAATTGGCAACAAGTAATTGAGGGCAGGAACCTAACATCAGATGCAATGCGTCACTTCCCAGGAGGAGCCCGTCTTTCTCCCTTGGTTTACAGGAGGGATGTTGTGCTAAGACCTATTTGTAGCTCTGCACAAGGCAATGGGCTCTCTGCTAATTCTGGGGTATTATCACTCTAGCATCTTACCATAAATCATGCCAGAGGATTTAAGGAAGGATGCTGCCCCAGGTTCCTCACCCTAACCAGGCAGCAGTGTTAGCTTCACAAAGAAAATACCAGGCACAGCCACGGTACTGATGCTGTTCCCTAGGCCTTTATACATTGTTCTGCAGAACAGAGCCTGCCAAGCTGTTTGTTCCTCTGCAGAGCTTTGCTATGGTAATGACATGGTTGGCGCAAGTACTTGTTTTTAATTTTATGAACCTTGTAGCCCTAGAGCAGGACCAAAATTATTTAGCAGAGGAGAATGTTATTTTAGGCCTGGACATTGTAATCTGAGCTGTGCAATCACAGCACATTAGCTTCAGCAGGACTTGGTCCAGCAGCATGGGTCTCCCACCCCACCCTGGGCAGGTTGTAGGTCCTGGTTTTATAACATACCGCAGAGTACTATCTCAGAGAGATGTTCTTCAGGTCTGAGAGTTTTTATATAAAGTGCAGAGTAGCTGTGAAAAACTTTTTTTTGATAAGTGCGAGACATTTATTGATTAAAGCCATAAAACCAAATTGAAATATATTAAAAATGGTGAACATTCACATTCATTCTAAGAAGGAAAAGCACAGCAACTAAGTGACATGGCATATTTAAACAATGCTTTTCTATGGGATGCCAACATCGGGTTAACTTTGCTCTTCCCAGAACTAGATCACACCTGCCTGTGTTTCACAACTCCTGCAGTAAAAAGCTTACCAGCAAGTAATGCACACCATGTTCCAGAAGACTCAGTCTTTGTATAAGCTAACCAGTATTTACCTCTGTACCTCCATCCCAGTTTCCCTGGCACCACTGACCGTGTAAATGGAAATCCAAAGCTAAACAAATGCTAGGGTGCAAGATTGTGGGAAACAAGGGTAAGCACTGCCAAGCATGATGCAGTCTATGTGCCTGCGTTTCTCTGCAGGAAGCTTCTTGCTGCATCCTAACATGTTCTTAAAGCAACCAGTCTCCTCAAATATATAAAATAAATACAAAAGTGGAGTAGATCCCTTTCTTCTCATCCAACATGCCCCAGGGCCATCCCCAGCTTTGCCTCCAAAAAAGCAGCCATGGGAGGTTAAAAATTTTGTGAGGCATCATCCTACCAGTTTTGGCATTTAGGCATCCTGATGTAGCACAGCCTAACCTCTTCCCCTACTACTCTTTCAGTTTTGCCTTCAAACTTTCAGGTCCTCTCAGCTTTGGCTCTGGTGTGCCAGAATGGGCACATGCTGTGTTTATATAAACCCTCTGTCACCTGGCAGCAGCGATCAAATGTGTGTGTGGCAGAGGAATTTTTTCCTCCTGTCCTCCATGGGGTGGAAAAGCACTGAAATTACACTTTGCTTATTCTTTTCTTCAGCTCCTGAAGCCAAAATAAACTTTGGGAAAAAAGTAGCTCAGAAGTATAAACAGAATAATTGAAAAATACTTCTCTTTCTTTTAGCAAAAACAGCCTCAAATAACATAAAAGCCCAAGGACTGCATTGCTGTCTGGTCACAATAGCAGTTCAGGTCTAACGCCAGCTGCCTGGCACTGTACTCTAGACTCCTCTGACAGTGTCACACTTGCTCATGAGAAGTAAAATTCAGGCCTGTTTAAAAAGCCAGCTTGAGACATCAGCTAAACCCCCCTAAGCCCTAAGAACAACTTGAAGTCGCAAGAGGAAAGAAATAAAGGATTATTTCAAACCCCAGGATTTTCTAAGTCGAAGCAGCACCTGGCTGAAGTCACAGCATAAACAGCTCAGATCAGATCACGGCAGTACCTGTGTCTTCAGAGAGCTACACAGGACCCAAACAATCCCCAGCTAGGAAATTAAATGACACTTGACAAACATATTCAAAGCTGTTGGCCATTTTTTTGATTGTTTTTGCAGAGCTCAGCACATGGTCTTAAGAGACTGAAATACCTCAGCATCATGAAATAAGACATGCCAAAGTTCAGCCCATGCTCAGTGTGAACTGGTTGTTTCTAGAAACCCGAGGGGACCCAGAGTCAGGTGCAAGGGCATGCTAGTCTGATAGTGTCTCCTGCAGAGTTTGGGACTTTTTCTCTTGATTCTTTGATAACACGATGCTGCACCATGCACATGTCATCCTGAATGTGTTTAGGAATAATGGTACTTCTCAAAAGAAACAGGGGAACTGAAGTGCTGGAACCCACTGGCTCTTTTTCTTCCACGGCACTACACATAATAGCAGTTTTTAGGTAGGGCCGTGCTAAATAATGTCACATAGATGCATTGGAGGGAGTTTGTGTTGGCCAGAATCCAACTTCTTATTCTGCAAAGGACTTTGGAGATAAAGCTATAGTGTCATCAGCGATGCAAAACTTGGGGGTGGTATGGGGCGGGGGAGATATCTCTGATGCTGAAGCAATGGCTAGGACTACTTTAAAGTCTACAAGAAGGGTCAGTATGCCTTCGAAGGGACTCCAGAAACAAGCTGTCTGGGCAGGATTCCCTTTGGGAAGGATTCTCTGGCGCTGTGAGATTAGCTGGTCTCCACTGAGTTACTGATGGGAGTTTGAATGGCTCATGGAAGAAGCCAGACTCTGCAAAGCAGGAGTGATTCACTCTCCACACTGAGAGAATATGTCAGGCTAAGAGCATTTTATGCAAATCCAGCAAAAAAGAGATGAGAGTTGGGAGGTGGGAGGCAAGAAAATCATTGTTTCATCCAGTTGAAAAGTTAAACCCTAATGTTTCTTTTTTTGCTAGACATGTTATCTCCACTATTCTGCTAGGAATAATGCCTCTGTTATAAGCCCAGCTAAAGATTTCTGGCTTATCAAGTTCAAGGCAAAGAAGAAGATAGAGATTTGAAGAGTGGGAGGGGAAAGAAAACATACGACTTTAATGTCAGAGCTTTGGAAACTGAGATACTTATCTGTTTTCTTCTTTCCTTGATTATGTTACTTTGAATTTGGACAAGGAAACCAGCCTGGCCAACCTCACTTCTGTTTCTTCTCAGTTTCACTTTCTGCAAACTCTGTTGTCATAGATGTACACTCAGATACGCATCTCACTGAAGACAGTTTCACATTTAGAAGACACTTGTTGAACCAGGAGATGATGATGAGAGAGACATTTATCATTACTGTCATTAAAGATCATTGTCATCAGAGACCTGACAAACCTTGTCACACTAGCACTGATGATGGTGTCCCAGGCACCACTGCAAATTTGCCTTGGAGCATTACATCAGTACACAGCCATGATGCCCACAAAGCAAGTCGCTTGCTATTTACTTCAAATGCAGTATTTGTGAATGGTGCTTTGGAAAACAGCAGGTTTTTGATTTGCTTTTAATGTAGCAGATGCTTCACAGTTGTGAATCAAAGACTTGCTCCCCAGAATTATTGTTTCTCTTCTTCTATTGATTAAAACATAATATATGAGCTCACACATTAAATTATTTCACAAAGACCTGACTCTTTACATTTTTATATGTGTGTAAAATCCTTTTTAAACAAATCTGTTCTCCTAAATCTGCAATAATTCAGTAATAAAGCTAGCTCTAAATAAAAGGAGACAAAGACTATTAGCAGAAATACAGGTGCTCAGTGTTAGAAGAGATAAATAAAGGAAAATAAAAACAAACTAAGGGGATCTCACAACTAACTCCACGCTCAACTGAATTGCATTGGTATAAATGCAAGCACTGTGTGGGCCCCCAAATTAGGAACTATTTACAAAACAAAAAGCTTGCCTCTACTGTATTGTGCCTGTTCTAGCCACACTGAATAGCCTGCCTAATGATGATTTCTTCTTTATTTGGGTCAGGTCTTGCTGAGGAAGAATTTTTTGAGAAACCAACGCTAAGCATTGCCGAAGACGACACTGTCATCTTTCCAGGAGACACCCTAAAAATAAAATGCAGGTAAGGATTGCTCTGGCAATGCTGGATTTCCTTGGTTGTATTGATTACCTTGGCACAGCACAGCTTCTGGGTAGGATAGAGCAAAGACTGCTGCACAGCCAGCTGGGAAGCAGTGCTGTTTACCCTCACATGCATTTCTGTGTGGAGGAGAATCTGACAGGCTGTAATAGAGCACGGAGGAAAGGCTCAGGTCAGCATTCAGCTTGGCCAGATTCTTTATGTTGTTATAGGGGCCCAAGCAAAATCCTGAGTCAGCACATGGGAAAGCTTATGGGAGGGGGATGTACCATGCTTAAGGACATGGCTGGATAATCCTCGTCTGAAAATAGGTTCAGATTCAGCTACTCTGCAGCTAAAATCACTCTTTCATTCCCTGTCCATAAGCAAATGACAAACAAGATCACCAGGGCATGTCATTAGCTCTTTACAGATATATAGATGTGCTTAAACTGCCCGAGCTCAAATACCATCTAGCCTATAAGGTGGCAGTTAGTAAAAAGAAGTCAGTATGTGTACCTTCAAAGACCCCACCTTTTTAAACATATCATATTCTTTAAACCAAAGATAACCAGGACTCATAAAAAGCCAGACTGCCGATATTTTAAATTATGGCAACTCTCCAGTTCTTGCCACAATGTGTAAAAATTCACCATACAAGAAACAAGCAAAATGTTGGTCATGTGTTTACAGGCAGAATCCTCTGGAAATGGGGGATATAGCGTTTGGTCACATCGGACTGGCACACAACTAAGTAGCAAATACAGAGTCAGAGCACTTTCTGCTGTGTCAGAACATACATTAGCTTGCTCTGTCACACAAAAGGCCTCAGACTGAGATGTATGTAGGTGTCACTTGTTCCGAGTGTGATTCATACGCCAAGCTACTGTGAGAGGTTGTTTTTTAATTTCTTCTGAGAGAGTTGTAGGAGAGAAGGCTTAAGGTGATACAGACTATCACAGTTTCTCACACACACACATTATTTTTACACCTTCTTGCAAAGTCCTCCTGACTGTAGTCAAGACGTGGATGGTTTCTTGCAACAGAAGTTACTAGAAACAGTAAGAAAAAGCAGTGGGAAGGTAAATCTAAGCTGTAGTTTATGCTGACACATATGTCCCTTCTGATTTTTGCCCTAGTCTATTTAATTCACTGTTATAGTGAAAAGTAAATTGACCCATACTGTGTAAATTTGTGATGTCTTCTGGAGTGTAAGATAGTTTTTTTCCAAATACCTCCAGCTAGCCATGTGGCTTATGAGGTCAAAACAACCTTAAAGTGGTATTTTTAGCTTGGCAAGAAGCAAGTATGATGGCAATAAAGTTTAAATAGTCCTTTAAAATCTAGACGCAGTGCTTCATAAAACACGCTATGTGGCCATGAGTTCGGTGTAGTGCTCCAGGCCAATTAAATCAATACTTTCCAGCAGTTCTCCATCCACTGCCTTTTTAAACTGTAGGAACATCCTATTTTTCTCTTTTCACCAGATGAATAAATAGATGATTATTAACACTTCAGTCCCAAACTGCTTTATGGATGCAAAGCAATAAATCCACACAACGGATCTGAGAAACAGAAAGGTATGGTAGCATGCTGCTGTGCTAGCATGGGAACAGAGGCCCAGAGCACTTCAGTTCCTTGCCTCAGGTCACACAGGAGCTGGGAATAGAGATAGAAGTGTCATTTCTGCACTTTGAGTACGAGAATCCCTGTATCGGGTCCTCTGTGGATGTCTGCCATCCTGCCTCCTCTGACCCAGCACTGTCTGCACACTCACAGATTAGCTCTGGACTGGCCCAAAGAGAGCTCTGAAGTCCTTCGTCCGGGGGCATTAGGGCTGTGTGGAGCACAGCACGAGGCAGCAGACTGAGCAGGTAGCTGTAGTAACTGTGTGAACATCCCTTCTCCTTTAAACTCCATTCATTTGAGATTCTTCTCCAGGATTTCCTGATTTTTGGCAGCCTGGCCAAAGCTACTGCTGCAACTCCCCTCTGCCAGGTGTGAAAATCCCAAAACAATAGCCAAAGTCTTCATCTTCCACCAGGATAAAATATGCAGGAGGAAGAAGTGGGCACATGTAAGGAAGTGCAAGCGTGTGAAATCCCTGACCTGCTCTGCAGAGCCACTGGTGCAGATTTCCAGCCCTGATGGGACACCAGAGGTGACGGTAGAGGGGCAGGAACATGGTGACATGCTGGGAATTGAGTGCCCGAATGTGATGTGGTATTGTTCCATATTCTAGGCCAGGACTCCCATTCCTTGACAGAAGTGGTCATTTAATGACGTTAGCAAAGCAGGGAAAGAGCACTGGGTAGGGACCTCCGCGTCAAAAAATGTCAGCACCCTGAAGGACAGGAAGCTGGTATGACGAATGAGGTGGGGTGGTTCAAGTCACCGGTGCTTCCAAAAATGGGGGTGAGGCTGTTCACCAGAGAGGATACTCACACTTTTCCCAACACTCTCATTCAGCTACATGCTGGGAATAACCTCAAGAGTGCAGCCTCACGTCCACATCATCTTCAGGAAGGCAACAAAAGGACAGGCAGAAACGGGGGCCAAGAGGATGTTTGTTTAAGTGTCACTGAATTTTCTGGCAAATGCATACCCTTATTGCATCTACTGCAACACTACAAAGCCACTGGCACAGAAAGAGTACTTAAGAGTTATTAGCTAACTGGACACTTCACACAGCTTGCTTGTTGGATACATTCGGTATTAGCACCTCTATACTGAATTGATGTGTCTAGACCGGATTTCTTCCTGGCGACACTGAGCTGGGAAATCCAGAGGTTCTTACTCCTTCCTCAGCTCAGCAAAAGTCATTGGGTCAACAGGGATTCACTGAGTGTGAAGGGTTGAGTCAATCTCCTGTCCTTTTGAAGAGTGGCTTCTTTCTGCAATCACAGACAGAACTGCCTCCCTCTAATATTAACTTTTTCCCCAGAAAAATCCACGGATGATTACCCCCATACCCCACTAGTTTCAACTGTGACCATCAAAAGACCATGACGAAAAGACCATAATCTTCATCTCACAAGCATGTATAGTATGTACTAGTACATCACCAGAGTCCTCAAAGTGCAGCCCAAGCAGAAAAGAGCTCCAAGAGTGCTGGAGCTCTGTTTCCAGCACAACAGGACTAGCGCAGCCAGTGCCTGTTACTGAGCTAACTCAGATCAGTTGAAAGCTCTCTCTGATCCTTGCAACAGGTTATAAAAAGTCCTTGCTTTTTGTTGGTGAACTACATAGAATTGCATTTGACATTAGCTGTGATCATAGATAAGACAACAAATGGGTCAGGTGGGTGAAATGGTGTATCATCTGCCCTGCTAGCTCATGTTCTGACTGCCGTGACAAGGCAAATTGAAAAAAAAAATGTGTCTTGAGCAGATATTCTAAGATTTTTAATCTGATTAGTTCCAGACCCTTCACAAAAATCAACATCGAGTCACTGCCGATTAAGCAAGAAAGGTGATGTGAAGTTACATAAATGTTCTCCTCTCTCCATGCAGCCTTAGTGTAAGAAAATATTAGTTAATTTAGCTGTTAAAATATGCAAGGTCCTCAGGTGAGAAGAAACATATAATTTTATCTGGTGCTGTCTGTGGCTAAAATACAGTATTATAAAATCAAACTCATGTTTGGAAGTCTGTGAAAATAAAAATTCAACTTTCCTCCAGAAGCTAGCTTGCTACAGTTCCCACAGACTATTTCAGGAAATCTCCCCTGCTCTGGGGAAAAGTGTGGGGTGATCCACTTCAATTCCTTATGTGTGGAAACAAGCACCCAGCAAGCTTTATTCTTCATTTTCAAATAACAAGAGTGGGAACATTGAGAATATCAATAACAGTTGCCAGAGGGAAGCCCAAATTTTGTCTGAAGTCATGACTCTATCTTACTTTTGCTGTGTTATGTTGACAGAGGAGCAACTTCTGTAAGCTGGCTTTTGAGGGCGGACCAGAAGGAAGATCCCCGGGTGTTCATAACTAATTGTCGCAATACCACAAGGCAAAGCTGCAGCATGCTTGTCATCAGGAAAGTCATAGCTAATGACACCGGTTACTTCACCTGCATTTATGATGACTCCCCATCTAATGAGGATCTCATGGCCAAGATTTATGTGTTTGTTAAAGGTAAGAATTTCACTTCTGTTATTGTGGCTTTCTGGTAATGTAAGTTGTTTTCAACTGTGGGATCTGTCCTAGGTAGAACAAACCACCCAATTCAGATGCTTTCACACATACCACCGCCCCAGTGACCCAGCGCTGGAGCAAGCACCAGCTTTGACATTTTGAAAAAGCTGGATATATTTGGATTTTCATGCCAGCTGAATTCACAGGGACAGAGATGTGAGAACCAGAAATTACCTATCTTGTTCAATTCCAGGACTTGAAAACTAGATTGTCCCATCTAGTTTTGTGTTCCAAATAACAGATACGCTGATTTCTTTAAACCTCTTTTCCTTTTAAGACTAAATTCTTTTATTCTGAAGGGTTTTGCTATCACAGTGTTTTTCCTAAGATTCATCCTGAATACCCAAGTCCTCTTTCTTTCCCTTCCTCCCGAGACATGAAAATCCCTGACAGCATTCTTTGCAATTCCTCCCTCTCCTACACATTTGTATACTGCTTTGTCCTTCACATCTGTGAGACATCCAAAACTGGATGGCTGAATTATACAATTTTATTGTAAAAAATGGCCCATTGCTCATTTTTGTCCTCTCAGAACTGCCTCTCCCCCATGTGTTGGAATCATTGAGTTCAGAGCCAATAATAAATGGAAGCAGAAACTTCAGAAGAGCGTGGTCCTCAGTGATTGAGTGAATATGACATACCGAGCAACCAATTTTTCTTAGAAGAACGTTCCCCCAAAATGCTGAATTTTTTTCGAATCTACT
Source organism: Athene cunicularia (assembly GCF_003259725.1). Taxonomy (NCBI): domain Eukaryota; kingdom Metazoa; phylum Chordata; class Aves; order Strigiformes; family Strigidae; genus Athene; species Athene cunicularia. The sequence continues at coordinate 10,644,119 of NW_020799100.1, read as the reverse complement.
TGACAAACACATTACTAAACCACTGAATCATTTTGGATCTTCCAAGCTGAGACTGTGAGTAGTCAGATAAAGGAGCTGACTTTCAGTGCCTTTAATAGGGGATGACATGAACTCCATTGGTGCTGAATAGTCTTACTATTCAGTTCCCCACAAGTACTCATGAAAATGAATTAATTTAATTTTTCTAATAAATGCTAAAAAGTGATTCTTTGAATCCTCTTACTAAAACAAATGCTAGAGAGGCAAGGAGTTTGATATTATTTGAATAGATCAGCAAACTTACGCTTGCAGAAACCCCATGTGTTTGCTGGACAGCTCTGATAGTCTCATGGTATTGCTAATGATGGTGAAACCATCATGAGGCGTTACTCCCATCCCAAGGGGACTGTGATATACCCACACAGCTAAATTCAACTTTTGCTTCAGTAGGTGAACACACCTGTTTGATTCATGTGGATGACATCTTCCTGTCTCTTTATGTCTGTTGAAAATAGTCCCTTTCTATCCTTATCCTGCTTTCCCAGCAAGCCTTCCTCTTATTGGAAAGTAGTTTTTTGGTGTTACTTGTTAGTTCCTGAAGTAATTTTTTTCTCCCTTTCTATTTCCTTTTTAAAAATCTTTTTCCCTGTTACTCTAAGCCCTGGTTGCTTTATCCACCCTAGTTCTTGTGCTGAGCTGTTTCCTTTTCTCATTACACACTGCTCAGATGCCCCTCATCTAATATTGTTAACCCAGCCCAATGCCTACGCTTCAGGAAATAGTGCATTGAAAACTCAATTCTCTATCCTGATTCAGTGCCCTGGCTGGCTACCCAGGTCTTCATTACTTTATGGTGGGAGCACGTGCAGGAAATGTTATAGATCTTTTGGGACTGCCTGAGCATTTTCCTTAAGAAAATACCTCAAGTTATGAAATGCTTGCCAGCGACGCGCTTGGAACAGTGCTAATCTTAAAAAAATTGCAGGATGTCCTTTTGGTTGCCTAAGGACTGCTGTGCCAAGGTTTCCCTGAAGACCAGCGCTGGGTGGCTGTTTTATCTAAATCACCCTCCAAGATTGTCCTCGCTCAGACACAATTTAATTGTGTCGTACGCCCTCCCTGCTCTAAAAGCTCTTACTCAGACTCCTGTGCTTTAAAAGTTATTGAAGGAAAAGTGGGTAGAAAATGAACCAGCTTGTACTATGCATTCGGTGGGTGAAATAGTGAGAAAGGCAAGTCAGCAGGGATCCCTCCTGTCCGTGTCCTAGCGAGCCAGCTGCTCATCCACCCCAAAGCAGAGCTCTGCCACAGCAGTTCAGTCTATAAGCTTGCAAGTGCCTGCTGGGATCTGGCCTGCTGGTCTGAGGAAGCTGCTTGGCCTCAGTGAAATGAAGCTATTTATACCTCAGCATGGATGCTGTCCTCAGGGCATGCTCTTCCTCCCATTCAATTCCTGTGTATATTTGTTGAAAGCCAGAAGGCTCTTTTGGGGACAAGAAAGCTGTTCTTCAGCGAGGGCTTTACACACTGTGGAGTTAAGTAAGGCATTCAGAAAATACCTACAATTTTGTTCAATATTTAAACATGCCTTTTTAAGGAAATTGGTCTGACAGTGTCTGGACATCACAGAGAAACCCATCAGTCGTCTTCAAGTGAAGAAGTTCACAGTTCCCTGTGAGTGCCAAACAGGGGTGAGGTCCAAAAGACATCTCTCCAGACATTTTGTGGAGAGAACAAGTGCTCAGCAGGGTGTTTATGAGACTGAGCCAGGTGGAGTGAGAAAATGTTGAGCCAGACCCTGAAGGCTGGAGATTCCTCTGAGGTTACAAGCCATTATTGCCAAAAAAGGAAGGGGAATGGTATTTTTTCCCCTTCATTCCTGGCCTGCTGCTTGACACTGAAATGAGAACATGATTGTATCGGAAGCCCCGCTTATTGGTTATTATTTCCTGTGCTTGCTTCTGTTTTTACAGCCTCCCCGGTGGAGTTTCTAAGCTCTGTCAGAATCTGGCATTCAGCAGCTCTCCCCCCTGGTGCAATTGAGCTGTGACCCCTGCACATCAGTTGGATCATAAGGGACCCGAAGGCAGTAGGGTCAGCTGCCATGCCTCAGCTGTGCACTGACAGTCTGGAGGGAGGGAGAACTCAGGATCTTAATCCTGAATAATTGTTCCCGAGGCCTTTTCTGCTTCCCGCTGCAGCTGTAAGTCCCAAGTATCATAATTAAAAAGCAAGACAACTCCCTCCTCCTGTTGCCCATCTCCTTGCTGGAAATACAACGTAGTTAAGGGCTGCAACAAAAATAGTTGGGCATTTTTTAATGGCATTGTTTAACTTCATTGCAATTCTGAGGGATAATCTCTGCAGCGAGACGCAGCGTCTGGTCAAACAGGGTGCTGCAGTGCTGCACAGGAAGAGCAGCCAAGCAAGCCTCTCGTGGCTGCTGTCAGAGAAAAGGGCGAACGGGGAAGCCCACCCTCAGTCCACAGAATAGGCAGTCTGCTGAGCCAGCTCTCGACCAGTAGCAGTAAAGACGAGTCTTCACTGCAAACTAGCTGCCCACATAGGGGCCCACGTCATAAAGTCTCATGTGGATGGCATTTCCACTGCAAATGCTGCCAAAGCCAGCTAGCCAGTGTCATTTGCTTCTATCTATCTCCTGCAATTACCCTTCCCAACCAAATGGGTACTTCTCTGTGAGGAACATACACATTTATTTCAACCTTTGGGATCCCTGTGCCAAAGGAAAGGGCAGGCTGTCTATTTTGTGTTAAAATATAGAGAGCCCTCTCTACAGTGTTTCCTAGGGCACATATAAAATTTAACATGGCTTAGAAGAGGAGGAAAAACAGACAAATCAAGCAAAGATTCGCTCCACCTTCCCAAAGGGCTATCCCAGACCCCAGCCTAGACAGAAGTCAGGACTTGAAGCTCTCAGCTATTTGTAATACTGTTACTGTCAGCAAAACAACTGTCTCAAAGTATAAAATAGTCCTCAGGGCATCAGCTGTAAAAGCTCTCTGTATCAGCTGAAATGCTGCCTCAGCTTTCGCAGTGATTTCCCCTTGCAGTCCTCGCTGTAGCAGTAAGGGATTTGCTACACCTTTTTGTACCACTCAGTCAATGTATCAGTAGGAAGAAGCATAAGCTCAATTCTGCTTGCTTCCCTCCATCAGCAACTTGTCTGACGTTCTTACTGTGGTAGCTGGAACTGGCCACATCTTGAGTGTCTAGAAAAGTTCATCCAAGTTTCCATGCTGTGCTTTGATTCCTGTCCACACACACCAGTAGTACTGCTTTGCTAGAACTGTAGGGCTAGAGGAGGCAATCTCCTAATCGCAGACATGGGGCAAGCAGGCCAGCAACAGACATCCTCTACTAATTTTTATGCAAAGCAGGGCTGTTATTCTGTTTCTTGAAATAATTATGGCCATAATGGGGCTGGTTCTCAAACACTTCAGAAACACAGGAGTCCCACCTCCTCTGACCATGATACTGCAATTGGCACAAAATTATGTATGTGAACCCAATACATCAGTGTTGGCTCCCACACAAGGGCCCAAATACACTGGGGTAGCATCACCAATTCCTGTCTGGGCCTCATGTGGTTCACTCTCTGAATACATAGATTGGTGGATATTTTAAGTGTCTTCCCACACGGAGCAATTCATCTGCTGGTGTTTCACCATCTCAGTGTTACAGTGTGTTAGGAACATGGCAGGATTGAGGGAGTAATTTGTTTACAGTGTAACAGAAGATACCACTGCAGACAATTTGAGTTCTGGCTCCTTTCAAAGTTCATATAGACACCATGAAGCACCAGCACTGCAGGCAGCACTGGAGGCTTGAGCCATAGTACAGTCCTGCCAGGATTCCAGAGCACAGGAACTGGAAATCAAGTTTGAAGCAAGACAGACTTTTATATGGGAGCACTGGGAGCACAAGTCCTGTTTAGGCTGTTCTGAAGGAAAAGGGGGATGCATCCAAGCAGCTTGTCCTGTCAGAGCAAGCATCTCACTGCTTGTCAGGTCCAGCAGCAAGGCATCCCCAAGGAAGGGTATGATCTCTCCCTTGCTATTGCAAAGAATGAGAAGGAGAGTGGTACAAGTACTGCATTGGGGCAGAGTGTCCATCAACCACTGTCTCTTCTTTATCAAACTGTACAGCCCAGAGATGCGAAGCCCCATTTTCTTCATCCCTTCCCCACCAAGGGAAATCTAAAGAGGATGGAAGGTGCATGAAAGCACCCCTCACATGAGATCATATTTTGGTTCTGATGTTCTTTGAAGCTGATTTCTGCCTCCTTAAATTCTCTTGACAGTTCACAGAGATAATCCAAATGTGAGAAGCAGAAATGCAGGGCCAGGGTGACAGCCCTGACTTGGGCTTTGGCTTGCTTTCCAGAAGATATTACCAGTGAGAACAGAGTTGGAGCTGCATTTCTTCTTTCTTTCATGCTGGAGACACCGAGACAGCTACACTTGCTGCCAGACACTCAGCAAGCTGAGATAGGCAAATGCTGTCCTGTCTGCTCAGCATGGAGCCCAGCAGATAAGCTGGCTGTCTTGCACAGACTGGTGGAAGGGTTTGGCACCATATCCTAGCTAACAGTGTTTAGGGCCACATGACATGGGAATACAGGCTATGTCGCTGTGCAGGACCCTCTCTGTTGATCCTCAAGTATTAAGGGCTGGATCCAAAGGAAAAGGAAGATGCTTTCCGTTCTGAATCAAGACCTTCTGTATCTTCAAATCATATCCTAAAGTGTCACTTTTAAGTGGAGGAGCCTTGTAAGATATGATGGTGAGAGAGCAGCATAAGTTCCTGGCAGTAAGTCAGCAACAGCACTTGACATCCCTGCGGGAAGAGGTAATGATCCTCTCCTCCTAAATGAAGGCCTGGCAGCCAAAATCACACACACATTTCCCCCACTTCTTCCTTCCCATTTCTTATCCATTCAGTAACTGCTAGTTGCTGAACTTTACTCAAGGTCTGTGGCTGTCAGCAGTTAATGTAAGAGACCTGTTCTTAATGATGGTAAAGCTGGTCAATATTTTCTACAAAGTCTATGCCTGACTAAAATCTAGTGTTGTGGGAGTCAGAATTTATGAATTCTTCTGATGCTTGAAATGTAATTTCAGCCAAAGTATGGAGACATTTTTTTAAAAAAAATAAATCCTTACATGTTGGCTTTTATTTGTTTGGCAATGAGAAGCATTCTGCTTCCACATTTTTTGAAGTAACACTTTTTAAAGTAATATTTTTCTCTACAAATATTCCTGTGTTTGTAACAGCAATCTCTGGGGGAAGAATGTATTTCTTTTGACCAAAACAGAATGCTTCATGTTGACTCAGAATGTCTTTTGGGGGTTTTGCAGTCATTTTTGTTTTGCCTAAAGATTAAATACTCTGTTTTCTGTTTAATCTAAACATTCCACCACCAGTTCTTTTCATTGGCCTGCCAACCTGAAAAGCCCTTTATTTTCAAAGATCCAGTTTCAAAACAAGTGACTTTATATAAGTTACTCCTGTACCTAGAAGCAGCTTTGATGGGTTACCAGGAGAAATACAGCAGACCAGGCAATTGTCTTGTACAGCTTCCCAAAATACTCTGACCAAGGTGTCACTTAACTGTTAATTGTCCTGTTAACATAAAGAAGAGATTATAAACCTCCTCTCAGTGTTTTTGACCTTGATGAAGACAAACTTCATGGGGATTATGTCAAAATGTGAACTTAACCTGTGAAACTCTGCTCAGGCTTCCCAGCCAAGGTATGGCAGAATGAAGAAAATAAATAGTGAGGGTGAGAGAATTATCTTTAGAAGGAACAAAGGAAGGATCACAATGAGAATGTTCAGGAATTTCACAGACATACATAGCTAAGGATGACTGTCCTCAAAGGCCATTTAGTGCTTATCATCTCTGTGGGCTGATGGATAGTATCTGAAGGGAGATGTTATCTCCACAGCTTTAGTATAATGCAAACATCATGAGACAAATTGCCATCAAGTGTATGAAACATGAGCAGCAAAGAAAAGCACCCAAAATCCTGTACAAAATCCTGTCCCAGGAGGATGTTTCAAACACGCAGGCAGGTGATACGATACTGAAAAGTAAAGAGTTGTAGGAGAGCTGAAGACTACAACATGCTGAGCTCGTGGGGTGCAATGCTGAGGGCTTTAAAGTCCCTTAGCTTCATCAGCTGGCAAGATGGGACCCATAAGCACCTTTGGAGAGCGAGATTCAAATGGCAAGTGAGCATGACATAATTACAGACCTCCACCACTTCCTGGTAGATAGTTACCTACATTACAGATAACACTAAACAAAAGAACAGATGTCACCACGAGGAGAAGGAGTCCCATTTCTGTGTTCTCATGCTGTCACTGTGGAGGCTTGAAGAGAGAACTGCACATTCCCCAGGCAATTGCTATTACACTGCTGAGTTAAAAGGGACCCTCCCTAAATTCATCTCAAGCAGCAATTAATCTCCACCTAGACAAAAGAGAATCTAAACATGAAGGGCTTCACCGTCTGAAGGTAAACAATGTTCTTGTAGGCACTTGACCTTTGAGTTGCTTTTGTGTGCGGCATACTTGATTTTTCTGCCTGGCTCTGTCCCTGTGGCTGGACAGCCGGCCCCCTTCCCCCCCACTGTCCTGCTGCCTCTGCTTCCTTCACTTTGCTGTTTGTGTTCCCTCTTGAGCTGTGCTGGGTAAACAGTAACACCCTGGCCTGGCTGCAGTTTCCTGCAAACTTCCACTGACCTGGAGAGCTAGACAGCCAGTCTGAGACCAAAGGGAAGGGGCCTTTCCCTCGCCTTGGAGCTGGTGGGGAGCTGATAAGTCCCTAACATGCTACAGCTCTTGTCTTTCTTCACATATAATGAGCTTTGCAGCCCACAGTAAATTATTCTTTTTAATTATCCTATAGGAATTGATGGCTGCTTATGGGTAAGATTCATAGGGCATATTACCTTCCCAACTCAGGAGGAACAGATGTGCCAAGCTATAGGGAAATACCCAGTTTTCATAAAGTGTTTCTTTGCTGAGAATTTTTTCCCTTGGAGTTCAGTGCTGGTAACTGCAGAGAGGACGGCACCTGCATTTCCCATGCCTCAGCTCTCCAAATTGCAACAGTTGAGTGCAGTTGATTTACACCATCTGGAAGTAGAGATCTTCTTTGAGACTAAGGTTATCAATTTTAAAGAAAAGTGACCCTGTCCCTTTTGTTTCAAGAAGTTCTGTCTCTGGGAGACTTTTTTACAAGGAGTTAACTGATTGCTGATTAACTTAAGGTGGTGAACATGTTTGTAAAGCTGGCAGTGACACTCCCGATGTTCCAGCAGATCATTTTTCCATGCCATAGTCAGTCTGAACTATTTAGGAGTTTCATGAAGGATTCATTTTTTTGTCTGCACAAACCATAACGAAGGTATCAGCTGGCAGTTGATTAGTTCCCTATTCAGTATTTATTCTTTGTCATTTTGTTAAGATCCAAAGCTGAGCAACTTTATATTTGCTTATCTGTTAAGTGAACACTCCAGCTGCCTGGAAAGTGCTCTTGCTCAGAGTGTCTCCTTCCCAGTGCAAGTGGGGTTGGCTTGCTCCTGCTTATGTGGGGTTTTAGACCAGCTGGACTAAAGCACAAGCAGGCTGCAGGATGCGTTGGGGTTTCCTCCATTGCTCCGTGTCCTGGTACTCTTTAGCACTTGATGATACTATTTTTGCTTTTGCACAGAGTTTCACAATTAGGGAGACAAAAAAGCCTTCCTGGCCTCACTGACATGCCCAGGGTTACTTAGTAAGTGCTTGACCTTCACCTGCAACTGCCTTTTCCTTTCATTCCAGTCACTCTCCACTTGATGGCCAAAGTGTAGCCCTCACCTCATGTTTAAACTCTGATGTCAAAACTGTAGCAGTTTAGCCCTGCAAGTAGCTGCCACATTAGCATCTTCACTTTAAGAGTTGCTTCACTAACTCACACAGGTATCCCACCCTGTTTAGGAGCTCCAATATTGCAGGTTGAAACAGGGAGGAAAGGAGGCCTTCGGCAGACAGAGAAGTCTCTTTAGGCTAAGGCTATAAACTGGATAAAGCACTGGGATAACACAAATTATAGCCATTTGTTTATTGCACAGGGCTCTAAGAAACCTCACTTACTGTAGGAAAGAGAATGACCCATAAATTATAAACCCTTTTCCTCTTTTTTTCAAAACAGAGTGAGAATAATGCCCATGAGACCTGACATCCACTAGAGATTAACAATCAATTGCAGCTCAAGCCATCCTCCCCTTTCCCAACCTAATCTTTATAACCCAGAAACTGCCTTTTGCTGTTGTTAATTGCACATCGATTTTAAAACACTATCTAGATTTCAAATACTGATGGTAGAAGGCTAGATTTATATATTTTGTCTTCCAGTTCAGATTGTAGCTTATGATCTGGGATAGTGTAATTCTAGCTACTGGCTAGACATATGGCAATTCAGGTGCAGACTGCTATTAAAAATCAATTAGGAATGAAATATAGCTTCTGCTACATACACTGTAAATTCATGCTTCCCGTTTAGATGTTCTTTAGTAGTTTAGTACCACCATGATGAGTATTTGTCCTATTTACAGATGAAAAAGTAGATTATTTTTAGGTCTGTTGTGAATCTGAAAATTTGGTAGAGGTCAGTCTCAGAGGTAGGGAAAGATGATGGACGAGAATAGGGTTAAATAATTGGTTTCTCTCCCTGAACAGCAAATATTTTTGAGAAATGTTATTCTGTTTTGACTGAGATATTTCAATCATTGCATAATTCAATATTTTCTGACATTTTAGGATTATTTAACTTTTGCTTAGCTGCCTTCTTTTGATTTATGTTACTTTTTAAACAAACAGTGCTATTCTGAAATTCACTCTAAAAATACTGGCACAAATACTTTTAAATCCAGTGCTCCCATCTTTTCAGTCAAAACAATTTGTTAAAATTTGATCCAAATTTGTGAATAGTTTGGTTTCAAGAAGCTACTTTTTCCACAGCAAATTTCCTCTTGCCCTATATTCTTGTCCTGTCACATAGCACATTAGTTGTTCTTTCTTTTTCTCCATAGACCTAGAAATAGATATGAATACACTTCCCCTGACACTTTTTTGCACCCCCAGTATTTGTTGAAAATACACAAAAATCTATTTTCTCTGCTTTTACCTAAGAAATAATCCAAGGATCTTCTTTTAATAATCCAGGGTCTTTTAAGTAGAAAGGCGTTTCATCATTTGCACCAGCTTTTAAGTTGGCTATAAAAATATCATCGCATTTGATACCTCCAAGTATGGTTTAGCTGGAGAGAGCAAGACTCGAGAGGTATTAAGCAGCATTAATGCTCAGAGACAAACACTTAACACATTTTTGTAATGTGACTTAACAGAAGAATTTAGAATACCTGTTTGGGAAAGTGCATACAACATTGGATTGACTAAATATTTCCTATTAGTTTTAGGGACTGGAACAAGCTAGAGTTGTGGTCCAGAGATCAGGTTTCTCAGATCAAGGCTTGATTAGAACCAGTGTCTGCCTAACCAGAAAGTTCAGATGTGTACATGGAAACTTCCTACGTGTGAAGAGATTACACATCTAATTTTTTAATTCCAATTAATTTCTCTCACATACTATTTCTTGTAATGCCCTTACTTCAAAGTATATGCTTTTTTGTAGACCACACCAGTCAGAATTAATCAGTGGCATGGCATAAAAGCTGACATGAAAAGACATTACTAGAAATGATAGACATCATCCACATTTCTGGTCTTTATCTTCTGTTTTACTGCCTCATGTTCAGTGCTACTGATCAGTTCCTTGTCACAGCTCCCCACGTGAAGCACACATCTCTTGTACTTGCATAGTGACCCCAGTGCCTCATCATAACACGTGACCTTTCTGATACACACAAGGAGCTCCAACCAACATTTGGTCTCATCATGATGAAATGTGGTACATTTTCTCTGCTAAGAATCCCATTCCCAGTTCTCAGAACTAAAACTAAGCTATCAAAAATACAAAAGGCAATGGTCTCAACCTCTGCCTTTCACCCTTAATGTTTTTGTGAGTGAAACTGGTTTGGGTTGTGGAGCAAAGGAACTCCAACTCTGCACTAGTTCTTTGAAAAGTAATTTCAAGTGACAGCACTTACGTATTTCTGTGACATTCCTGAAGTGAAGACTATTGTCATTAGCCAAGAAATGAACATTGATATCCCCAGATGAATGACCTGTTCCCATATGAGTTACCAGTCATGACAAAATAAACACAGAGCAAGTGAGATAAACCAACTCTGTGTTTTCCTTTGTTAGTGGAGCTGTGGAAGAGCAAATCCAAATCTCACACTCCATGTTCAAACTATTCTGCAGGTCACAAATAAGCACAGCTACATCACTTACTTACATATACACTTCTTACCCAGAAAAATTCAACATAAATAAGCACTTCACCTACTGTTTAATTACAGATCCTCCAGCATGGAATACACAGCTCCCTGCTAGGGTCCAAAGGATGAACATTTGTTTTAAATTGAAAAATGGATCCCCACTGATTTGAAGCAAAAGACTGTTTGCCAGGAATGGAGTATTGGGAAAGAAGACATTTTGGAGGGTTTTAGTTTTAGACTCTTTATTGAGAGTAGGCAAAATCGCCAAGGAAGACCTGGAATTTTAAAACTCCGTGTACAGGATTCTTTTCCTCACTAGGTAAAGAAGTTAGAGGAATGTTTTGCCATCTTTTCATGAAGATTTTAGAGCTTTCACAGTTTTGACAACAGATGAAGGAGGGGGAGAAGCCTGATACAGTAATGCAAGGATTAATGGGATTAATAGATAGTGTTACTGCAGAACACTTCAACTGGGGTTTTCTTCAATCACCGAGCAACTGCCACAACAGTCTCCCCATATAAAATGAGAGCATGCATTTAGGTGAAAGGATTGGGGCCAGCTGGCCTGACACATTGGTGCTAAACCAAGATGATCACACCATTCAGGCTCTTAAACACAGCCCGGGGCTTTGATTTTTGTGTTTGAGAGGTACCTGATCACAGCTGAGGCTATATGCAGCCTTTACTGGAGATACTCTTGCACCATGCTGCAGAGTCAGACCAACGCATGCTAAACAGAGGGGCTGTAAGACAGGAAGGGTGCTGGCTACTGCTGCGACAGTGTTTTGCCCCTGCAGAGGTACAGGTCATAGAATCACAGAAGGGTTTGGGTTGGAAGGGACCTTAAAGACCATCTATCTCCACCCCCCTGCCATGGGCAGGGACACCTTCCACCAGCCCAGGTTGCTCCAAGCCCCGTCCAACCTGGCCTTGAACCCTGCCAGGGAGGGGGCAGCCACAGCTTCTCTGGGCAGCCTGTGCCAATGTCTCACCACCCTCACAGGGAAGGATTTCTTCCTTTAATCTACATCTACTGTCTGTCAGTGTAAAACTGTTCCCCCTCGTCCTACCCCTACACCCTCTAATCAGGAGTCCCTCCCCATCTTTCCTGCAGCCCCTTTAAGCACTGGGAGGCTGCTCTAAGCTCTCCCCGGAGCCTTCTCTTCTCCAGCTGAACCCCCTAACTCCCTCAGCCTGCCCTCACAGGGGGTGCTCCAGCCCCCCGGACATCTTCACGATTTCCTCTGGACCCGCTCGAGCAGGTCCACGTCCTCCTGATGCTGAGGGTCTGTCCAGATCTCTCTGGATGGCACATCCCCTTCCTCCAGCGTGTCGACCACTCCACACAGCTCGGAGTCCCGCCAGACTTGCAGCGGGTGCTCTCGATGCCGCTGGCCCTGGCCCCGCGCAGCGCCGGGCCGTAGCGGCGGGGG
>NW_020799100.1:10552045-10632245 GCF_003259725.1 Athene cunicularia | reverse complement strand
CATTAGCCCGGCTGAAGCGGCGGTCCGGCGCCACCTCCGGCTCCGCTCTCCTCGCCCAGCTCCCCGCCGGCCCCTCGGCTGTGGGGAGCGGGAGCGCTCCCCATGATCTAGAAGTGGCATTGCTGTCTTGATTCGGTAGTGCGTGGAGTTTTACACGTATTTGCACAGAGACGTTCCATGCTGGGCAATTTCTGGATGAACAGTGGGGTTAGATCCACAAGCAACAAGTATATTTTTTTTTTTTGCCTATAAAAAATTCCTTAATATTACATCAGAAATTAGAGATAAAACATGGCGTGAGGATACAAGGGTAGTTCAGGAAGTGCTTTAATGTTCTTCATCAAGAAGGACACTTTTCCTCATTATACAACATCAGAGAACAGGTTGCATACACTATAGGTGTTTCCCTTTTCCAAAGCCCTAAAGTGTTTGGCCATTGTTGAAGGCCTCCTACAGATCCATAGCGATGGATGTGTCAGCCCCAGCTGACTGAATTCATTACCAATTTAACATATTTTGGAGTAGCTACGCATTCTATTGAAAACTGATTTTAATTTCCTCATAGCACATCCATTTTTAAAGTACTGTCAGAATACTGTAGAGCACCGTTTTGCAACCTAGATTGTTCACAAACCTTTCCTGTCAGCTATTTCCCAGGCTTTAGGTGAAGCCATTTCCAAAATATAATTAAGTGTGTAGAGGCAGGTCCCAAGCCAAGGATAAGTTGAGGCTATTGTACAGGGTGCACATCCTTTCCTGTCAACAGTATAATCCAAACCAGAAGTGGCTGACTGCCTACACTGTGTGGTGTAGTTAGTATTGCATCAGCTGAATGGTATTTGAAACTTTATACCATAAGAATATCAAGTCAAAGCTTTTTAGAAAAATCTTGAAGGTTTCAGGACTTCACAAACATTATTTTAATTTTCTCATGAACATCATTGTATTCATACGATGAAGAATCAGTGAGACTCAGAAGCTTTATTAAGTTAAACTATGTAAATTTTTATTTATTTATTTCTCATGTATATGTATATCCTGTCTGATTCATTGTGGCAGATCTGTAGAAAATCCCACAGTTCCCCAAGAATGTGACCAACTTAATTCACTGTTAGGTTAAACAGATTATTCTTGCCTGGATTTGAATATGGTGGGTCTACATTCCCTTTTTGCATGTCTTCTGCGTGTTCTAGAGGTCCTCACTTACAGGAGGAAGCTTTTTTCTTTTAATAGATTTACCTTAACTGCTGTAAACCTTTTGTAACACTTAGCTGCTGTGGAATTCAGGGGTGCTGCAGTATAATATCACCTATGAAAGAAATCCAGAGCACTGAGGCTGCCATGAAGACCAGTGGAGTTGATTTATTAACTTCAGTTTTACAGATGAAGAAGGGATAAGAAAAGGAATTTTTACAAGATTACACTGGAAACTGGTAAAATAGGGGTAGAAATGGGGTATTCCGATTCTTGGTCATTGGCTATAATCCCTAGATGACACTGACATTTGCAAACAAGCATGATACAGTGAGCAGACACTATGGGCAATTAGCTGCTCAGATTACAGTGCTCTTCTGGTCATTGATCAGTAAAGGAGCAGTTTTGCAAATCAATGTTATTTTCCCTGCAGACTACAGAAATCCATTTGTGGAGATTCACCCGGAACATCCCGAAATAATCTACATTTTAGATGCTAACAGAACGGTTGTTATCCCCTGCCGAGTTACCTTGCCAGATATCAAACCTAAGCTTACCCAGGTAAGTGACTGTTTCAGAGAAACTCAGTCAATTCAGAGGTCTGGGCTGCCAACACAATGAGTAAATATACAAAACAAAATGTATGAAGCTAGGTAAATTTCAGGGGAAAAAAAAAAGCAAAGATACTGAATATCCAGAAGCACAGTCCTGCTCTTCCCATGTATTACTACTGAACTGTGTACAAGAGTGTTTTGGTGATTAGGCTGAGTTTATCACATATTTTTCTCATCTTGTGGCTTGATGTTCCCCCATCAATTGGCAAAGATAGATGAAAATGCACTATATTTTTTCAAAAGTCTTTGTATAACACCTGGTTATTATCTATCCTCATGAAAGCTTCTCTCTTTTATACCTTGAACCTCCTCAAACAGTTGCCCATTTTTGCTTGATTTCATAAATTTAAAACAAGTTTCAGCTTTGAGAATAAATGGCTACAGCATCCACCCCTTTGGCAGCTGTTACATCTGAATGTCAAGGTTACAGAACAGTCTGTGGAGGCCAAGGCCATTTTGTATAATAAAAATGGAAATTTAAGGTCTGGGTCTTCCTCAATTGATGGAGATCTAGTCACTTATATAAAGGGCTTTAGAATTGCTCTATAAAGAAGCCTATCATGGAGTGAGGAACAGAACATAGGTCTCCTGGCTCCAATCTTGCCTTTTACCTAATAGGTTATGTGCCTTTCCACTCCCCAGCTAGGCTGCCTGCTTGAGCTGTCCTAATGGGAACCAGAGCTCATCCTCTGCCTTGGCTCTGTTTCCACAGCCTGTCTGGATAGGCTGTGAGAGATGAGCTTGTTCTGCTGGATATGGTGTGATAGCAGAGCACACACAGACAGGCTGATGCTGTGCTGGTAGAGGGGTCTGAGAACCTCTGCTCCTCTTTGCTGTTAGATGTCTTAATTGTTGGATGTCTCCTCCTCCTGGGAGACAGGACTTGAAATCACAGAGGCCCGAGACAGTGCTCCGGCTCCTGCTGAGACCAATGGCAAATTTCCAGTAGACGTGCAGAGGGACAGCACTGGACTTATTGCTTTAGCAGATCTCTATTTTTAAGTTTTGTTAGTAGGGATTAAAGGGGGTGGGGGTGGAAATAAGGCTTCTCTCCAGTTATAGCTTATCACTTTAGCCTGGCTAAGTGTTATCACCTTCTCCTCCTTGGCTATAAAAATGAAACATCTCATCTTATTTTAGCCTACTTCAACCAAATTCATTGCTGGAGTAATGCTGCTGACTTCAGCACAGACACATGAGCCTAAATGTGGCCTTGGCACCTTGCAAGGTGCAGACCTCCACATTTATCCCCTTATTTATAGGAAGCCCTGCTCTCCCTGCTTGCCAGCTAAATTCTCTCCTGGTAATTTCTTCAAACACAAACTGAAGTCCTTTACCTTGCTGCAAGCTGCTGGTGGAATGAAATCTCCACTGAAATCTCCCTTTTGAATTATGAAGAAAATTGTCCCTAAAAAGATTTTTCCCCTTCAAGAAAGAGCAGCTGGATTGCAGGGCAGGGATGTTGTTGTTGAGTGCAGCTCCCCAAAGGAACCCCTCTGAGGCCGTGAGCTGGAGAGACATTACTACTCAAGGGAGTAGCTCTGGGAGGCGTGTGTTGGCTTTGGGCGCTGCCAGCCCTGGGCTCCATCTATGGAAAGTCACCGCTTGTTTTACCCTGTCTGGGAATTTCATAGCGCCCTGTGGAGCCAAGGTGGCGGCTTCCTGTGCGAAGAGGAAGCAGGGCGGGAGAGGGGTGGAGGTAAGGATGGGGGAGGAGAGGTGAATAAGGCGATCAGACAAATTTAGAACATCCTCTTCTTCCAAATTTAATCTCCAATAGACAACGAACTTCAAAGGGAGGAAAGCCACTGTGATTTCCTTCAAGCAGCATTGACGCTTTTGGTTTGATTGTTTAAATATATATTTTTGAATATTTTATGAAGATGTTTAATATGTGTGCAGTGTTGAAAAGGGCCTCCTGAGTAGGCTTATTTTTTCTTTCCCCTTCCCACAGCCATCAGGGAGCAGAGCTGCCAAACCATGAAGTTCAGCTTTATCACATTTTATTATTCTTGTAGAAAAAGTACTTTTTTCCACTGTAAATTAAGTTCCTTATGTTACCATTATACTTTAAAATCATTGCACTCTCTGGCCTTTAAATATGTATGGGGAAAGGTACCTCTTGCTAATACTAAACAGCTCCCAGCTAATGCTACATATCATCTTTGTTATTAATAAACCCATGTTAAGACACACAATTCAAACTTTTAATTTTGCTTAACATGATTTTAATTCTGGGCAAAAAAATAATTTTAAGTCTTGTCAGATCTGTTTACTCACTGATCTGGTTCAGTGTGCATTTGCCATTTACAACTTTGACCTCCATGGGTGTTAAAGCATGATTAAGCCTCAGGTATCAGATCTCTTTCTGTAATTTTTCTGAATTTTCCTAATGGCATTGAACAGAGATGCCACAGCTTGATTACTTTGAAAGTATTTACATGAAACCCATGTTTCCTATTACTGTCAGAAGAGAACTGCTGTTCTGAAAGAAAGCAACTGTCTTACTGTGCCTCCTCCCCCACAGCACCGTCACCAGTCACTGACCCATGGTCATAATTCCTTTGTCTTTGGTCTGTGCTGAAAATATAATAACAAGTGACCTAAACCAATGCCAACCTGATCAATTTTGTATTCATGTGAGAGGTATGAACATCAGCTCTCAAAGTCGGAAGCTGAAATTTCTTTGGAACAGGTGTATTATTTAAACTGAATCTTGTTTAAACCACACTGGCATACAAGAGTACAGTTTGTTTGGAGACAGAAAAATAAAATGCATGCTGCGTGACAACTACCAATTCTATCGGGAAAATTCCCACTTGTAGTCCCTAGTGCAGCCCTTCTCTTGGTTAGCTTCAAAAACTAAAACAAGGTAGTTCTGAAAAGAAAAACATTAACTTGTGTCATGTTTGAGAAGCCAGTATCTGATAAGAAGGAGGGAGAAGCACTGTGGAAGTAAAGTTAGTTATCATGTGGCAACTGCAGGCGGAGTGAGGTTTGCCCAAACCCTTCATTTTTCAGCTAAAAGTGATCTGAGCACTCCTGCAGCACATCCTCAGTCCTAAAGCGTTTTCCTATGTCCTGCTGCAAAAGTCAGACCTACAGCCTGTGTCTCCACTCACCTGCCTGCAAATAGGCTGAAATAGGTGAATTTCAGTCATCTGCTCTTTTACAGACTCCAGAACTATTTTTCTGCATTTAATTTCGTGTATTTCTTGTCTACATTATAATCCAGGATTTTCAAAATGATTGGAAAGTAAATTGCATTTTCTCTAGCAAATAGAGGATTTCTGTGTGTGATGATGATGATGATAATAATAATAATAACAACCTAATAATAATAATAATAATAATAATAATAATAATAATAATAACAACCAACTAATTATTCTCACCACCAAAAGCTAACCTGCTTGACATTGGTGCTGTCTAAGGGTATATTGAGGGTTCATTCTTATTAAATGAATTTTTGCTCTAGTTTATTTTCCACATTGATCTTTTGTATCCTCACTTCTCCCTCATAAGCAGAACTTACAGATACTGCTTTTTCCAGAATGTCAGAACATTACAAGTGGTTATGAATTTAGGACAAAAAAAGTCTATGTTACCAAGTCCCCTTCTTTCTGTCATGCTATGATTTACCATCTCGAGTCATCCAGGCTGCTTCTGTGCTTAGTGGAAATCAATAGGCTGCTTTGAAAGTGTCTCATCCCTTTCTGTGATATAGAGACAATCTGAGGACTAGCCATAGACCATAGTTTATAGATGACTGCCACCAGGTGAGTTACCGACATGAATAAATCTGATTTTTTTGGGTCTAACTTCACACATTTTTAAAATACTGTGAGATCTCAGGAAAACAGGTGGTAGCATTAGGAGAAGCAAATTTTTGTTCTTAAAAACTTTCAAAAATATTACCCTGCAAAATTCATATAAGATAGGCATAATTATTTCCAGTAAAGTGATGAGGAAATAGGACCTACAATGGGTAGCATGGTTTCTTGACTAAGGTCTGAGAGGACTGGGGCTACTGAATCAAAAGCTCCAGTTATGATGTCCAAGTTTTGAATTTCAAAGACAGTCATACCTCAGGGAGGGCTCTTCTATTTGCTTATGTTGATGTTGCTTCAGATATGTGTGGAATGAGACCACCAACCACTCTGAAAGGTCAAATATCTACCCTGCCTCTAAAGCAGAACAGCCTTGGCTGGTTGCCTCTATGGTCTGAGGGGAAAGGGAATGTCTCACAAGCCTCCTATCTGTCTGTTCTCTTTCAGTATCCTCATTCTGTAGATGTGAACTACAAGGGGATGGTGTGGGACCCAAGAAGAGGATTTGTCATCCCCTCTCATTCTTTCGTTTACTCTGGAGTAGTCACATGCACTGCAAATGTCAATGGGAGTGTGTTCACCTCCTATTACCTAACACAGAGATTGGGTGAGTGACTGCTGTGTGCCAAGGAATGACCACAGTATTTCTATTTCATAGCTAAGCCCTTGAGTATTATTTCTTGGTTAGCCTCAATTATATTTGATATGTCTAATTGGTATGTATCTGTAGCAAGTCCAAGCTGGAAGACTAAAAGCAAACTCATTTGTCCCCTTTTTTCCTATTCAATACAACTTGGATTTGATCCACTCCTGGTTTTGAAAAATTACCAAGTGTTGAGGTGGTACAAAATAAGAGTATTTTATGCAAATCCCCCCAAGGCTTTGTTTGCTCGGATTGAGCTATATTTACATTAAAACAACTGCTGGTTTAGGATAAACCAAACAGTAGCTTTCTTTTTGCTTCTGGTCATTAAACAGATAAGATCATGGTATACAAAGCTCATTAAACTGCTAATTCAAACCTTTGCTTTTTTATACAGTTTCTCCTGGTGATTCACTATACCCTTTCCCTTGTATTTACAGTTGAGTTTCAGCTCAGAATTAAAATCTGAATTTGAAGCAACTAAATATTAAATTTTTGAGTGCTGGGGATTTATATGAAGCCAATTATAATTTATTTTTCCTCTGTTTTCAATGTCTGTTCTTTCTTTCCTCATTTATTGTATTTTTGACAGAGGAGAGTTTACTGTGACTGCATTCCTATTAGATCATGGCATCCTTCTATACAATTAGCATTCAGCTTTAAACAACAGGGTTGTAAATTTGTATGGCAGCCAAATAAAACTCCTGTAATTCTCTCTCTCTCTCTCTCTTTTTCTTCATTGTTGGTGTAATTATTTTTTACTATAATCATGAATGCAAAGCTAAAAAAAAACATTAGGTTATCCCCCTCTAGCCCAAAAAGACACAGGCAATACCTTACTCTAGAATGTGTTACTATACAGTGGTCAGATGTGTGTTTGGTATGGGACACCATCAGCATGATACAGGCTTCTTTCAGAGTTGATATATTTAGGGCAACAACAAATATATGACCAATATTTGGGGATCCCATTCAGAAAGGAAAGGTAGCTGGTTGTCAGAGAGCAGGAGAAACATGTTTCATATTTTACAGGAATTAATCCTCTTGCAGATATGCAAATGTTGAGGCACTCAGAAGGATGAGTCACTTTTGAAAAGTGTTTCTGAGAATGGCTGTGGAGCTGAGGAATGAGGGCTGGAGCCAAACATGGCAAACGCGAGAAAAGCAATTAATAAATTACTGTATCCACATATGATCAGTTAGCTTGATCAGATGTTCAGGCGTATATACAACTGACCTAAAGTTTCCATTGTGTGGGCATTTCCAACAATTTACATAGAAATGACAGAAGAAGGTGAGCTGTTTATTTTGGAAAGGGTGAAAGGAACAGATGTTGGAGAGGCAAGGGGGGTGTGGGTTCCATCTTAAATGTCATTGATGTAGAGAGTGCTGTGTGGTTATACCTTTGATTTTTTTCATTTCAGAGGTCAGAGCACAGAACCTGTCTCTGTCAGCAACCCCCAAAGAACTGCTGGTTGGAGAAACTCTCAATTTGAAGTGCACAGCAGAAACTTTCATCAACGGGCGCATTGAGTTTGTATGGACATGTCCCAACGGGAGAGTGAGTTGATGAAAATTCAGTATTCTGCTTTCATGCAGTCCCCTCCTACTCAAAAGAAAGATCTGTTCACAGGGCTGAGTAAACTCTAGCTGCTATCTATTCTGAAATATAGCCAACCATTTGTAAGCCTACAACTGACTGTATTTTTAGTCTGGATGAATCTAAAACTTATCTGACCATACTGAACCTGAAAATTAAACTGGAAATAATCAGGCTAAATATATGTTTGCAAGAAAAGCTGGGAGTGTATGTTTCTTGTTGGGAAGAATAGCTGTCTCATTTCTTCTGGCCTGTTGGTTGATCCCAGCTCACAGTGGCAAGTCTCAAAGGCAGCCGTGAAGGTTGCAAATTGTCAATCTGTTCATCCAGCTTGGCATTTGCTAAGTAAGAAAAAGTGAAACAAAAGCCAATTGTATCTGTTGAAATCCCCACCAAAGAATGAAATTTATATTCTGAGTGTAGGTTCTTGAGCTTTCTGTGGAATGTAATACAAAAAACGCCAAATTTGAAGTAGAAACATGTAAGAGACTGAGCATTTGCTCCTATGTACTAAAACCCTTCAGCTCTCCTCAGGAAAAACAGAGGGAAGAAGGGGTACTTTCCATATCAGTTCATTTATCTGAGATACTACTCACGGTTCTATTTGATGCTTGGATTTAAAATTATTGCGCGCTTTTTTTTTCTTCTTTTTACTTCAGCAAAATATACATTTCAAAGAAGCATCTAAGCCTCTTGGAAAAGTGTAGAATGTGATTCCTAAAAATCGATTATTTTTGTCTTATTTTGTTTACTTAAAGAAAGAATGTCTAATTTTGTTTTAGTGAAGAAACTACAGAAAATAGAACATAGAATTTATAGAAGTGCAAGCAATATGGTGTTACTGAATTTAATTTCTAGAACCCCATATGATGGAAGAGATTTGTTTTTCTATGAACCCTCCTTAGATTTCTAATATTATAAATGTAAAATTTCTTGGTCAAATCTCTGGGATCAAAAATACTATCAGAAGTGATAATGCTTTCTAAAATTCATCAGTAATTTGCACTGGCACTTGGCTGTCATGGCATATTGTATTTATTTCATATTATATTTCTTTTAGTAAGTAGGAGTTTTTTAAGACAGAAGAATACTGACTGTGACCACCACCAACAAAAAAAACCCAAACCAAAACCCAAAGCACAACTCTGATCCTACAGGTGCCAATGGCAGTTTTGCCCTGAGTTCCCTGGGATTTTGTCCCTGAGAAGGAATGATCTGTGATGCATCTCCTTATTTACCTGCCTGCCCAGATTTCAGTAGAGAAGTGCCACAGTTCCACTCTGTGTCTCTCTTATTAGACTTGATAATGAAAGCTCACACAAGAGCTCTTACTGCTGATTTGTCTTATATTATTTATTTCAGTGACAGGAAGATATGATAATTTTGATATGAATCACTGCTTTTCTTTACTGGCAGACTTTGAAAGGATGAACAAAATAATCCAGTTTATGCTGCTTTTTGACCCCTTTTTTTCTGACTTTCAGCACCCTTATCCTAAAAGAACAATGGACCAGAGTGATACGGTTTATAAAGTCGGCAGTAGCTTCAGAATTGAAAATGTCACCATGCAGGATGGAGGCCTGTATGTATGCAAAACACTCAACGTAACAAGGCTGGAGGCCAATGTCACAGTTACAGTATATGGTAAGTTTTGCAGCTAAACCGGAATACCCAAGAAACAATTTTGTTAAGCTTAAAGGATAATGCCACATTATTAAATCTGTTGATATGCAGATGGCATTAGGAAGAATGCCAACTAGTTAAAACTACCGTTGATCATCTATGACCTCTAATCAATCTATGGGAGAGTCAGCACCCAGCACTATGTTTTCAAAGAAACTTTAGAGAGTTCAAGACTGGGACATTTTGGAGGACATGGATTAACTGGGAGCAGAACTGTTTTGAAAAAACTGGCACCAAGCGTTGCTGATGCCCTGGAAAATCTGGCCTGCTGGCATTCACATGGATGAGAGATACCCCAGGCATTTTCACACATTGCTCCAGGGGCAATGCAGATGCATACTCTCTGCTTTAAATATAAAGTCCTTCATTTGGAGACAGACCTTCCTGGCTGTAGCTGAGCTTTGCAGGGGAACTATGGTAACAGATTGTCATTCCCTTTGGTTGTCTGCAGCTTCTGCAGATCTGTATTGCAAAAAAAACAGGGTAGACACAACACAGTTCAAAGATGTGAGCACCGTACTGTGGCAGATCTGCCATTACTTGTCTTCATGTTCATTTCTCTTTCCAGACAAACCTTTCATTAAGGTTTCACATAAGAAAGGGCCTTACTACGAGGTTACATCAGGACGCAAGTCACTGAAACTAGCTGCAAAGGTGGACGCCTTTCCTCATCCAAACGTCACCTGGTGAGTACCATCATCTTAAGCAAAATCAGGCATATGCGACCTTCTTCTGGGCTCCTGCCTAGAATAGTTTCTCACTGTTCCTTACCACACAGATAGAAGATGAGAGCTGGGAATGCTCATAGCTGTGGTGTCACAGTTCAGAGAAGATGTGACTCCTTTCTGTGCTGACATATGCTCCATGAAGCTGGCAAGACATCCCTCTTTCCCATGCTGTTTTTCTCTCCTAGTTATGCAGAAAAGATCCCTACAGGAAAAAAATGGGGGTTTCACTTACCCTGGACACAGAACAGTTTGGGACATTTAAGTAGAAAGCTATTGGGGAAGGGCTGCCAGTTTAAGACCATTAGTGGTGGTCAGTCTGCAAAGAGGAAGTGCATAATAGAAGGCTGCAGGACACATTCCCAATATGAGACATTGTTTCTCTTCATAACTTTTAAATAATTTCTCCAATTCTGTACCACCAGCAATGTCAGATCCTTGCAGACAATGCAGTGAATCCTCCCAAGCAAACTGAAGGCTCCACCAGAATTGTAACGGATCAGCTTAATAGGAGGAGCAACATGTCAGCAGCTCCTGGAGATGTTAATTTCTCTCTTTACCCTTTCATCTCTTGTCCTCTCTCTTGCTACTTTTTCTATGCTTCATTCTACAGGGGGTCTTTAACAACCCCATCCAACACCTTATACGTCTTTAACTGTAAGAAATCCTGTACGACAGCTGGCACTGGTTTGCCTGTCCTGGCAGAGAAGGTGGCTTGGGTGAGTTAGCACCTGCACAGTGCACTTTTCCTTGGCCAGCTGAGTGCCGCTCAGGGGGGCCTGGCAGCAAAAAGTGTTGGTCAGGAATGGACTTGCTGAATTTATTTAGCAGTGAAATAACATGAAATTCTGTAATATTCAGTCAAATCAGTGGAATCAGTGCTACCAGGAGGTATTTTAATTGTTGCTGCTATTTAGAAGATGGAAATGTTTTTGTGAATTGAAGTGGGGACCATCCCCCTTTTCTCTGCCAAGGCTTTGTTCTCGGGGCTCAGCATGGAGCTGCTTGGTAGCTGCCTGGGACCACCAGAGCTGCCTTCCCTGCATGTTCGAAGCTACAGCTGTTGATGTTGGAGGTCTCTCAGTACAGTTGTTTAAATGACTGTAAAGGAGGTTTCCAGCATTCTCAGGCAGTAGGACACATGACCCAGCTTCTCCTTCCACCAAGCCTAAAGCTCTGTGTGTGGCAAAGTCTGGCCTATTTCATAATCATAACCCAAATCTGCATATCGGATTAGCAGTGAAGAGGAGTCTGCTCATGCAGCATCTGCAATCCTACTCTTTAGCTAGTGAAGGTCCAAGGTTGTGAATTCCTCACTGACCTTCCTATCAACTGTAAATTCTTCAGGTCACAGACTTTAACTTTTTCAGAAACAGTAAAGGGTCATATATACATATTGAAAGACAATTCTGCATAATTATTATTATAAAACTGATAACATACATTTTGGCTAACCTGTGATTTTCTGCATTTAGTATTGCACATGCAGCATAATTTTGGGGGCATCTAGATGTACATTTCTGATGTACATGAGTTGAGTATGTGAGAGGCATTGTCCATCAGATCCATTAAAATACCTTTTTCTTGTTTGTTGGATGAAGCCATCCCAAGAACTGCAGATGCTACTCAGTTTTAGTGTGGAAGGATAAAAGGACTGTGTTTCCCTTGCTGTTTCCAAAGCTCTTTATCCACCCTAATATGCATAACAGTTAGGTTTTCTGAGGGCTAACATGCATGCATGCACATGATGAACCTTGATGGGACTTTCAAAACAGGTACAGAGATGGCAAACTGATCAAGGATAACCACACTTGCTATGAGCTAGATCCAGTGAAGTACAGACTGGGCATAAGAGATGTGAGACCAAAGCATGCTGGAAACTACACCATCGTCTTGAGCAATGAAATACATGGCCTGTATAAGAACCTCACCATGCAGCTGGTAGTGAGAGGTAAGGACTTGATGTTTATGACTTCTACTGGGTTCTTTCTCATTTTCTGTGTGATCCTACTTCACCAGTTAGCAGGAATGGGTGACATCTCCCCATGTTTAGCTGATAAGAGCTGATACAGCACTCCACATAGATTACCACCTTACTTAGGAACAACTGAAGGTCCACCTCATTTCACCACATTAAATCAAAGCAATAGAATGAAGAGCTGGTGTGAAGAGTTAGTCTGAAACTAGGTCATCTAAAGTCACTTTCCAATGAGATGTTGCACCTTGGAAATAGCCTGCAGGACCTTTGTGTCAGGACAGTGTCTCCACAGAGGGAAGCAGAAATGGCTTGAAAGTGAACAAACTTAACAGGACTTAAATTTTACTGGAAGTTTGGGAGCATATCTAGTAGTGAGGTCTTAGAGCTAGGGGCACAGTTTCCCAAGAGAAGTGATGGAAGTTTTATCCCTTGAGATTAAAAACTAGCTTGGGCAAAGCACTAGAGAACATCTGTTGGGACAGGAAAAGTCCCAATAGGGATGTTGGAAGGAACTAGATAAGCTGCCCTGTGCTTTATGTCTCTCCATCGTCCTGCTAAAAAATACTTTAGCAGTGTGTATTTTATGTGTTCTCATTTATCTGCTGGGAGCACTTGAGAGACAGGTTCATTTTCAGGGGAATCTGGAGAAAACGGAAGTAAATGCTGGTATGCACTGAAGCAGGTTCACTTGATATAGAGGGAAAATAGGTATTGGAATCACATTTATTAATATCTCTTGCTGGGATAATGGAAGACAGAGCCACATTGTCTCTTTGCACATCCATTGCCTCTTTTAATCCATTGAATTTGGCAACCGAGATTGAATCATGATGCCAAGTAGGAGTTCAGCAAAAGTTAGTTCTGCTTCCCTTTGTATATCTTGAGGTTCACTCAGTCAGTGAGATAGATAAAATGATTAAAATAGGTTTGCTTTCTTTTCTGTGGTGAATTTTTTTCTCCTGATCCTCTTTACACTTAAAAAAATTCTCACTTGTCCTGTTTTGTATACTTATGTACTGCTGCACCATGTAACATCCAGCACTTGTGTTTTTCTCATGTCACCTTTCACCTTTCAGAAAGGAATAATGCCTAACAAATGGAGAACTTGTCACTTAGGCATATGTGGCCTATTAAAAAGGCTAAATAAGGTACCTTAATACCACCTTAAACATTACATAAACTAATGTGTGATTTAGGAGTAAAGAGAGCTAAAAACATGCTTATGGTCAGGTACTGCAGCTCAGCTGACAAGGAGAAATGTTTTAAACTGTGGTAATCTGTTCACTTGAGATTGTTTATCCATACAATGGTTGTGCCCTCTTGTTAAAAGAACAGAAACATTCAAAGGAAGAGAAAATTAAGAATGATAATAAACTATCTTGTCAAGGTAAATATTGGTGTTTGCATGCAAAAGAGAATGTTTACTTGAAAAGCAGCCATTCCCCAAATAGGCATATAAAAAACAAACAGACTTTGTTTGTATCAGCAAGATGCTATTTCAGGATTAAACCATCCCATGCTCTCAACTACAGTACAAGCCTTTCATCTTTATTGTATGTACAAGTATGTGGTATTCTGTCTCTCACACACAGTGCATGCCTAGCATGGTGCTCACTGTTAGCTTTTCTGAGAGATCAGCCCAACAAAGGCTTCAATCAGAAATAATTATTTAATTGCAAAACCACCATTTCTCAGGAGTCTGCAAAGTCCAGCAGCTGTAGGAGTGTTACTGACTGGAGAAGGTGTTGCATGGTGAAACACAGGAAAAATGAACAGCAAAGTGTTTCTTTTCTGATAAAAGAAAGTCATCCCAGAAATCAGAGCAAGCAAAAGACAGTATCTGCCAAAGACTGCCATTGTTTTCTAGCTAAAGGCTGAAAACAATGAGGATATTTGCCTTGACTGTGAACAGGACTAACACAAGACACCTAGGAAATCTCTCTTGCCTTTGCCAGGCTCTTCTCTACAGCACTTACCTGACATGCTGTAAGTGAAGCACTCAGCCCTAGGAGAGGGTCATTCTGCTGAGATGCATGTGGGTATAGACCAAAAAATGCAAATTTTGCTCTTGAAGCTTATCCAACAGCAGCAAACTGCCTTTTTTTCTTGTGCTTTCAGTTATAGTAGAGGGACTGCTTTTTAAGATCTGGGCATCATTTTCTTTACTTTCAAAAGAAATTCTGAAGCTCCAAACTGAATGCAGATGTGAATTTTTCCCTTAACTCCCCAACAAATAACCTGACACTTTATCTCCAGTCATCATGACTGATACCCTGGTATCGCACCCGAATAGATTAAATTGCTTGGAGTTTCAGCAGACAATTAGACATGGAGAAGAAAACCAAAACACACTTTCTAGCCATTTTATGCAGGGATTACCTTGTCCACAAGTGAAACACAACCACCTCTGAGCTGGGAGGGGTGATTAGTGTCTTTGCTTAGAACCATAGGCTGTCTGCAATTACTGAAGCTGGAATTTGAACACAGGGATTAGCAGATTTGATGGAAAAATCCTCTTCGGCTTGCAAGTGAACACAGTGGTAGGAGCATCAGTTTTGTATCATGTCTAAAATGTGGAGCCTGCAGCAATTCAGTACCCAATAAGCCTCATGCTGAGTATGTAACCATGTACCAGCTCCCTGTTACCCAGCAGTAACATCTCTTTCTGAGTAACAGCATTGCTCCTCAAAAGCCAGGGCCAGTCTTTTAAATTTCAGAGCTGCATCTGTGAAAGTGAGTGAGTTCTGATCTACACTATTAAACAGAAGATGGAAAATTATTTAAATAGACTTCTGAATGAGAAGATAAATGTCATTTGCATATGTTTACTCTTGCTGCAAGGGGACACTGCATTGAAGAAATTATAAGTAAGCATACAGCCCCCTCTCCTGTGAGTCTCTTCAAAATATTACATCATTAATGTTCCTGAGCATCACAGATAGTATAACTGGCAGTCAGCATGCTGTGACAAACCCACCACCTGCAAATTTGAACTAGATGTAGAGGAAGTTTAAAGTTAATAGTGTTGTGAATTGTTCACAAACAAAGTATAAATAGCAGCAGGACTCATTCATCAAATTACACTGTATTAATTTTTGCAGTGTGTTTTATTCAATAATAATGGCAGAAGAAGAGAACCTTTTTAGCAGGATGAGAACAAGATAAGAATTTACCTACTTGATCCCTGCAGGACTGGAGCTTATATGAAGCATATCTCCTGACCTGTAACAGACCAGCACTGCTGCAGGCTTTCCTTGGAGTCACCTCCCGTATACTTAGTTGGTAGCAATCACAGTAGTTCTGACATAAAACATACACTGTATGGGCAAGGTATTCCACTCCATGGTAATTAGTCAAATATTAGATATTCCCCCCCCCAGCTTGATATGGCCATAAAACTGATGAGTATCTGCAGAGTGCAGAGGTATCAGTTGTCTCACCTCCACAGAAGCAGGAAGGAGAAAAATGGGCAAATAGCTCCCAGAGCTGCAGGGTGGGAACTGATAGCAATGTCGGCCCGAGGCAAGGACCGGGTTGACAATATGCAGGAAGGAGCATGCTGCCTGGCCTGGAGGAGAATCACGCTGCTATTCAAAAAATGTCTCTTTAAGAAGTGGCTTAGCTGTGCCTCTGGTCACCCGTGCTCCCACTGCAGCTGGAATTTAATCTTGCAGGAGCACATATCTCCCTTGTGGAGTCACCTTGGCTCATGGTAGGACTCAAGTCCCCAGGAGGTAGCTGATTGCATTTTCAAAACACTCCTTCTTTACATATTTACACATCAAACACTGTCCAAGAAGCGTCGGGTTGCTGTGGTTTTGTTTTGTTTGATTAAATTCTTATTGAGAAAAGCTTCAAGAAAATAATGTCCTGAAGAATTTGGAGGGGAGGGAGCAAGGAGAAGGAACAATCCTAGCAAACAGCTGGTGGCTGCACATCTGAGCCAGCCAAGAAGGAGAAATGTGGGAGAAAAGAGTTATTCCAGGCTGGAGTACAAAGCAGTTTCAGAACAAAACATAAATAAAACCCCTCAAATCTATTTATGGCCAAGCAGGCTGCATTTCATTCTCACCCTTGTACAAGTCATGTATCAGGGTTCTTGCTGAGCCCTTATGGAGCAGTCAGCATGCTCTGACCACCACGTTGTGAGTGAAGATTGAAGCATAAATTAATTCAAAATTAATTCAAAAATGGGATGAATAATCTCCTTCACCACTTTGCCTTTCTTCTTTGTCCTAAAGTTTCTCTCCTGTGCTCTCTCAAGACTCTTACAGTAAATGTTGTTTTGGGTTCCAGCCGCTCTAGTCAATTGAAATTACATTCCCTCATAGGCTCCTTGATCCCCCAAGCTCTTGTGTTGTATCTATTAGAAATGCAGGATTAAGTGCTAGAAATAGCCTCTACCATAAGCAGTAGTAATTCACAGGCTCCCTATGAATTCCCTCTCTCCTGGGCAAGGACTGGAAATAAAGGGGTGCATGGAGAATTCACATGTGCATTGCTATGTGCTCCTTGTTATGTCAGCAAGATGACTGGCTGTACCTATGTTTGTTACTAGGGAGGATTAGCTCCAGAGCACTTAACGATGCATATGTTGCCCTACTCTGTAGTCAGGCCAGCTCTTCATATTTGGTTTAAAATCAAAGGCAAAAGGAGCTCTGTGCCTGACCTACTTTGGCTTGCAAGGGATGAGTTGACATTGAAGGAGGCCCCAGTGATCTCCATAAAAGTTAATAAATATGTGGTGATCATGTTAACAATACCACATCACCTCAACCAGACCCAGAAAGAGTATGAAGAAGGAAATGAGCCTTCAGGATGAGGCGGATATATTTGGGCTGTGCCAGTTCAGAGAAAAAGTGCTCCTAGAGTGATGGATCTCAATTAAAGCCAGTTGAAGACAGAGAGGAGACTCCCACAGTCTGTTGTGCATGGAAGGGCCACTAAAATCTCTAAGCTGGACATGGTTGCACTGTGAGAAACATTAATTTATTTGGATCATTAGTGCAACCCAACTGATGCCTAGGCTAAAGGACTGAGCCAGATATGAGAAGTGGGGCTATGTAAAATGATCTACCTTCACCTTGCCTGCATGCTTCAGTATCCTGCCAGGACTGGTTTTCCTTTGTGTATCATATCCATCTTCTGTGTAGCTTCTTGAAGGATGACCCATTCAGGAAAACTCAAAATAGAAGATCTAGTTTTCCACTTCCTGGGCCAGCCAAGCAAACTAGAAACCCCAAATTAAAACAGTCTGTCTCCATCCAACTGCTGCTCCAGTATGTTCCTCCCCAGGCCCATTGCTTTGTTATCCTCCTGGGTACTAGCAGCAATGGCTGTGGCCAATGTTTGGGTGGGTGGGATGCTCAGCTGAGAAGAGCAAGGGCAAAGAGATACAGGGCTCCAGTCTATCTCTCAAGTCTCATTTATCAAACACAGGCGAGAGAGAAACAACAGACTTCTGGAAGGTATTTGAAAGAAAAGAAAGCAATACAAACAGATTGCAGTGGGTCTTTCCGGCATACTAATTATTAGCAAATTATAAAGAATTCTCTCACTGACATCATGCAGACCCTGCACACTTGCAGCTTTGCAGTCCAGTCTCCACTCAGCCTCTATGTGCTCCCAGGAGAGCCCCTAATGAAAAAATCAGATGAGCTATTTTCATTTTGTTGGAAGTAGCCAAAGCAATTTTAGGAAGAGGAAGGTGGGGGCCCACTGGAGTTTGCCAGAAAAATCTGAAGCATTCAACTCACATCTTTGCAGCAGCAATCTCTCTCTGACAGACCTTAAAAACCAGAATGGTGGGGTAAGTAGGAAAGTGGCAGCATGTGGTTCCCATGCTATCTTTCAGCCAAGCCTGCAGGTATATTAACTGTTGGTTTTCTCTTTTGAAAAGCAGGCAAAGGGTGCAGAGACAAAAATCCTGGAAAACTTCCTTCTCTGCTAAAAATTAAGCTCATCGTTACCCAGTTGCTTTTGAACTCTGTTTAGCCACAAAAGATGGAGAGAGACAGACAAGAGAAAAGCCTTTTATTCCCTGAAAGCTTGGCTGTATTGGGGTTGAATGACAGATCTGTGAAAGGTGGTAGAGGGCTGGAAAAGACAGCTTTCTTCCTACAAGGATCCAAAAGTGACAGTACAAGGTCAGAAAAAACAAAACCAGCTGCACTGCCAATTTAACAACAAAATTCCCTGTAGGGTAGGTCAAGTACCCTGTCATTTTTCTTAATATCTGTTCATACAGTATCCAACTGCATGGTTTCTCTTCCATTTGCTTCCACCCTGCTGGCATTCCCAGCCCATAACAGCGAGTTACAATGGAGCAGCAGGGTGTGTGCGCTAGAGATTAGGTAGGCGACTGATAATTGGTGACCCTAATTTTATTCCTGGGCACGGTATTGACTCATGGAGAGATTTTGGCCACTCATTTCATCTTGGCATCTGCTTCCTCAGAAGTACTGTGAGGACAATGCCATGCACCCATTTCACTGCAGCCTTGTGTGTAGTGCTGCGCAAAATAAAACAAAAAAGCAAAAAGAATGAAACAAAGAACCCAACGAGACAAAATCAGCTGGGGTCAAACAATGTTCTGTTCAGCCTGAAACAAAGGTTTTGTTTTCAGGTCATTTAACTCATTTTTTCTTTCTTTCCTTTCAACAAAAAGAAAAAAAACCTCCACACACACACCAAAAAAAAAAGATCACTTGTAA
Organism: Athene cunicularia; assembly: GCF_003259725.1. Taxonomy (NCBI): domain Eukaryota; kingdom Metazoa; phylum Chordata; class Aves; order Strigiformes; family Strigidae; genus Athene; species Athene cunicularia. The sequence goes on along the minus strand of NW_020799100.1, from coordinate 10,613,265 downwards.
GCTGAACATAGACAAAATGTTTTTACTTTGGGGGAAATTTAATCCTCTTTCCCCATACTATTTGACTACTGCAAACTTGCATTACTGCATTTCCTATATACTTTACAGAATATTCACCTAACTCACTTGCAGAGCTTATATTTCCATTAAGTACTGTACAAACATCAGATGAAAGACTCTAAAGTGCAAATTATTATAGCTTTTGGGAAACAGAAAGGATAAATAGAAAACAAGTTGCCACTCTATCAATATTTTTAATGAAGCCCCCTGTCCAGCAAAGTACATAAGGTTGAGACTAAATCCTTCACTGGACCACTCTATGATGGTGTTCTTAATGTGAAAAGATTTTTTGAAACCCAGTTTAAATGGTAGTGAGGAAGGTACATTAACAGCAGTTCAGTCAGAGGTCACTGAAAATAAACCAAAGTTTCTTTAAAAAAGGCAGGGAAACTTCCTATGTGTTGTCCTCTGTATTTGGATGCTTCTTTGGGTGACATGTGTACAACCCCATAATAACATCTGCAATGAATTTAGAAATAGAAGAATCTCTTGCAGAAAGGGTAATGCTAGAGGGTTAATGTCCTAATCCTTATAAGTATTATTTGGCCCTAATGCCACAGACTAAAGATAACATTAGAAAGTAAGGTGGAATTTGCATACTGCTGATCAATTTGGAATTTACTGTAAGCAGAACTGCTTTTTGATTGCATTTCACAGTGCAGCAGCAACAGCAGCAAAGTCTTTAGTTATTCAGGTCAGCTCTCACACCAGCAATTGCACCTCTGCAAAGCGAGTTGGGGATACAATCACACTTTAAGCCAGAGAGGATGAAAACCCATTTATTTTGACACATTTAAAGCCATCTGAACATTGTGTGTTCCAAACGCAGCCAGAGACGAGAAAGCTTTTAAGGTTTGTTTGGCTTCTGCTTGAGAAACCTCAGCCTGGGGAGGGCAATGGCCCAGGGATGGGAGGTGGAGGCTGAAAGTAAGCAGGCAGATCTTGGTGTGGGAGGGAGTGGGAAGCAAGAAGTGGGATAGCGAGGGATACTTCAGGCCAGGAATGAAGTGTATTTAAAGATCATCTCTTGAAGTTCAGCACTACTGTAGCTGGCAGGACTGCAGGCTGGGAACAAGGCTCTACAGGAGGGTGTTCAGTGAGCCCAAGACTAGGATAGCAGAGGGTGCTCTAGGTCAGGCTCTCCACACAAGAGCTTCAAGGAGAAAGGAGGACTCTGCACGGCACTTGCTGGAGAAGGTAAGGTGTATTGCAGGGTCTGTGCAGAGGCAGCTTGCTTGTTTACCCAACTTTTGTACTGCCATTAGTTCAAGGCCTGCTAAAGCTCTCCATTCCCAGCAGTTTGGGGTTTTTTTGCATGTTTAAAAACCAGCAATACATATGCAAATGTATGTATGTTGATGGAATCCACTAGACGCATAATTTAAGGTGCAACCAGAAATATACTTGGATTTTGGCAGTGCTTACAAATGGATTTGTACTCTAAACCTTACCTCACACCTAAACACAAGCAAAGATAAATAATTTTGTGCATGATCCACCATGCTGCTTAGTAAGCAAACATGAAAGAGAAAGCAAAGCATTGTTTGGAGGAGGGAGAGAGTTATCTGAGAAATATGCTATGAGGTGTACCTTAGGTAAGCGCTGGCTTCAGGCTAAAAACTCCTCATCACACCAATGTGGAGAGCTTTTCTGCAGGTGAGACTGCTGCAGATGTCAACCCACTGAGCCAACTATCTAGTTGTAGTCTGAGCAAATCTGAAAGGCCAGTACCCACCACAGAAGCCAGATAACTTGTTTCCATCACTGATGGATGCAACTTCTGTAAATAGGATTTGGCCCAGCAGCCAGCAAAGTGAATGGAAAAGCTTTGGTTGCCTTCAGGGGCACAGTGAGAGGTAAAATGGCCATGACAGTGTACAGAGGTTTGGAAAGTATGAGTACTCCACATTCCATATCGCAAACCTGCAGTGCACTGGGGCCAGTGCCAACACCCTTACAAGCACAAAGTTGGGGCATTCAAAACTGTGGAAGGGCCTTGCCCCTGCTGGGGTAGCACCGCAGTTAAAGAGTCATTTGCAGAATGACACCTACCACCATTACAACCTTTGCAGGGAAAAAGAGAGAAACTTATTAAAATTGCTTCAATTTCTGAGTGTCATGCCCTTAATTTGCTACGACTCCACACTAACTGTGTTATAAGGCACTGTGAAAGAAATGATGGGGAGGCATTTTTAGCTAGCCCCTCAAGTTTTAAGAAAATAATTGCTTAAGACTCATAAATAATAATTATTTCAATTGATGAATCATTTTGACTCATTTTAGGTTTCAAGTAATATTTAATAGTGCCATGCAGTAAAGTAATTGTGGAATTAAGAAATCATTCGTCACTCATGTATGTTCTTATTTGAATTAGATCAAATTTTTATTTTTTTTTTAAGAAGGATAATTTAAATGACAGTCAACATGTTCATCATTTCACCAAGGGTATAGAAAAATTTACTATTAAAAGACACTAATTAAACCTTGTCCCCCCATTCTCTTTCACACATACAAAACCACACAAACATACTGTCTCCCTCCCCAAGTGTGTAAAGCTTTGTTCTTACAGCCCAGAAAACATAACACTTGAGTAACTTCTCACATAATACTTGAGTAACCTTTCATAGAGTCTCTTTCTTCAAGTGAAAATCATGCTTTTGAGGTCAGTCCAGATACACTGAACACAGGATTTGAGACTGAAAAGAAAAATGTCCAAGATAATGAAAAATGTGCTTCTCTCTCCAGCGAGTTTTACAAAATTATTTTTATAATCAGAATAGTTTACTGATGGGAAATTAGATGCCAGTTACAAGGAAATTCAACATAAGTCCCACTAATTTTTCCTGTGAATTGCTCACAACTCTCAAAGCACTTGACCAGTGATACATTGCATAACCCAGAGTGATGTGGTGCAGGAAACCCTGTGTCCATGTAATAGATGAGGATGTGAGTTTGAGAGACCCTAACCACAGTCTGAAGTACTCTCCCATCTGCTCCCTTCTTCATCTTCTCCACAAAAAGACAATACCTGTCCCCCTCTGAAGGGACAAAGGAGCAAGATGATAGAACATCATCTGTAGGCAGATGGGAAAACAACACTCAACCAAAGGGATCAAAAAAGCAAAAGGGAACACAAAAGCAAAAGTTGTCATTTGGATTCTTCAAGTGAAATGTTAATCAGGACCTAATGAGGGTTCTTTAAAGCAGCTAATTTTTTACATAGCATGGGAGTCAGGATATGGCTACAGTCAATACTCCTTTCATGTGGTGAAGAAGGAAATGCTGATGTATTTTCAGGCAATGGTGAGGTCAGAAGACCTTTCAGAGTCTGACCTGGCAGCCATGAGAAATGGAAAGTGAGGATCCCACCAAGACATGGGATCAGCCTGGTCAGTCCTCTCATACGAGTAGAGGGCTGGAAGGGAAAAAAAGAAAGAAAGGGCTCAAGATTGATGAGGTGGGCAGTAGCTCATATTTACATATCTGGGGCCTCCTTGACAGCAGAAAAAATAAGTTAACCTGAAAAATAGAAATCTAATCTACATTCACTTCCCAACTTGTCAAAAGCTCTCAGTGTAAAGCAGCCACACTTGGCTGCACAGAGGTGTTCCACAGAGGGACCCTGACCAATAAATCTGTTTGATTTCCTGTTATGAGAAGCAGACAAAGAGATATGGCTAGGGATGGGCAGAGCTGTCTGCTTAAGGGAAGAGATTCTGCTTTCACCCCAAACTCAAACCCACCCTCTCTGAGGTTAGGAAAAGTTCAGTTCACTTTGGGGATTTTTTAGCATTATTTCTCATTTTCACATGTTCCCGTGGGAGCTGGAAGTAGATGGGACAAAGCATTTCTTTCCTGCTGGCAACAACCAGCCCTGAAAGTGTCACACAAAAGTTAGTTCTTGAGAGATTTCTAGTCCAAGGGTGTGATCTTGCAACCCCACCAGATGTGAATAATGCAGTGACATTTTTAATGGTTTTGTTGGTGGTGAGAATTTCTTGGCATTACTCTACAAGTGTTTTCTCCCTACCACTTCTTCCTTGCTTTCTTCGCTCCTTCATCCAGTGCACATTACACATAAACAGAAACGGAAAGCAAAGTTTTCAGATCAAAAAGATGTATTTTTTCAAAAACCCTGGGGAGAACCTGCACAATGGTAACAGCATTGCAGAGCAGCAGCTGTTTGATAAGGTTCCTCTCAGGAGGTGACATCAGAAGCTGAATGCTATTTTGCCCACAGTACATAGACTAACAGTCTGATCCTGCAGTCCCTGACCAATAGATGTTTCATGGCATAAAGTTCCCAGAAGTATAGCAGGTCCACAACAACATTTGAAAGCAATTAGGATGAATGTGGTAGCATTTCAATGTATTTTCTGAAACACCACAACTAATACCCATGTTTCTGCAAATGTACACTTTCAGTACTGCTAGTAATTTCCCTACAACTGCGGTAGCCTTACTAAATCATCACTCAGTGATCATAGTGACAAGTTTCAAAACCTTTGATGGAAACAGGACAATGACCACAGATGTAAATTTGCTCATTTGCATTTATCTTGTTGCTGGTTTTTTTTCCTTTAGAGAGACCCAAAATCTATGAAAAGGAAACTGATTTTGACAAGATTGTGCGGGTGGAATTAAGAAGCAAACAGAAAATCCAGTGCACCACTAGCGGGAATCCTGACCCAAAGATTGAGTGGAAGTGGCAGCCCTGCAGCCTCACAGACACACTGTAAGTGGACATTCTGACAGATGAACATGTTGCAAAAATAGTTCAGCAGTTTCAAGCTCGTTTTTCTTTCCAGTACATCTTATTTATCTTAGTTAAAATTCACAAGCAGTGATTCCCCACTTAAAGATCTCAAGGGTTATGAACTCAGCAGACATCTAGTTGGGAGTTATAAGCACCTTCTGTATTATCAGAATTGTGTCAAATAAGTTTAAACTGACTAAAGATCAGGCTTGAATTTTCTTTAACTTGACCAGCAATGTCTCTCTGACTTACCAAAGTCTTTTCTTACACCTCTTGGATGCAGCCTAAATGCCTGACAAAGAAAAAACAGATAGGTGCTTTCTGTGTAGAGGTAACATGCTTTTTTTCCCCTGTAAGAGCTGTTGTCAGACAAACCTGCTAAAGGCTTGGCTTCATTTAGTTGCCATATGGAATTTATGCCACTTCCTAGGGGCTGCCTCCACCAGTGCAAACGGAGCCTGGGCTCCTGTGGCAGCATCTGTGTTGCAGAAGCAGGAAAAGGTAGCCAAGACTTCACGCTTTACTGAGGGCCCTTCTTTTCAGGAGGCAGCCTGAGGTGTGAAGACACAGAAGCAAGTCACTGAGTCAAAACTGTCAGAGAAGAATGAGGCAATTTAAAACATAAGATGCCTTTTGAGATTCACCTTATAGAAGTAGACATTTTCTTTGCTCCTTCTGTTATTAGAGCAGAGTCATCTATAGAGACAGGTCTTGGCTGAGGTTTGAATACTTCCCCTGGTAGCCCCAGGGGGTATACAGAAGCCATGTATAACATTTCTGCCTGCACTTCAACCCTTCCTGGCAATGAGAGGGCTGAAGTCAGGTGTTCCATCCATAAAAAAATGAAGGTAGGTCTAGGAAGCAAGAGATAAAGTTGCAGGATGGTTCGTTATTTTCTCACCATTCCAGTGCTTTTCCAAATGCTGTGAATGGCAAGCCATGAGACAGAAAAATCACAAAGAGAAGCTCCTTTCCCAGGTCCTCTGCTGCAGCAGTTGCAGTGCTGTTTGGAGATCTAGTCTCAGGTAGGGACTAAAAAGTGACCTTGTGTCCCTCCGCAAGGGAAGTAGCCCATTACCTCATTTAGGTAGTTACACTGTACCTGAAGGAATAAAGTGGTAGAGATTTGTAGGCTTAGGTAGGGCTGTTGGCATCACTGGTCAGCAGAAGGCACACAAGCTGCTGTTCAACAAGAGCAGAATGGAAACACCATAAGGAAACAGGTTATGCATTCTGTAGGAAAGCCACAGAGACGACCTGAAATCTTTTCCAGACCTTTCTGTTTAGGGAAAGAGAATTGGTCAATAATGCCGAATTAAACCAGATTTGAACCAGTGACCTGGTGGCAAAAGACCTCATATAACCCTTGTTCCAGCGCTCTGACTCTCTGATCTTATCAATTTAAATACAATTGCAGAGTGGCGTCTACCTCTTTTGGCCTCCGGGGCAGCCTTATCTTTTTCCAGCAGAAGCTGTAGGAGGATTCCTGTGGGAAATGACACAGACCCCATTTCCTTCTGTTGTCTCACTTCCTCTCTCTCTCTCTTTCTCTCCCCCCTCCTCACTTGTGCACTTTGAATCCCAAAACACTATCATTGTTCCTTATAGCTGTGATGTGATTTGCTTCCTTTGATTTTTTTCCCTTCATCCTCAAGACAGGATTGTGGCTTGGGGGAAGTCACTCAAGACATCTTCTAATTAGGCTCTTTTGAGAGCTATAAACCCTCCCTTGAACCAGGGTGTTACCTATGCATCTTGTGTGGATTTGGCAAAGGCACGGCTGATTTATGGATTAGTTTTCTGCAGCATCAGCCCTTGGTCATCACCTATAGAAGTCCATATTCATTTTACCTCTTATAATCCTAATCTACTGTGGTGGGCTCCAAGGCTGCTGGCTTTGGGAAGCGCAGTGCCTCTGCTGAGGCAGAGGAGGCAATACGGACACTTTCCTGTCATGCACTGCGATGACTTGTGCAAGGTGTGACTGCAGCTAGTTGTGGAACTGAAATGACTTCACTAACTTGCCATCACAGAGTCACAGTTTGTAACACCCAGCTGTGCTGGACTGGAGCTGCACTGGCAATTTTAAAATGAAAGACTTCCTCAAATTGCACAGCTGGCAGCGCCCACAGCCAGGATGCCTGGAGCTCTGGCCCTGCTGAAGACTTTGCTCTCCTAAGCATGAGAAGGCCCGCTCATTTATTCCAAGGACTGTAGTTAAAGAAGACAGAAAAATCTTTTACCTTGGATGGTGCAGATATAACTTTCTGCATTATGTGCTACATACACTGCTCTTTGCCCATAAGTCAAAAATTAAGGTCAATAACTGACAGAGATATTGTTATCTTTTGGAGAATATGCAATATTAAAGGAGACTTCTGCTATTGTTATTCCAGTATTTATCCACTCTGCTCCCTCAGCCTGCACTTCATCTTGGAGAGCTGAGCAGATAGACAGACACGCTCAACAACATTCACCTCTCCACAGTTTTGAATGACTAGCATTTTGCATTTTGAAATGCACTGCAATTGCTAAAAGAGCACTTAAGAAGCCACAACTGCATTGACTTGGAGTATAACTCATATTAGCCAGATTAAACTCATATGATTTAATTAGTTGTCCAGTATTTTACATTTTCAATCTTTAGAAAGTTTGAGGGGTTTCCTTGCTGGTCATATACTGATCTTTGTCTACCTCTGTCAAGGTGCTTTGTAAATAAATTTGAAATGCTGGAATGAAGGAATTCAGTAGTTTCATGAAGAGGTAGCAATCTTCAGCAGCAATAGCTTTTAGGAGTTTTTAAGGCCTAAGATTATTGTCTAAGACTGACATTATCTCTCTTTAATAATGCCTCCCTGGGTTATCTGCAGAGTCGGGTTCTTGAACACCACCTTTGCTTTTCTACCTCCAGATGCAACCCCACTGGGCAAAAAACTGTGGTTCAGGAGAATATGTTCACAGGCAACAAGATCAGAAGCATTGAAAACATAATCATGAAGCATGGGGATAAAAGAAAGGTATGTGTTTGATGAAAATCTGAGCAATGATGTCATGGAATAGCAGTGGGCTTTATGGAGGGGACACTGCGCTCACACGGAGCTCTCTCCCCACAGTTCCCAAGCTGCCATGGGTTGTTAGCATGCTTTAAATTCCACAGCCCTGGGATCATGTTCAGATCTCTGCTGTTTATAAATGCTGGGATTCTGGCAATGATGTCACATACACTGTTTAAAACTCTCCAAAGACTTCTGGGTCAAAAACCTGTCCGTCTCCCTCAGTCTTGAGAAAGTGTAAGACTGGTTCAGTGCAAGAGGGGTCCTGTGAAGCGCACACAACTGATAAGGACTCTGAGCTCATTAAAATGCTTAGCACTTAGAAAGCACTTTGTACTGCCCAGCCTTGCATACTCTCCCAGTAGCAGGAGTTAAACAGCTGTGCAATATAAGAGGCCTATGGTGGCCAGACATATCTGGCCTGATTGTCAGAGTATGTAAATGCCTGCAGTACCTGCCTGTTTCGGCTGGAGTTATCAACATTTCTTTAACCACTTGGGTTGCCAACCATGTTACCGAGCCAGTGAAGGTGGGAAGACCTCCTTCCTTTTACACTTCCTTGCCTGCTTCCCCTTCCAAACACACCAGGAGCACACTTCCTGCATGAGCTGCAAAGATCCCAGCCATGAATTATCTGTTCAGTGCCTCCCGGGTACCTGTGGTGATAATGACTGATACTGTTTACACACATCCATGCTAATCCTTGAGAAATTGCTGCAGCTTTTCTACTGTAGCTTCACAGACTTTTCGTTATGCCTTGGAGAAGATGCTGTGGTCTGGCTCAGACAGTTGTTTTAGCTCTGTTGGACTTGCAAAAGTTTGTGGCTTTGGGAGTGGTTTTGCAGCTACAGGTTTCAAGGTGGATGCTCCAGATAGTTTAGTGCCCAATCCTGCAAGGTGCTGAATGTTGTAGTTCATATGCTGGTACACCTTTAAGCATGTAGTAATTCTTGGGCTACTCCCATGCTTAAAGTTAAGCACAAAATTAAAGTGCTTTTCTGGATTGGGTCCAGACTAAATCAGCATCTGGCAGGATCAGTACCTTAGCCATCTGCTCTTTCTCATGGAGACTTTCCAGCTCTAAACATAATCTAAAACAGAGCTCTGAAAACATGGAGGTTGGTCTGGGAAGGAGAAAATCAGTATTCGCATTTCATTCCTGAGTTTTCCCCTTGCTGGAAGATATTTATAAATTGGATTTATTTAGATGATACAGTGCCCCTTAAGTTCTGATTTGAATGTATTCTCTAAGAATTTTAGGTTAGGTAAAAGCAACTACCTACAAAGTGCTAATTACTTGTAAGAAATGGAGGTTGGTGACATGTACCTACAAATTTCTTCATTTTCTAAGACTTTCTGGTTGCTGCATGGACTGACAACAAGAGTTTTACAGCTCTTATGGTTATTTGTTCTCTCCATCTATACAGTCTGTCTAAATATATGATCTGCTGTTCAAGAGCTTAGTTTACATCTGATGATCAGTCTTGTTAGTTATGTTAGTAACAGTTATGTTAGTCGCCATATAAAAGTGAAAGTTTTCACAACTGCTGTTATCTGTTGGTTGCTGAATTGTCACACATGCTGGGATAGTGAGACACCTCAACAACACAAAATTAGAAACATTTTTCTTCGTTTTATGCATATGTACATCACTTTCATTTCTTCTTCTACCAACTTTGCTGAGGCAAATACGCATCTGGGTGAAATTTAAGTCTGTTAGTGGACTTAAGATGGGATTTAGCTGCAGTCTTTGAATGAAGTGGTTTAGAAATGCCACAGAGCTCCTGGATCCGGTGGGGCACACCTCCTCAGTCTATGTTGGTGCATGATCAGGCACATCCCAGCTTTTCCCTATCACCTAGTTTTCCCAGAAACAAAAGGTGCACCAATCTCCAGGTACAGCAGTCAGAGGAGAAGTAGTGCTCTGTGCTCACAGAGGACACCAGAGCACCTATGCAGAGGTCAGTCCTGACAGCATCATGTGCCTGAGTTTCCTGCTTGTAGAACATAGTGGACAGTAGAGTGCTAGGAGGAGGGAGGCATAACTGGGGAGATGCCTAGTGGAAATGAGGACTATAGGGGAACCTCGGTACAAGGACCCCACACAGTCCTCAGAAGGACTCCTTCCCAAAGAGCTTTGCTTGTGCTCACACCTTGAGTATCACAAACAGCCCCAAGGCTGCTCCTCACTCTGCCCTGCACTCCCAAGCATCCTGAAGTGTTAATTTTTTAGACATGTTCAAAAGCTCATCCTACAGCCCTTTAACTTAAGCTTTTACATATTTCATTATTAAAGTTTCATAACGGTACTTCTTTACACGTTGCATAATTTTACAATTTATAGTATATTCATTATTTTCATCTACTGCTGATCCACTGGTCAAAAACACATTCTGAGGTGTTTCCTAATAATGTTTATGTCTTGGTTAAGATTTATTCAAATTAATAAAACTAGATTTTATGAATCTCAGGTTTCAGCACTTTGTCTCCCTTCTTACATCAGCAGACAAGTCCTCTCCTTCCCCCTTTCTGAAGTCCAAGGCTATCTGTGTTAAGTGGAGTCTTTAGATAAAAGAATATAATTCAAAAAAAGACACTGATGAAAACTCATAGCCTTCAGACTTTTCCTTGGTTTTTATCAGTCGTTATTCCCACCAGAAATGGAATAGACAGGAAACAGCCCAATCCATTCCCAGCATGTCCTAGCAAGTAATTCATCTGCATTGACTAGCCAGATGAAATAATAAAGATGTTGGAGTCTGACTGAGCATGGCTTTTATTGACTGTGTTATGAAGCTGGGATTAGCTGAGATTGGTTATTTTTCCTGTGTGATTTGAGCCTGTCCAATGATAGCTGGAGTCTCAGAGCAGAAGGTGGAATTTACCTAGTCTCTAAGATTTCTCAGCATCCCTAGAGTTTACCCTGGAAGAACTATAGCAATACATGCTGGTTCAGCAACATATGAAAAAAATGCATTAACTTTTTAGAGCTGCTAATAATATGAGAATAAGCCCTCAGAAATTACCAGGTCCAGAATCTTGCTCAAAAGCTACTTCGCAGGGCAGCAAGCAAGGATTTTTCCAGCAGACCACTGATTCTTGATGTGCTATTTGATCTTTGATCTCAGCAAGAACTTTAGACATCTATTTAACAAAAGTGGCATATAAAATTGAGGTCTTTTGTCATCTCTGTCGTAATGATTATTCCATTATTTTTCCACAGTTAGAGAAGTAAATTTCACCCTCTCCTGCCTTCTAAAGGCTGAGTCTCATTCCTTAAAAAAGCACGTAGTTATTGTTAACATTACGATGTACTTCACTGAAATTTTGATGAAACAGTGGTTGAGGCAATTGCATCATGCTAGTTTAATTCTCCCAGTGGTTTTGAGTCAATATTGAACTTTTCACTTACTGATTTAAACTACTGTGTAGATTTCAAGACTGCTTTTTAACACCAGGTGAAACACCCATGATGGCATGAATTGCCTGAATTTCCTCTTCAAGCTGCAAGGAGCTAGGTTGCTATTTTCTTTTCTTTCCTGTTAGTATAGTGAACATACTGGTCTGAGCTTGGGGGAGCAGGACATAGCAGAAAAGGACAGCAAGTTCCATACATAATTCAGTCCTCACTGAGGGTTCTTTTTGTCTTTTTTCTCCCTTTCATGTTTATGTGAGAGTGTGGCCTGGCCATGTAGATGTTTCATACATCTCTTTTGCTAGTTAAATTCATAACCACTCAAAAAAATTGACCCCAAAATTCCAGGTTTAAACCTTTTGAAGGAACAAAAATACTACATTAGAGTAGTGGAATGCATTTGATGAAAAGTACGTGAGCAACTGTGTCGGGCTCTTTAAATCTGTCACCCTATGTGGGTGCCCATTTCAGTGAGCTTTGTCACTGCAGCCTCTAGCAGGGGAAGGTGAACTGTCAGGCAGATGGGTTTCTGAACAAAGTATCCCCTCTCTGGGACACTATCCCAGATGTTTCAGGCACTGCCTAAGCACAGGAGCACATGGAATACCACAGTGTCCTTGGAAGGTTTAGCGAGCCTGGCTAGCAGCAGGGACATAAGAATGCACAGGAACCTTCCCTGCTCTCTTCAATTCATTAGCTGCAATCACTGAGTGCAAGGAAAAAGCCTGAGGGTGGTAATTGCTTATGACTAGCCAGCACCTGCCCACCTGCCTGAGGGCCAGACAGTGATTAGCCCATAGATACTAGCAATGTATACTGGTTCCTCCAGAGGCACCTCAAACCTCTGGTTTTCCCCAGTTCCCTGCCCTGTCCAGCACCTTTCCTGATCACACTGTACTAGCATCAGCTCTGCCATACTCTGTGAGGAAAGCAATGATTGTTCTCATTTTACAGGGAGAGAAGCGCCCACTGCCAGAGATGAGAGGAAACCCTAGAAGCTCTCAGTCAACTTACAGACTACTCTTGTCCTCAGTCCATCCTTTAACATGTTTTGAATGAATGAACTAAGATCATGGATCAGAATTGTCAGGCTGTAAAAATAAGTGTTATTCTGTGCCATTCAAGTAGATGGATTGGGAGCTAGATGAATAATTTTTTGTGGGGTCTCTGGTGAAGTTCCTCTAATTTAGTCTCCCTCTAGCCACCTCCACCTTGGCTCTACTAGAGTTAGACAGCTGAGAAGTTTTCCACCCACTTTTTCTACTCCTCGTTCTCGCCCCCATATAGCTAACGAAGTGAAAGAGAGAAGAATTGTTAACTAAAGCCATTGGAGGGAGGGATTAGACAAAGAAAAGAGAAAGCAAGAAATAACAAGATATATTAATTCATGCTGGCTCCAGGTTAAAAAAAAGGTTTTGCTGCTCTGTCCTTACTACAAGATGTCTTAAAACACTCATGGTATATGGCTGTGGAATGTTATTTGGCTGCTTCTAAAATAGCTTGTTTTTATCAGTTTGGGAACATTACAGTGAAAGACATATGGACCTTATTGAGCTATTCCATTATGAATTTTCCCAGCAGCAATCTCTATTTACTTGTCGTAGCAGTACTTCAGAGATCAGTCATTTTACTTCTTTTCTTATTGAGTTTTAAACTTAGTTTATTCTTTTATAGTAATTATTTATTAGCTAATAATCCCTCCTTTGGCCTCACAGTACTGGGTGGCCTTTAGGTTAAGTAATAGGAAATGGAGCCCTTTACTTCCAAATTCAACAGAGGCAATCAAAACTGGTCCAAAGGATGTTTGGTGTTTGGTATGCAGTGAACTCACAGGATCCCAGTCCAGTTCCCACTAGGAAGATGTCTAGACATTACATGCCAATAATTTGTTATTAATTACCATTGGTTCCAATACAGTCTGCACAGAAGCTGAGGACTAACAGCCACATAGTTTGTGCTTACCACTTGTGGCTGGACTACCTTGGCAAGGGTTAACATGTCATTTAGTCTGAAGGGCTCATGACTAGGATATGGAGTGGAGAATAAACTAAAAGGTGCATATTTCCAGGCTGTAAAGAGTTCATGAATAGTAGTTTCACTGAAGAGAGACAATGTTTCAAGGCAATTGCAGATTTCATAGCATCATTATTGCAATTGCAGATTTCATATCAGCATCATTATTTAGGCTTCGCAGAAAGTGCTGTGGTCTGTCTGGGAGCAGAGTTTTCTGAGTAGAAGGCATGAGAAACAGCTTTGATGTGAGCCCTGCTTTGAGTAAGAGGTTGGACAGGAGATCACCAGTGGTCCCATGATTTCATGAGTCTAGATGCAGCAAATGACAACATCTTAAACTTTGCAGAATATCCTGGCTCTGATTCCAGGAATGGAAAATACTTTGTCAGGTGCATGGATTAAGCACACAAAGTAGATTATCCCTTCAGAATTTTTTCCACTCTATACTTAAAGTCCCCAAATGTGGGGACTGTGCCACTCCACTGACAGAGAAAGAAGTCTGCTGACAGTTCTCACTGTTAATAATGGGTAAAGATTCCTATGTTTGATTACTTTAGTTCAGACCATTTTCTCATTCAAACTTCTTTTAAGAGACTTTCCTTGAAATGGCTGCATTGAAAGTATAGGGATGGCATTTAGAAAAACAAAATCTTTATCCCTACCTGCCACTATGACCAAGTACAGACAAATTTCAAATTTTCAAGTTTGTTCAACTTGGGTTGCCTACAGAAACAGGTGATGAACAACTGCCAACACATCAGCATTGCAAATACTATGGGGTTTAACACCTGGATTAATCGGAGTTACTTTTCAATGGGAGCTCCTTGATTGATTTCAAGGGGATATCTTTGACCTACACATACATCAAAAAGCAGATACCACTGCTGGCTTCCTAAATTTTTCTTTCAGGTTCTTTTTGGTAAAAGACAAAACTATGTGGTCATATAAGAGTGAAGGAGGATTTGGATCCCCTTTGGTATAGCATGTTAGTGTTACAAAGCATCATTCAGTTGAGGACTAAACCAGAATTAGGTTAGTTTGGCAACTGAGAACTTTGTTTAAGATGCTGGAAAGATAACTAGATTCCCAATCTCAGGGATTTACCTGGGAGCACACAGCTAGAGTGAAAGGCTGATGCATAATTATGTCAAGGGATTCATTTTGTTACATGAAAATTACTCAGAAGCCTTCATTTCCAGTTCTGAAATCACACATATTTCTCTGCTGGATGCTGCTGCTTTAAAAGACACAATTTGGAGGACCCTGGGAGGTGCTAGTTCTAAGACAAGACAGTAAAGCACGTTAGCTCCTGTGCTCAGGTGTGTAGCAAACTGGTTATCCAAGTACATAAAAGTGATTTTGAGCATACAAACAAGAAAATTACTTTCTCTTTTCCTCAGTAAATTTTTCCCAAGAATTTGTCCTCAGATTGTATCCCACCATCATTTTAACAACTTTTTCACCCTCACATCTAGACACAGTTGAGATTAGCTAAAATGAGGTCTCAGTATAGGTATTTCCGCTTTTATTTTTTCCCACTACCATGTCAGACTTTTCTTGAGTTATGAAGTTAGAGGCTTTAGCATCTCTGTGTGTTCATGAGCATATGTGTGTGTTTACCTCTGGGCCACCAAATGCAGCTTGAGGCACTGCATCAGTTTTTAGAAGAGTTACAGTGTCACCCCTAACACTTTGGATGTATTCCAAGAGGAATCATTACATTCCCCTTTATAATTTTAACTGGCTACACAGTGTTATCCTCAACTTCCCTTCTACAGCTGTCACTTAGCAAGACTAATAGCTGTTAAATAGCTATCCAAATTTATCCCCTTCTGTCCTCAGCACATATATTTGTATTGGCTTTTTTTCTATTCCCAAATATAAAATTCTAAGATCATGAGAAGAAAGATCTTGGTCCTGATTCAGCAGTAATTCAAAAGGCAGTGTCTACTGCTTAAAGTCAGGGGTAGTGCTCTAAACATGTGCTTGTTAATAATATGTGGCATTAGGCCCACTTCTACAGTAATAGAAAAAGGAGGAAGAGCAGACTGCTTCTCTGGGTGATTTTACATCCAAGTTAGAGCTATTTTCACATCATAAATAAAACAGAACTGCACAGCTTTTTCTTTGGTGGACGCCAGAGGGAGCTGGGTTTTACTGGTCCCCTGTTTTCACCCCTACATTTGGTTTGTTCCTACTCTTGGTTAATTTCTGTGTTTGGTGCCCATGAAAAGTAGAAACTTTTCCACTTATTCTGCTGAAAATGGTCCCCATTAGAGTGTAAACTGCACATGGGATCAAAACCTTTGAAACTCATTTCCCTACAGGATTTAAAGTGCCAAAGCTCAGAAAATCTTAAAGAACTCTCTGACAATACATCCTGAACAGCTACAGACACATTCATGGTGCAGCTTTATGAGGGGTAAAGGAATGTCTTGCGTGAGTTTAGTTTAGGATATTAAAAAGAAAGTCCAGAGATGCTTTTGTGCACTTCAAAGTGCTCTCTGGAGATAAGGACAAAGGGCCAGAGGGTGTTACAAGTTTCGATTCTCAAAGTCCTTAGAGAGGACGGCAAAGAAAGTGATATTTGTTCCAAATGTGAGGGCTCAGAGTTCCTCAGGTGAATGGCTGCAGGGGAAGCAAAGTAATCTTGCAAGAACATCTCTGTCTTGGTGGGTTAGACCCTGCTGTTTACTAGCAACCCAAAGGAAGCACTAGATATAATTAAAGCCATGACCTGTGGAAAGCCTCCACGGGCCTGTGATGTTGCATCCTGAATGGGAGAGGGGAGTGCCATATGGCTGGCTCCTCATTAAGAAGGCCCTATACAGAAGCAGGGGCTTAGGATGTTTAAGGTCACAAGTTCTTAAGGATGTGTTTAAATTCAGCCCCATGAGTAACTGAAACACTTCCTTTTTCTGTGTGAAGCTCAGGACAACTGTTCCTTCCTTCTCCTTCATGATCCTCCCTTTCTTTCTGCATTTGCCAAGTCTCTTAAAACAGGCAGCTTCTCCAGAGCTTCATTACTTACTGCACAAGTTCTGGTAAGGCTCTGAGGAAGGATTATGGAATCAAGGGGTTTCCAAGCACAATTTGTAAGAGTGAGCTGGGGCCCCAAGGAGCCACATCCCTTCCCCCCTTCTCTGGGTTTATAGCAAGGCAAAGCAAAGCAAAATCCTGCAATGTTCTTCATACCACATCCATATGAATGACCTGCTTCCCATGCAAATATGGGCGTCCTGTTACCCACAGAAACCATAACTGAAAAGCAGAAAAAAAAGAGTGGATGTGGGGCTTCATTTCCCGTGTCTTAGATGAATCTTCCAGGTCCTTCACTTTAGCTTTTTGTTGATGTCACACAAAGACTTTGGCAGTGTGTCAGAGGGAAACCCTGTTTTTCATGGGGAAGACAGGAAGAAAGGAAGGGGAAGGTTTAGGAATGAGGAGAGAAGAGACCAAAAACCTAATGGAAGCACTTGTCTGTTTGTAAGCTTCACTCCTTTCTAGAAGCTCCTTTGTCAACTGTTTTTCTACCACAAAATATATCCTTATCCAATACTCTCAAGCCTCTCTGCTAAGCCTAACACTACACTGAAAGCCTTTACTTCTCTCTTTGTTTGGCAGATTGTGAGCACACTAACTGTGGAAAACAGCAGTGCATCAGGAATCTATTACTGTGTGGCTTCCAACAAGATCAGCAAAGAAGAGAGGAGCATTGAGTTCTATGTCTCAGGTAAACAACACAAGAGACACTACACAAAAACTAGATGCTGATGACCTGATTTACCTTAAAGTTTTATATGGCTGGTTGAATGCTTGTTAGAACTTCTGAGAATCCCTGCACTCCCAGTCACACAGTCCCAGGCTTTTCACCACATGAAAAGTTGGGTCCTGCGTCAGTGCACAGCGGAGTCTGACATGTCCAGCACCAGACTTGATGCCCCTTTTGCCCTCTTCAAGCTGCAGACACAGGCCTTGAATCTAGCTGCTTGTGTCTTAAAGTAACACTCATGACATTTGAGTGCTGTCCTCATGAAGCCTCTAGCAAAAGCTGAGTCCTTTGTAGTCTTCCAAAGGCCTGAAGCTTCTCCCTGACTCAGGAGAATGGTTGGTCTCCAATTAAGCCAGCAGACATAGCAAAGGTGAGCAAGGCCAGTATTCAGACCTAATCCAGGGCTGATATCACTGGGAGTTGTTGTGACATTGGATCCCTGCCCGAGCAATTAGCCTTTCCAGTGCCCTTTAACGGGGGAGGAGGTGGACATGCTATTTCTCCAAAGAACACAAATCCAAACAAATATCTGCTTAACCTTTCAACACAGAAATTCTTTAGTAGTGAGATCAAGACCTACATAATGCTTTTAGGAAAGATGGGAGTTTGAAAAAAGAGAAGAGTCCAAGGGACAGCCTTGTTCAAGTGCTTAAGTAGAACAAACTGAATCATTTCTGTACTTGCTTTCTGGATGAGTAGATGTTGGCTGATAGAATTTGCATCAAAATAACAATTTTTAGAACAAAGAGTTCAGAAGTGTCCTGGAAGGTAAATGTCTGATTGATTCTCACTACTTGGTTTCTTCCCCATGAAGCAATTTCTGAGGGCAAAGCTCACTTGTGGCAGTGTTCTGCACTTCTCTGCCTCTCTTGCATCCTGTGTTGTTTGACTCTATTTCTCATAAGTAATTCAGCACATTTCAAATCAGGCTAACCAAGAAAAGGCTCACTAAACATTGTTACCATTCTTATTACACAGAATTACTAATATGAAAAATGTCATCCAATGATAATGTAGCTGTTACCATATGGAGGAAAGGTTTCACCTCCATTTACAGCTTCTTTGTGCTACCCCAATGTCTTATCAAGACAGAAGAAGGTTTAAGCCTCCAAAAGACATTTTCCAAAACCCTTTTATTTACTTAGGAAAAAGCCCTTCAAGGTACACTTTTGGGAGATACAGCTCAGACATCAGAGGTCTTCAAGATGTCCTAGGCAGGCTGAACACCAGCTATTGATTTTACACTTCACCACTTCCAAGTGTTGAGTCTTCATGTGGGTTTGTTTCTGCTCTGAATTCTGCCAGCTATTATGTTTGGATGGGTTACTCAAAGCCGTATGTTCCCAAGCTATTCACAGTACTTTGCAATACTTGGTGACTAAAACCAGCACTGCAGCAACTAAATAAGCAACTAGCTGAAGGTCAGATTCAAAGGGTTAGAATCAATCCATGCACCTTTCACAACTATGTTTTATTTTAATAATAAAGTTATGTCGGGTTTTTTCCCCTGCAGTGAGCTAATATTTCAGATTTTTGATTTTACAATCAATCTAGCAATGTTTTGAGACACAAATGTTTTAATCATGTAATTTCAATTGTAAAGGAAATGAATCACTGGACAAAATTACTGACAGCAGTTATGGTGGAAATGCTTCCACCAAAACAGACCAGGAGGTGAATAGAGCTTGGCAAGACAGTTACATTCTTGTTTGTGAAGACTGTGAGTCTGGGCCATTCTGGGGAAGAGGCAGATAGTGAACAAGCATGACTGACTTTTTTAAGTGCTGTTTAAAAATAGTGGTGTTTATGGATTAGAAAGAAACAAAAAATTTCTAAATGTGGCCATCCTGATCCTGAAGTAGGTCATGTTGCAGTGGTAAAATAGTGGCAGAGTGACCTGCTGCTGGGTTTCTTTACATGACAGTCCTCTGCTGAGTAATGCGTATTACTACAACAAGTGGTCACTGCTAGAAGAGCTGCTGCTGCAGGTCTGCCTCACAGGTGAAAAAAACCCACTGTCTTCTACTGGGGGCACTTGGAGGAGGTGGAGCGGCTGCCAGGTTACTGGCACCAGGAGTTGCCTCTGGTCTCAGTGTTGGAGGGACACTCAGGGACGGTTTGTGAGGTACCAAACAGGAGAAGTCCAAAAGCATAAGGCTCTAAGCAGGCCACTTTGCAATTGCTAAACTGATTAATTTTATGCAGATTGAAACTAAAAGCTGAGATAAAGGTTTAGTTAGAGACGAAGAGCTCACAAGCAGTAAGTGAGCCTTTAGGACAACATCTAGCAAATGTTCATAGCACTTCACAGCACACTGTTCTCTGCAAAACGGTTGCTAGTTGTGGCATTCCGCAATCAATTCAGCAATTTGTTGATTTTAAAGACCTGATCTCCCATTACCTCATGTCACCAAACAAGCTGGTGGATCCTGAGCTGCTTTCAAACATTTTGGCTGAATTGAGCTTAATTAACTTCTCCCTGGTAAGAAATCTGAAGATGATACAGAGCCTAAACTCAATTTTTCCCTCAAAACCTGTTCCACTAGGTTAGGGTTGAAATGTTTTGTCAGGACATGGCAGAGTGTTACCAGGAAACTTCACCAGGTGTTGCCTGGGCTGCACCTGCTTTCTGGAGACATGCCTTACTTCAGTCTGCTGTTTTCATCACCACCATATTAATTTCAGAAAAATGTATTTATCCCAATGGAATAATGTCAACAACCATTTTGTTCTTCCACTGCACAGCCCCCACAAAAACTCCCACAGACACTAGAAATAGTACTGGTATCTATTTTTAAATCATTTCTTTGCCAGCAGAATTCATTTCAGTGAAGGGTCAACAGGGTTTGGAGGTCACATTGAAACCAAACCATATAAGGGGTCCAATGTGATGAGAAATCTTAGCATTCAGTGACAGCCCTGAAGCCTCTCTGAGCTCTTTCTGCAGATGTCCTGACTGTCAGTGTCCCACTGAAGGTCTCCTAAATCTGTTCATGGCAACAGAAACCCCCATAGCAATGCAGTAGCATTTGTTATCCATGTTATCCATCATGCCCTGGCCTAACTCTTATTCCAGTGTTTTTGTTTGGTGTAAATCCTTTTTACTGTTTCTTGCAGAAACAGAATCTGTCTCCTGCCTATCTTGTCTACAACAGTTTTGACAGATGTGTTCCCATTTAAGTCAGATGACTATTTTGTCATGGGCAGAGGCAATGTAGGCGAGACATCAGATGCTCAGAACTGTCTCATGTCATTGCCCACCACTGGTTACACACCAAAGGACAGTCAAGGCAGACTGCAACCTTCCTAGTGCAGTGAAAAGCTGACCTGATGTTTCCTGGAGGTATTCTCTGCCATGAACAAGTGTTATTTACCTTCTAATCTCTGGTCTGCACCTTGGAAAGGGCAACTATATATTACTGTAGGTCCACAGTAAATCAAATTCTAGCCTTTGTATGATTGTACTACATACAACAAAATATGATCCCACCCATGTAAAACCTCTGAATGTTCTTGGAATATAAATTAATTATGATAAGAATAACAAATTATAACAAAAGCCCCTTTTCAAGGGCTTATCTGATTGCAAAAACACAGAAAAACTGAGTTAAAGATTTCTACCAGTAATAAAATATTATATTTCAAACATGAGATAAAAATCTGCTATCAGATACTAGAACAATGTATGAACTGGGCTGTTCTACAACTGCTTGCCACTCTCAATTTGCTTATTCGTGACATGTTTACAGGATTTATGAAAAGCTCTGTGCTTTTCAGATGGTAGGGCTCAACCTTTCTTTCTCTCACTCTCCCTACATGCATATGCCTGATGGCAACCCCCCCCCCTGACAGGCACAGGGATGGAATTTGGGAAAAAGCAGAAGTTTTGAATTACACAGATTATTGTGCAAAGCACAGGAAATTAAAACCAATTAATTCCTTGTAAATACAAATGGAGCCAGACTTTCTTTTGATTTATGCTGACTTTTTACCTTCCCCCAATGGCTCATTTCCCTATTTTGCCATGGAATCCTGCACAGTTGAGAGTAAAATTCACGGCTACTACACTGTAATACAATATGAAAGACAAATGTTTGGTGACTGCTGATAAAAGAGAAAAGGCCCCATGGTGCATTCTTTTAGCCAACTTATTAGGAGTCTTATAAAACAGTGTATCTGTTCAGAGAGAAAGAAGTTAATAACTGCTCAGGTTCAAGATTGTGTAAGCAAAGTAGTCTCAGAGATGAACTGACTTATAATGTGCTCTCAAAGCTGCAGTTACTCCCCAGATAATCCAGGTAAGAGGAGAAAAGAGAGAGGAGAGCAAGAAAGACTTTTTTTTTTTCCCCCCCTCTCCCTTTCCTTCCACTGCAATGAAAATCAATGAATATTCTGTTGGAGCTGAAAGAGCTTCTTGAAAGGCTTATAAGATGGAAGAGAACAGCACAGGTCCCAGCTAAAAATATTCAAAATGCTAAATAAAAAATGTCAGTAGAAGAAACCATCAGAAAAACAAGCCAGCCCTCTGCTCCCAGAACATTAAGATTCACCTAACACTGGTGAAGTCCAGCAGCAAGGCAAAACTATCATGCATCCTTCACAATTTAGGGCTTGGAAATTAACACATCAAATTCATTGGAAATCTGCACCAAAATGTCTAAGACCTCTGGGTGCTCCAGCCCATGCTGTCACAGCCATACACAAGGCAGTGCCTTATCCCAGGAGATGTAGTATTTCCCCTGGGGTGGGCTTTCTCCCACAGCAATTCAGGGAAACTCACCCTGCAAAATAAAAGGGGCTTCAAGTTGTAAGAAGAAATTCTCCTGAGAGGCAGAAGCAAGGATAAATGGGGCTGCCAGCCTAACCGCTTAGCAGGTTTACCTTGCCCCGCTGATTTGCAGGGGTTCACTGTGTTCTACCCTGGGTAATATGACCAAACTCCTACCTCATCACTTTACCTGGGATCCCTTTATACTTTGACTGAGACCTAGCACTTAGGATCAAAGGATAATTCAGGATAGAGGGGACCTTTGAGCATTTTAAAGAACTGAGTCTAACCGAAGATCCATCTACCTTAGTACTATAACTCTTGCTGGTTAAGCAAATGCTTAGAAGAGAAACTAAGAAAAACACAAGTTAAGAGGGTACTTTTTCCCTATTTTGGTTTGACAGATTCAGGAGAGATGCTGAGATGTTGTTATGCCACATCCCAGTGTTTTCACTGGACCTTAATTGTTCCTGTTTAGAGAAGTTCTGCTGGCCTCAGACTTTGCCCCCTTTTTGATAGACGTTATCTTGACATGCTGGAACAACAGGACATCAGATGTGAAGAATGGATATATTACACAAGTCAGTTTGAGTGTACAGCTAGCACTAAGCAAGAAATAGAACAACTGAGCCTAACAAAACACTGCATAAAGTAAACTGAAATTTCATGAAAAGGAAAGAAAAGGAAAAAAGCAATTTCCACAGTTGTGGCCTGAGGGGTCTTTTCCTCTTTTTGGTTATTTTGTAAAGCATTGATACCAGTCTTTAAAAACCATGAAACAAAGCTTATTGGTTCTATTCCAGATGACTTGTGAAGAAGAGAGACTTTTAATCATATCTGAAAGATCCTTCAGGGCTCTCTATTCTATATAATATATGGTTTCTTATAAGGCAGATTGGTTATTTCAATAGCCTCGCTATTTATGCCTAACTATAGCTTCGGCAGAACTTTTTGCAAGAGTTTGCAGTATGAACCTCTGGCCAAATTCCAGCTCCCATGTGGAATTTGTCAGATTGCAAGTGCAATGCAAAATTGCTCCCCTTTAACTTCTATCCTTCTCATAGTACCATCCATTTCATCCTCACTTGAGAAAGCATCTTACTAACAGCTTGGTACTGAAACAACAATTTACCAGATTTATTGCAAACACTGTTGATATTCAGAAGGTAACCCAGAGCAAGTCCTCCCAAAGTGTCCCATCTCCATACTACACCTGGTAAAATTTATAAGGGGTTTCTCATGACTCTGAGCTGCTTGATAATCCTGACCTAACAAACAGAATAATAATTCCAGGTCACTGTAGTTATCGGTGCACTTTCATTCAAGTCTGCTGGATGGATAGATCACTGAAACTAGCAGAATAAAAAGGGTAAATAATATCTTTCAGACACAATTTAATTGTAGGTCTCTGGTGGCTAATGCAGTAATAGGAATGTGTCTGTAGGCCAGACTCTGGTATTCTACTCAGAAACATTTTTTCTTGTCTTCAAATGGATTCAGTTCACCACTTCAGGAAAATTGATTTTTTTTCTGGAGTGAAAAGTTACTAAATATATAGCAAGAAATAGCTTACTCTTCTATGGATAAATTGGATTCATGCCTCAAAGTATTTCTCTGCTAAATATAAAGGCCTCAAGGACTTACACATCATTAGATCAGTTAATCCATTCAGTGATCAAGTAAATATCCACCAAGACACGTGTGATGAAAATAAATATTAGCATAGTTGAAATAAGAGAATTAGGAAGATTGTTCTGTTGTGAAGAAAGAGAGTGTTACTTCTGAGAAATAGGAATAGGTTTCTTTATTCTTATAAAATTATGCTTTCAGCCACTGATTGCAGATAGAAAGATAAGAGCTCACAAACACATTTGTCTACCTGAATAGAAATCTCTCTTGGTTAAACTCTTAGTCCATTAACTACTTCTATTAACAAACTTTCAATTCATTACTTCAAAATGGAATTAGAATACTGAGGGATGGACTACTACAGGTCAGCACTGGGATATGAGAGGTACATTCAGTTACTTAATTCACAAGCACCAGTGCCTATTTACACATGCAAATGTGGGTCTCATTAAAATTGGCTCATTCCATTATGGCTGGTCTTTGAAATTTGACCATCAAGTTGCGGACGGACAGCCAAAGATTGTCTCAGTTGTGTCTTAATTGCAGACATGTTTTCTCTTCCTCCTAGATGTGCCGTTTGGCTTGAAAACAGAGCCACAAGTCACAACCATCGTGGGGAATGACGTCCAGCTGACCTGCCGGGCCTCCAAGTACATCTACAATCACCTGGACTGGTACTACCCTTCCTCAGGGGTGGCTCTCAGTGACTCAGTGATTAAGAAAATTGACAACTATTCCATTTCTTTGACACTGGTCATTACTAATGTCACAAAGGAACAGAGTGGCCTCTACAAGTGCAGAGCCCAGAACCAGCACAACAGCACCGACACACTAGAACAGCTCACTCAGCTCCTTGTCAGAGGTGGGTCCTGCCAATGGAAAATGGCAGTGGGACATGCTGTCGTTCTGCTACTGGAGCAGAAATGCTGCGCATCTGGCTGCTCCCTTTGAAGCCTTTCAAAGCAGAAGGTGCCCAGCATTTCTTAGGGACCGTCCTAATACAGACCTTGTGCTCTGGTTTAAGGGGTTTTTTGCATTGTTGTATGCAGATTGACACCTAGCCATACATATTACTCATCCAGCCACTGCTGGGTTTTTTATAAAACATTTGCCTTACACATAAAGGTGATTTCAGCTACATTTTATCTTTCTAACGCCATGCTGGGTGCAGATATAGTGTTGACTGAGGAGAAAAGGCATCACCCACCATGTTACTAACAGCACAACTCTTACCATTTGGGACTGTCACCCCAGATCTATATGATTTTGGTAGAAAACTCCACCCACTTGCAGCTGCTAGGATGATACCTAAATAGATTAGGACGCAGCAGGTGTAATCACAAATGCGATTAAGTGCATAAGAAGGTCACGTGTATAATCAAGTGACATGTGCCATTTATTCCGGGTAAGTGGGATTCGCTTTGTTGTAATAACAGTATTTTCTTACTTATACCCAATTCCCCAACTCTTTGTTTTCATACAAATAGTAACACTACAGATGCTGATGCCTGGTTTCTTTGGCTGTGTGAATATAAAGGGCAGGACACTTTTTCCAGTGGAAACTCATTGAAAATTAGTGAAGTTTCTTCTGCTTCACAGTGAAGAATGTGAGTGATCAGCTCTAAGCCTTCTCAGAAGCAAAAGTGCTGCTGGAACAGGCAAATTTATTAGCCTGTGAAGAAAAACCCAAAGCACAGAAATGCAGTTGAATTGCAATAAACAGCAGCAAGCTAGGGTGCAGAAGACAGTCTTTCAGAAGCCAAATTAGACAGTGATTTTCAGATTAGCTTCTCCACTTACATTAATTGCTAATGAGACACGGAAGGGACGGCTATGCTGCTGTAAGCACTTGTCACTTTGGTAAAAAACAAGCCATGAAGCACTGGCCTCATCCTCGTTTAAGTGAACGAGCACATTCCCATGGAGTCTCCTACCCCATGCAGGCAACAACACTCTCAGAGGCCCTTCCCCCTCCATGCAGGCACACACGCAAGGAGAAAATGCTCACCCACACCACAGCTGTGGCTAGCACAGCTCTGATACCTGAGTGGGAGGTGATTTATTTTAAGAAATGTCATGAGCACCTGCCTCTTCCCAAAGTGCGGAGGAAGGGAAAGAATCTCACCCTGGTATTACAGAGTGCTAGTGGTTTGGCTTGTCCCCACAGTCAGCACCGGAGCCACCTGTCAGCATCATCTGACATCGAGGCACTGGGCTTTCTCTGCACTCTACATTCAGGCAATTCACTTTTCTCTCCCCTGACAGATACTTTTATTCATTTAGTCAAATTTCCGCCTACACAGACACCTACACATGATGGCTATGGGAAAAACACAGCTAAACTGGGAATGCATCCATGGGAGAACTGGAATCTTGGTCACATTCTTCTGAAAATTACTCGGGTCTGTTATTGGCCTGGCATGGTCAGAGGCAATTCTTTTGGAGAACATGCACGGAAATGCCCCTCCAAACCAGCCCTCCTTTCCCTATACAAACAAGGTCTTTTAAATGTACTAACACCCATCCAGCTACAGTCCTTATTGTGGGTTTTATTTATTTTTTATCCTGTGCTTGTGATATTATTTGTTGCTTTCCTGTACCTTTTATAAATGAACATAAAGTGGAGATAAACATGCTTTGTAGTAAGTAGATAACTGCACTCATGATGGAGGACACAAAATCCTTAGAACTGTTTCCTCTTTGCTTCCTCCTTTCTTTTTCTGTATTCACTCTGAATTTGCTCTACCCACTCACTGTCCTCTGTTTTCTTCAGAGGATGAAAAACTCAGGGAGGTTCGATCTGAAGCAGAATCTAAGCTTTGACAGTTTGAAAATAAGCCATAAACCTCACCCGCTCCTCCCACAATCTTTTGGGGGATTTTGCTACCACTCATCAACCAAATGTTTGTCATTTCCTGCCCAGAGAGGCCATGCAGGTGGACAAAAGAGAGAAGATGGCAGAGCTGAGGGAGGTGCCTTCTGAAATCTTACTGTGTACTATTTTCCTTTGTGACTGTAGCAAAGGCAGCACCGTACGTGATACAAAACCTCACAGATCTGGAGGTTAACATCAGTGGCAAGATCATTCTGGAGTGCAAAGTCAGTGGAACACCAGAACCTCAGATTACATGGAGGAAGAATGGCTACCCCATTTCAGCAGCATCAGGTGAGTGTACTTGCTTCCCCAGCATGTCCCAGTATTGTACGTTACACAGGATAATGGACTTGCAGGTTCACCACAAACATAAGACCTACAACTTCACAGCTACTGCAAGCACGGTTGAGTCAGGATGGTATACACGACCTCAGGAAACACATACACAAATCCAAATACATCACACCACTGCAATAGTCTCCAGCTTGGACTCTGAGTTCAAAGCTGCCAACCAGTTGCAATGCAATGCCTTATGCAGCTTGCCTTCCGCATGTGGCAGTGTTTGTGTCTCCAGAGTCAAGCAGATAAGCTGCATACTTGGCACAGCATTAGTAAATCAAGGAGTACAGAGTGCTGCTGTTCAGTCTGCTTGTGTGAGACAAGAGTTTGTGTACAAAACTGAGACAGAGAGTGTACCTGCTTGTCAGGTGGGTCTGAAAACACACACCTGAACTGTCAGATATCCTTGGGGCCTGACCAGAATATATTGCAGCAAATTGTGGGCAGTCACCTAACAGTCAGGTCCAGGGCATGCCATGGCATATTACACATCCGTTCTTTATCTCCCACCACATAATAATGAGAATGTGGTCTCAGATCACCTGGTACAGGTACAGTGCTACCATGGGCAGGGAGCATGAGCTCCCTTACCCGAGCCTGGAATTCCTTCGCTGCTCTCTGTTGTGAGATCTCCTATAAACGACAGAGAATCCCATGTCAGTAGCTAGTCCTGTGACTTTAATTTTGCATCTTGAACTAGGTAGGAAATCTAGGATCATCCATAATTCAGATCAGACTGTTCTGAGAGAAACTCTTTATAGCTACTGAAAATTTATAAATAATTCTAAAGGGACAAGCATGTAAATCATCCAACCAGTGGAAACATAAATAAACTATTTGGAAAAAACACCTCAGGGTAAATATTTCAGCACAGTGCATGGCAAGTTATGTGCAGTACTCTTGTTAACAACAGGATTCATAGGCAGAACACCCAGAAACTCAAAATGTCCTTCCCTTTTGCATTCAAAGCCTGACCTCTTTCCCTATTTCTGCACCAAACATATCTTTAGTGAAACAGATGAGCTCTCAGTTTTGTGCCACAAATCAGGAAAAATTCGATTTGGAAAGTTAATCAGGAAAACTAAATGTAGAAAAGCCTCACATAGATCATACCTAGGCAACCTCCTTCTTGCTCCACCTCTAATCCCCAGCTGCCTGTGAATCTAGGATTGTTCCACGCAGTGCTTTTTCCAGGGATGTGCATAAACTGATTTCCATGTTGCACATGTTGGAACTCCCATCACTTCCCACAGCCTCCAAGGCATCAGCTTTCTTCAATAATTTCACTGAGTTCTCTTTTTTTCCAGTGTATCTTATTGCTATCAGAAAACATATCTTCCCATCACTTCACTAACTTCCATAGAAGTTTTCCCAGGCTCTGTCTGCTTATAATAAATTAATAGCCACATTTGCTGTTGGATAAATGATCCCCAAGCAATTTACACAAGTATTGAGGAGAAAAAAACGTCAGGGAAAGGTTGTTGTCAGACCACAATGAAGAGCATAGTATTAAAAACTGTCTCCTAATAACAGTGCATACCAGGCCTGCATGGATGGGAGCTGACTTTCAGTTCTCTGTCTCCTAAAAGCACTTGGAGGCAGGTAGGTTATTGTGATAAAATTAACCAAAATCCCTTACAACAGGAATTTCCATGGAGAATAATACCCTGGTCATTGAACGAGTGAAAAAGGATGATGAAGGGCTCTATGAATGCAAAGCATCCAACGACATGGGCCAAGACAGCACATCAGCCTTCATTAAAATACAAGGTGAGGTCCAAGCCAAGGCAAAACGCATATATTGTGTTGGACTGAGGAGAACTATTGTTCAGTCATGGACTTCAGCTACATTTAAAATTGGATTGTACATTTAATCTACAGGTTTTGAGGAGAAATCCAACATTGAAGTTATCATTTTGGTCTGCACTGGTCTAGCCGCTACCCTCTTCTGGCTTCTTCTGACCCTATTCATTCGGAAACTGAGAAAAGTAAGAGAGCTTCAATATTGCTCAGAGGTTCTGGGACTGGGCCCAGTTTTTATGTGTGGTATCAGAGTTTAGGGCATGAATGCTTGGGACAGATGGTACAGTACAAAAGCGTGCAAAATATTTCTATAAAACTTCAGTCCAAGATTTCTGCTGATAGTCCTTTGACTTCTTGAAAGATCCCTTGCACTTGTGCACGTTTTCTATCCACTTCCATGGTATCATAAAATCAGGCTCCTCCCTCTTTATGAATCAAAC
Organism: Athene cunicularia; assembly: GCF_003259725.1. NCBI lineage: Eukaryota > Metazoa > Chordata > Aves > Strigiformes > Strigidae > Athene > Athene cunicularia. The sequence goes on along the minus strand of NW_020799100.1, from coordinate 10,584,342 downwards.
TGGCTTGCAACATTAGGAAACAAAAAAAAACCCTAAATCACCAAAAATGAGGGCTTGATTTCAGCACTTGTCCAATACGATTTCTCTCAAACACAGGTATTAAAGGGGGCCCTGTTTTAAGAAGGATCCTAGGATCTTTGCTCTAGAAATGAGCTCAAACCACACAGCTTATTTTGTCTCCAACTCTGGCTATTCTTTCATCTCCTTTTTGTGACTCAAAAAAGTAAAGTCTTAGTAAAAGTTCCAAGGAATTTAGGTCTGTTTTTCCTAAAACAAACAGTAAACAAAAAGGCAACCACAACTCTCTGCTCTGAAGCTCACCAAACTACAGTTTCAGTGCTGATCCCTAAATTTCCCCTGCTATTGCAAAAACAGTGATTATTGTTTTCCTCCTTGACCTCAGTTTAACAGAGTTGTGGACAACAGTGAATTTCCTGTTACAGTTCACACCCATGCAAGTCTGCTCACAGGACCCACCAAATCACAGTTTCTCACTGACCAGCATTAGAAGTAGTAGTTTTCACCAGCTTTAATTTTAAATTATAATAAGCAACAGCCATGAAGTGGATAACTTTGGAGAATCAAGCCCGCAATACAAAATACTATGAAAATACCAAAATGTTCCATAGAGCACCAGGAAGTGCAGCTTGTGGAGTTCCGATAGAAAAGCACTGTTTTCCTTTAATAGATGTAGGTAGAAGACACTGATAGATTTTGTGTCCTCAGAGTGTTTAACAACATTAATCAGTGACTCTTCCCAATACCTATGAGTGGCAGGCATACATAAACATTTATTTCTCAGATACAAAAAAAAGAGAAGCAGGAAGCTGAAGTGATGTACTCATGGTTCAGAATAAATTTCAGAGCTAAGTCTGGAATTCAGGGAACTCCCCAGCCAGCACTCAGTCTAGTAGACGACAGCTCTCTCCCATTGGAATTGCAGGGTAAATACTGTGAATAATTTCTCCACACCCTGTTTTCAGCCTGATGCCACAGATATTAAAACAGGATACCTGTCAATTATAATGGATCCAGAGGAAATGCCTCTTGACGAGCAGTGTGACCGTCTTCCCTATGACAGCAGTAAATGGGAGTTCCCAAGAGACAGACTGCGGCTGGGTGAGTGGTTTGGCTATTAATGTTGTAAAGAATGGTGATTTCTAATGCTCCTCAATTTCAGTGGATGTGTTGTATAACCTAAGAAGCAGCCTGTCATTTAGTACCAGTGTATTACCATGCTTGGGGAGAATTGGCAGCAAGTCACAGAATTCGGGATCATCCTTAATGGGGGGTGAAGCAAAGGATTTGGTAAGCAAAGCAAAAATATTCTCTCTCTAAAAATAGCTACCACCTGTTTTTCTTTCTTGGAGAAATGAAGCCAAACTCTTTACAGGGAAGAAAGGTATCTCCAGGTATGGTCCCTGCCAAAAGTATGGTTTCATACCCATAGAAAAGTGAAATAGAAGTATATCTGAAAGGGGACAGTCTTTCACTGAATTTTATCTTGAGGAAAACTAGCAAATAATCAATTCCTTGTCAATCATTTGAACTTAGCATTGAGTTGTAAAGAGCTATCATGAAAAAATTAACCAAATTTCATTCAACAGCTCAGCTCACTGGATGATGGAATAAGAAAATGTAAAAAGCAGGTTGTGTTTGCATAGAGAAACCACAACATCTGTGTGCAATGATGAGTGTAGGGAATATATCTGTATTTGTGTATGCTCTTGGTGCTTTAGCTGGAAATCATGGAAGAAGGAGAAAAAGAGAAAAAAATAACAAAAAAATTAGACGATGGTGGGACATGGGGTCAAACTAGCAGAACAAAAAAAGCCAGACCATAATGCCCAGTGCACTCTGATGCAATGTGGGTCAGAGCCCTCAGGGCACACTAGGTAATACAGGCATGAAAACACAAGGGAAAGTGAAAATAAAGAAAGACTATAATCCTAAATTCCATTTAGTATAGCTTTTAAATCAAATAAATGTCAATAACTGAAGGGTTAAAAGGTTCTGACTGCCTGAGTGCCATTGCTGGCTATCTCCATGACTGTGATTCATGAGACATCAGGGTTCCACAATACTATGCTTAACCCAAACTCTGACTTTTCTGGGCTTCAGGACAGCTATATGTAATGTTTTTACCCTGAAGCCATATATATGTATTCAGCCTTGCCTTCAGCTGAATGCAGATTTATTTATTCTACTCTGTTCTATCACATACTGTATTGCATTAAAGTCATATGGATATAAATCATACTATTTATACCCATATACTGCAAATATGTGATACAGGCTTCTATTGACTATCGGTCTACGTCTACGTTGTGCCTGGGCACTGGAGTCTTGTATTTCTTGCATAGCTGAGAATGCATGTTTCCCTCTTATCTGATGCAGACTGTCATAAGTCCCCTTTGGCTCATTCTTGACTCTTGCTTCTCTAGGTAAAACACTGGGTCATGGTGCTTTTGGGAAGGTGGTGGAGGCGTCTGCTTTTGGCATTGATAAATCTTCAACCTGCAAAACAGTTGCCGTAAAAATGCTTAAAGGTACATATCCCTCTGAGATTCTCACAAGACTCCTCAGGGAACCTGGGGGCAATGAGGTTTCCAGTTCTCAGCTCCGAACCAGTCCCAAGTTCATTGTGTTCAGAAGGGAGTGGGTTTGTCATGTGGGAGCAATTAGTCATTATACAGTGGATGTTAACATGTAGGAAATGACAAGCGGGCTCCATGCTGTGCTGCTGATTAAGTCTTGTATTCCTAAAGGAGGGAAAACAGCAGCTTCCAGGTCTGTGGGGTTAGGAGGGAAACAGATTACAGAATGTAATTACATTAGATATTCTGAAATTGGATCTAAGCCTTCGATCACAGCCTTTCCAGATGTAGAACAGTTCAAGGGGTTGAAAAAGAAGCAATGCCAAGGGAGTGAATTAGAGACAACTTGCTTGCAATTATTGAAATTAAGGAAAGCTTTTACCATTCAATGGTGGGGAAGGGGGGAACTTGGAGACTATTCTTTAATATTATATTTACATATAAAGCCTCTGAAGGCAGCTTATGAATAAATGCATCAGCCAGTACATTGGGTTGGAGGTCTTCAACTGTTCATTTAGGATATTTTCAAAGGTACAATCAATGCTCACTGGATGGCTTTTCATAGCCCACATTGTTCTGCATTGCTGCTGCATGACAGTATTAACCCCTGCAATGCCATGATTCAGGAAATTCTATCATGGTATTTGGCTTTTCTTGCTAGCTGCCTCTCCTGATGCTCTGCTACTTCTCATTTCTCTGAAGTTTCAAAGACATCAGTTTATCACCTGTCTTGACCTCCTCCAAATCTGGTCTCCCTTCTCTGCATTAGTAGATCTTCAGATCATCTTCTCTCCTGCTCTTTCTTCTGTTTCATGCCCATCTCCAGATCCCTGAAATATCCTAGAAGCCCCCAATCCAGACACACTCCCTTCTCCATCTGAAACTTACTGCCCTGGATAGCTCTGGGTTTTCATTCATTTCAACACTGTGCTTCCCAACTGATCATAATGTCAACTCTAACCTGCCTGCACATATTCAGCAAACTATTTGACAGTTTCTCCATCATTTTACACCTTCCTTCCCCAGTGGAGACAGCAGACTCCTGCCCTAACCTGTCCCTCCCCAACTAACAAGCCCATAATTCATCGCCTGCCTGAATAAAGCAGATTCTCTAGTGTGAGTCAATCCATTCAGGGGAAAAAAAAAAAAAAAAGCTCTGGAAGTGTCTAAATTTCTGTAATTCTAGCATTATCTGTCATTTCCATGAAGTAGGCTGGTATCAGTTCTGGGTTGAAGGCTAAAATTTAATATGTAAGATTATCTGAAACACTTCTGGGGCTGTTCTGTTTAGATTTTGCCAGACATGCTCCAGCTCATGCCAGCGTAAACCAGGAGTAATATCACACATGTACACACCCATCTACAAACATTGTTGGCTGAAGAAATCCTGGGCTTGGAATAGCTCCTTCTTTATGACACAACTTGGTGAAAGATTGTTTTATGGAAAAATCTGTGAACAGATAAAGAGGTTACATTTGTCACATGAAATGGTATCTTATATAACTGTTTCTTCATATTTAAATCTTATGTGATGCAAAGGCAAAACCAGAGGAAACAGGGCATGGCCCCTTTTATTAAAATACATCATGAAAGTTCTGGAAAGGCAGAGGAAACAAGCCAACAGCTGAACAACGTTCTGGTCTGAGTGTGCCTTCCTTAGCTTTGGCAGCAAAAGAGAATGAAAATACAGTATAACTGGCTAGCCAGAGCTTTATCAAGTGTCAAGTTCATGGTTCACACACAGATATGGCCCCTTCTGCTTTGCTGGAAAATGTATTTCTCAGGTTGATGAGATCTCACAGGGCTGAGATTTAGTAATGCTGTACATTCTCCAGTACATTTTGGGACCCAGCTTAAAGATGTGTTGGATTCCTCCATCACCTGCAGTGGAAAGTCACTCAGTACTGTGGAAAAATATATTCTGAGGTATTGTAAAGAATTACTACTAACGTGCACATCACCATTGTAGATGGAGGAACACGCTCTTCTGTGTGCTATCATTGCTTGGAGTTGTTGGTTGTTCCTTTGCTAAGCTTGTAAAATTCAGTCCTTGCAAAGGCTCTCTGGTATCTGATTTGGGGGGAGGGTTCTCCTACGGGACAGTTACCTTCCATAACCCATGCTAGAGAAAGGAAGAGTCACCCAAAAGATAAAGTGTTATTCCACTTCATAAAGGTCAACAGACAATGAAACGGATGAATTATTATCTGTTTAAGAGTCTGAAAAGCAAAGATACTGCAAGTAACCTGGGTGGTTTTGGTTTCCAAGTATAAACAGGATCTTGCTGTGTCCTGTTAAAAATATCCTGTTGTGTAAAGATGATATTTTTCCTGTTTATCTTAAGCAGAATGTGCAACTACTAATGAATGTAAGGCTTTAATGTCTGAACTGAAGATCCTCATCCATATAGGACATCATCTGAATGTAGTCAACCTGCTGGGAGCCTGCACCAAAGCTGGAGGTAAGAATTCCTCAGTAAATAAGGAGCAAAGAAGAAACACTTTTCAGATACAGTGGTGTTTTGGATGTATCTATGGTGGAGTCCAAGTCTCATGCACACGCAGTTAATGCAAACAAAAAACATTTCATAGGAGAGCTTCTGCTACTGCAGAATATGGCCACATGTCATCAGTGGTTTCTGAACATCTTCTCCCAGCCAGTGGTGTCACTTGCCTATTTTCTTTTTCTCTGTCCTTTGTAGGCTTGATTACAAAAGGAAATATGGACTGAAGGGAGGCAGGATCCTGAATTACAATTAGGTGCCAAATTCCTCCACACAGGCACAACTGATCCTTTCAAAGGTTCTTCTCCCTCTTCTTCCCTGCCTTATCAGGAGGATGCACCAGGCCGATCACTTAGCTACTTGAGGTCTCCTCCTTTCCCAAGCACTTCACTCTTGCCAGGCAAATGCAGACATATTTTGTGTAGTATACAGGAAGCCTGAGGCAGTCCAAAGCTGAATAGAGCAACAACATGGACTTCCAAGGGGTTGAGCTGACACAACTGCCTGTACATCATACAAAGAATCTGTTGCAAAGTGCAAACTTAAACAAAGGACCCCATAAATCTTAGACCTTTGTCACTAAAGCATCCCTTCCCATACCGCTATACAAAGCATCCTTGTCTGTTTACTATACTGTGCTTTAACTTCAGGGTAACAACTCTCAGAGATGCCTCTTTACTGCTTACAATGAACCTTCAAACAATTCCCGAAGGATGGATTTAGGAGAGCTAAGGACAAAAACCCCTGAGTAAAATAAATGAAGGGGAAAGAGCAAGAGAGATGGTGCACACTTTTGTTGTCATCTGAGATTCTGAAGCTATCACTTTCCCAAAGAACATGTATTTGTCCAGTCATGGGGGAAAAAAGAAAACTTCAGTGAGGTAGATTTGGTAGGATGCCAGGAAAGAAATCTTCCATCTAGGAAGATACTCCCAGTTCCTCAAGGTGCAGTTGGCAACCAGCAATCACAGATACTGCTGTAATCTGGGAGCTGTGAACAGGGAACCTGCAGGAATTGTAGCACTACAGAACCCAAAAGCTTGTATGGGAAGATGGCCAGCTTTAGCTGGAGGATTTTAAGATTCAGATGCATAAGCAAGTAGCCTTTGCTTGGAACTGTGAACACAGGAAAAGTAACATTATGCATGCTAGTGATTCTCCTTTCCTGTCAAGTAAATGAGGTGGCTTAACACAAGCAGGTGCCTAAAACATGGCAGCATTACTAAGATGTCAATAGTTTTTAACCAAAGCACTAATTCAGCCCCTGAGCTCTAGTTACATAGAAAGTTGGTTTCTCATTTTCCATCCTGCTCCATCCTGACTGCCCTCCTGGGTAAAGAAGAAACCCTCACTCTTCCCTGCTAGCTGCTTGGGAAAACCACTGACTGCTCTGGGGAGCAGTGGACAGGGCAGAGCAGTGCAGCACGGCCTTGCAGGGCACTGAGGCGCTGGTTTGTTTACCTTTGAGCAATGCAGCTGCAGACTAAAGAAAAATAGCCTTCAGCTCTCAAGACAGACACTGGGATAAGAATTACTATTAAAATGCCACTTCAGAATACAGAGCTTTCTCCTTCCTTGTTATTTTTTATGTAACCATATAATGCTATTCCTGATAACCATATAATAATAATACCATATAACAGTGTTTTAGCACCTTGGCTGAGTATCTCATGTTAAGTAGTTCGAACTAACGCATAGCATATGCTTTACAATGAGGAAGTAAAATACGGAGAACCCATGCCTAGGAAGAATTTCAAAAACTTGAGTAAGTCACTAACTGGAGCCTTGAGGCTGTACTGGAATCTGCATTTCCTCAAATCATCCATGAGCGACATTCAACTTTCCGTTCTTCAGAACAACGTCCCCCAGAGATCTCTTGTGCACTGCCAGATCCCAGCACTGCTGCCTTCCAGCCCAAGTGAGCAGTGTTGTGTGGTTAGCAGGAGAACCACTGACAGCTCTGATTTTGGTCCAGTTGTGTTTTTGCAATCACTGGTGCAGTGTACTCAGGTGCTGAACATGTTGGAGCCGTAGTCAAAAGGAACTGGGAGACCTGAACAGCCTGAAGTTGTGTATTGAATCTAGCAGTGCTACAGGACTTGTACAAATAAAGAGCCTGGCAAAACTATACAATGTTATTATCAGCAAGCTATTGGTTATTATTGCTAGGATTCACCAGCTCCCTTTTAATGAGACAATCTGCTTCCAAACAGTATTTCTCACCTGGCCTCAGACAGGATGCAGCAGTCAAAATCTCTAAGGTTCACTCTTCTGTCTCCAACCTATCCGTTCTCCCCGACAGCCCTGCTCTCATCCTTTTCACTCAGTATTTTACACTTCGGACTGGATCAAGGGGACAGACTGCAGTACAAGTCTGTGTGCACATTTCTGATATAGCCAGAGAGAAGCTGCGTCCTTCCTGAGTGGCCCAGTGCAGTTCTCAGTACTTTTCCTTTGAAGTTCAAACTCCTAAGTCTGAACTACGGACCTTCTAGACAGAAAAAAGTTTCTGGACATGAAAGTCTGGTCGCTTAGGATACAAGTTTGTATGCATTCTAGTCCCATGATTTCACCTTATCTTACATTTGATGAACATTTGATGATCACAAAAAGCAGTGATTATGCTAAAGATAGAGAATGTAGCTTTTTCCTTTCCTAATAGCTCACACTGAAACATAAAAGCATTTTCAAGCAGATCTTAAAAATATTCATAATTGTATAAAAGCAGCAATTGTACTGAACTCTACAGTAGTTTGCACAGAAATAAGAAAGGAAAAAAGTGATAGGACTTTCCAAGCTTTCAAAAACTTCAGACTAAATATTTTTGGAACTTTTAATTTATATCTATGATTGTGCATACTTTTATTGCCTGTAGTGGCATCAGCTCCACCCAAGACAAACAACTGTGAGATCAGCAGAGAAAAATTAAGACTGTTCCATGCTATGGATCTATGTATAGCATAAAACAACCTTAATAGCATGTGGGACTGTATATTCTTATTTATCATTCTGAATTTTTCTTTGTTTATAAATAAGGAATAAATACCACCTGTTAACCATCTAATGAGGAAAACTAAGATCAATACTGTATTTCCTTTTCTCCATATCTACTACTGATTGTGTGCTTCTGGAATGCCACTTCTGTTTCCTAATTTCCTCATCTGTATAATAGGAATGACAGTATTTACTTATTTTGAAGAGGATTTGTGATGATAAGTTAGTATTAAATGCTTTGTAGTGCTTCAAAACTCATTTGACTTCCACTGTCTTTTTAGGTCCTTTAATGGTCATAGTAGAATATTGCAAATATGGAAATCTGTCCAACTATCTAAGAGGAAAACGAGGAGATTTCATTGCCTACAAGGTAAAAAAAATGACAGGCTTCTCATAGTCAACAAGGCAGAGAATTAACAACCACTGACCACAAGCTGAATTTTTTTCTGCGTATTTATATTTTCTCACCACATTTCAATTTGTGTGAGCAAGAAAAGGAAATTTTTTCCCTGTAGGATCTCATTCCCATCCTCTTCTTTCTGGCACCTAAAGAATTAGTTGCAAATATCCAAGCAATCTAGTGCATTTGAGAGAGAGAGGCAATTACTTGCAAGATACTACCCAGCACAAGGGGGGAAACCAAGTATTAGTGAAAAACTGGTATTATCTGAACTAGAAGGTGAACCCTACCAAAATACAAGTCCAGTTTGAGGATTTTTGTTTCTAGGCCCAGCCCCACCCCAGTACTGAAAGTAGCTCACCCATCATCTGCTCATTCCTATCTTCTGTGTTCTTCCTTCTTGTGTGCCAACCTAAAGTCTGTGCTGTATACAGCAGCAAACTGAATCATGAACATGGTCTGTGTTAAAATGAACCAGATTATTTTGGTTTCCAAATGGTTGTCTGCATCCACACAAACATTTGTGCTAGCACAAATTGGGCTAGGAAATGGGGGAAGACACATGAGGCTGGAAGTCAGTGATGGGGAGAGGATGGGACTACCTCCTCGCTTGAACATACAGCATTGAAAGGGCTCTCTGATCTAAGCCCTGCCAGAAACTGGAGCTTCCCCAAGATTATTCTTCCAGAAGATTCTATTATTGTTGTTGTTATTATTATTATAGCTATTGTGTACAGGCACAAAAGTACATAAGGTACTTTGTATAAGAGAAGGAGATTCTCCTGTTATAGTCACTCAGAATTTCTTTTCTGACCATTGTTTTCATGAGTTGCAGGGACAGGTTATGTCTCACTCCCCAGTACAGGGTGAGACAGATGCATTGCAGCGCACATCCTGCACATACCTTGAACTTTGATTTTTAGCATGGTTTCCTAAGAAAGCAAGAGGTACAGAATTACAGTATCTCTCTGCTCATCTATCAGTCTCACCTGTACAGCTTCCAGCTAACTTTTATGTTGGAATATTGCTATCAGTAAAATGGAAGGCACTGTATTAATAAATAGGAAACCAGGCTTCATTAGTTCTGCTCTTCGGGGAACATCATGTTCAAACATGTTTTGAGCTCATCTTCAAGGACACTTTCTCCATATGCCATTCTGTTACATATTTTGAATTCCCAGGCATTGCATCATCCAAAGCTAAAAAATCAGTTTTATACCATTTCTAGTCCCAGGAAAACTCTGACCAAGCAGAGAAAAGTCTGGATGAGTCCAGCAGTGATTTGACTGAACTGATCAAGAGGCGCCTTGAGAGTGTGGCCAGCACAGGAAGCTCTGCCAGCTCAGGATTTATTGAAGATAAGAGTTACAGCGATTCAGAGGATGATGAAGAAGGTAAAAGAAACCTACCTAATCCCAGATCTTTTATTGCAAATATTTCTGTCACTTGATTAGTGCCACACACACACACACTGTCACACAATTTACAAGCCCTTACTCAGCTTGACTTGTTCCTGAAACTGCAAATTCCTTCTCTCGCCTGTGTCCCACTCCAACTTTCTCACAGAAAGAGATTTGCAATAATGTATGCATATAAAAGCTGCTCCTGTTGTGTAAGAGGAGTAATAGCAATATTTTACCAGATTTGTGGGGCCAGTCTGTCCCCAGTTTCATCACTCGCTTAAATAGTTTCCCTCACTTTTATCCCCAGATGTTATCTTCCCCATAGCTAAATGACATGATTAATGTTGGAGGAAACTTTTAAAATCATCTGATCTGCCTGCCAGGTCAGTGGTTCCTAAAATGGAGTTGTAATCCTAGCAGAGAATTCATGTAATGATACTCAGATACAGGGCTGGGGTCATCAGCATACAAGTGGCAGCACTGCCAAAAAAGTTCAGAGCTGTTGCTCTACTGTTTTGCCATGTCTGTGATCTCTCCTAGATGCTGAGGATCTGTACAAGCGGCCCCTGACTTTGGAGGATCTGATTTGCTATAGCTTCCAAGTGGCAAAAGGCATGGAGTTTCTCGCCTCCCGAAAAGTGAGCTCATTAAAATGTCAGGGCTGAACTTCTTTAACGGAATCATGAGTATCTGATATGAAGAAATCCAAATATAATTTTGAGCCTGAGTAATCTGTTTTCTGCTCTTATATTAAAGTGTTGGAGATCACATTAGCTCTGGTTGTTAAGAAATAAGTAGCACTGAAGCAGTTGTAAAGGAATATCCATCATGTTCTTGGCTACAAGGACTGGCATCTGTAACATGAGAGTTTAGATAGAAGGAGTGAATACAAATTGTAAGACAATTCATGGAACTGTCTCATAAATAAAAGCAGAACAGGCTTCTCATAGAGAAAAATCCTTCTAGTGTGGTCAACAAAAGTACTACTGAAAAATGAAGAGGGAGTATCCAGCTATTTATTTAGCTTGTCAGCAATGTTGGAGACTATCAACAGAGTTAGCAACTCCTCTGGATACCAAAAAAAGTATGTTTGTAGCCTGTGGAATGCCTGCTTTTCAAGTAATTCAATGTAATACACATGCCAAAGTACAAAAAACTGAGAGCTTGCACTTACCACACAGCTAACAGGGTAGCACACACAGAAATCAGGAGCACAGTTACCCCAGTCTCACACACACTTATGGGAAGCTGCAGCTGCTTTTTGACCTCTCTCAAATTTCCCGCAGAACTATTAACTGGAAAATGGCACTACCTTCATCTCGTCATAACTGTGAAAGTTGTTTCACATAGAAAAATCAGAAAACTAAAAGTAATACTTGGTTTGTTCCCAAAGTTGTTTTCTCTTTGCTGTATGACAGTATATTTGTGGCAGATTCCCACACATATTTTCCTTCTCTAATGTGCTCACATAAAAAGATCATTTATGTTTCCATTTCCAAAGAAGGTCTCATGCTTTAAACTCTAGCAGGAGCTCGTTGTCCAGGCAGACCCTCTGATACTGCTTGTCCTCATTCCTTCACAGTGCATTCATCGGGATTTGGCAGCAAGGAACATCCTTCTTTCAGAGAACAACGTGGTTAAGATCTGTGACTTTGGCCTAGCCAGGGATATTTATAAAGATCCTGACTATGTACGGAAAGGAGATGTAAGTGGAAGAAACTTGAAATGCTAATCTCGAGATTTTATTCCACTAGGGCTTGGGCAGATCAGTAAAAACAGTTCTGGCAACATGTTGTGTCTTCTGCATTCTTAGGCCAGACTTCCACTCAAATGGATGGCTCCAGAAGCTATTTTTGACAAAATTTACACAACGCAGAGTGATGTATGGTCTTTTGGAGTGCTGTTATGGGAAATATTTTCTCTAGGTAAGAATGGTTTAACACCCTTTCCCCCCCTAATTTATGGCTCTATTGCTAAGAAAAGCTTTTAACAAAATGTGGTAACATGGTGCCATGTTTCTATTTCAGTTAGTACAAGTGCACAGTGCAGATCAGGTGTAAAATAAAATCACTGGACTGAAGTCATTAAGAACTCCACCTAGCAAAGTACATGAAGACAGTGAATATTAGGGAGGGGGGAGGGAAACCAAAATACAAAATGCTGGACCTAACATTTGTAATAACTGAAACCAAGAGAGCACAGAGATAATACAAACGTCTGCTGCTTGGGAGTGAAATACTTCTTTGAGAGCAATGAAGAAGTTTCCCTGTCAAACCATATTTTCTGCTAAGCAGCCTGCTTCAGGAAACCACACAGCTCAAAGGTTGCAGAAGATTCCACTACTGTTGACATAGTGGTCTGATGTTGCTCGTGACAGCCCACAGAACACAAGGGAGTTCACCCACATGACATTTTATCCCAGCTTGATTATCTTCCCCACAAAGTCAAAGTAAGATTTTCTAAGTAAGAAAAAGGTATTGGCAGCAGCTGCCATAAGGTTGATACGAGAACCAGTGCTAGACTCTGCGTAAGTCATTTTGGCAGCAAACAGGTAGAATTCATACTCTTCTGGCCATATCATTTGTAAGCCACAACATTTTTGAAAGAATAGTAATAGTGTTCATTATGTACTATAGATTTCATCTTAGAATGCTGTTAGAAATCTCAGCCTCGCTGAGATCTGGTTACTGTCCAGCAGATAAAGCCCTGAAATTTAGACAAGCAGTGTTACAGACAGTTGGACTTTGCTGCTCTCAGATTGTCCTTGCAGACTGGCAAGTTTTGTTTTCCTGAGGGAATTTAGGCATGTGAGCTCTGGCTTTTTAATCAGCATTCACAGACAAAAGGAAACAAGAACCACTGTCAACTTAAACTGCTGAATTTTAAAGCAAACTCTGTAATCTTCTACTACCTTTGGTTCATGGATCAGCTGAAATTAACAACTGGGCTCAAGATGCTAAGTCAAGATCTGGATGCTAAGTCTGGGGCTGTTTCTATCCTAATCTTTTATTTAGGGCTGGCTGCAAAGATTACAACCTGATTTCAGTCTGAGCCTTTCATTTGGACTTTTCTCTAGTTCATATCAGCATGCAAACCAGAAAGTTCACACTCAAATGGTTAAAACAAGTGGCAGTTACTGCTTTCTCCGGAGTTCAGTCCCATTTATTTAGAGTTTTGTTATTTTGGTGTAACACCTCCATGGCTCTGTAACAGCATCACCTGCTGCATGTGTTTTGAAACATGACAGAAAGACAAAGCTCCAGAAACACCAGCAATGCCCCAGCTCTAATAGATTATTCAAGAAGATGTATTAGCATTAGCATGCAGAGACACACTCAGAGGGGACAGTTTCTCCATTGGGTATCTCCAAGGGACCAAATGAACTGAATACTGATGAATGGCAAGGACCACTGCAGAAGGCAAACTGTTTATATCATTCACAAAGGTCCTGACAGAGTTTAATAGATGTGAACTTTGCATCATTGGGCTTTTAATACTGAAAACCAATAAAAATTTAAATATAGCCAGTGAAATTCTAATTTTAACTATTTAAAAAATAATTTGTCTGGTTTCTTTTAATTTTAGATAGTCTCTTTTCTTAATGAAGGTGCTTACTTGGAACAATAGACTGTCCTCTTCTGAGTTCAGAGGAATCTACTAAATTACTCCAAGGGCTGCCATCCATAGAGCAGCCTCTGCCCTCGCTATGACGTAGATCACAAACTACTTTCTTCAATCCATGGCACAGATTCAAAAGCAGTCATTTTCTCTAAGAGGGTTTTTCATACAGATCATCCAGGCATGTCTGTGGATTGGCACTACTCACATCTGCAGCTCACACGATAAATATTTAATTAAGGATTTGTGTCACTGATTGAACTCTCTTATATAAAAGTTTTACAGATCATTGAGAGCCAGGGGATGGAAGTTATTTGTCATTGCTACAGGGTATGTTTTGGCTCCCATTTACAACTGCTTTTTTTTTTACCGGGTCCCACAGACTTAGCGCCCTCTAAAGAGGAAAAGATACTGATTAGCAAAATGCACAGTTTAGTTTGGACATGGGTCCTTTCAGAGTCAGAAGCTGAATGAATCACAATAGGCTTCCCCCAGAACGGCTGGCAGATTGAATTCATTTTCCACAGGGAAATCAGGACTTGAGAGGCTGTTAATTTTCATTTGGGGCTGAGTTTGCATTGAGCTTTGCATTATTTAAATGAGGTCAGCACACCTCACGTCAGGTAATGCCAGCGGTGTTTAATACATCTTGAAATCACTTACATGGCACATTACAAAATGTTGGTGTCTCCTGAAATTTAAATGTGCACTGTTCAAAAAGCAATCAAAGATAATTATGTAAACAAGCAGTGCTTGGTAGTATAACATCAGCATCTTATCATCTTACTGAAATAAAATTAAGATCAAAAGAGTGCTACCATATCCAATGCATGCCACATCTTTGAGCATTTTGGAAGACATTTCCCCTTAGGAAAATGTCATGTGTAGACCTTATACCACATGTTTCAGTCTACATTTTTTCAAGCTGTCTCAGCATCCCAAATCGAAGTTATTAGGTTTATCACATAGTCCAGGTGAGGTACAAGGGTAAGTGGACGTGCAAAAGGAAGAGTTCCTTGCTTTTGTGATCTGAGCTGCCTTCACCTTGTAGGAGGCCAGCACCAGTCAAAATATAAACTATCAAAAGATCTTGCAATTAAAAATTATTGTTCTTTGCTTTCCTGTACTTGCTCTCACTAACATACTGCAGTTGATATAGATATGATCAATGATGTAATCAAAGAAAGATAACTCCAGTTGTGAGATCAAGTGGAATTCCCCATCCCTCCTCATCCAATTCTACTGTGTCGCCCTTAAAGTCTCAGTCCCAGCTGACTAGTCAGTCCCAAAAGACTAATTCTTATCAATCACCTCTGCTGTGCTCATGAGCCAGATCCGGCCAGTGATACTCAGCAAACTGAAGGGTTTCTTTTGCACATCAGGATGGTCAGTGTAAAATGGCCATTCATCAATGGCATGACTCCATTCAGCTCCTCCTAATGAAAATCAGTGGGCCATGATGGCACAACAATTGCATAATGCAGTCAGAAATGAATGAAAAAGACTACGCAGCCCCTCTCTTCTCTAATGAGGGGGGTTGTTTTCAGTGTTGCCCCAGTAGATTGACAATCTAGGGCTAACTAGATCAAGCAAGACATGCTCACTTCTCTTGAGAGTCTGTGCCGCTGCTAAATGGACAGGGAATCAACTGGGGAAGCTGCAGATGTTTTCATGAAACCTCAGTACCTTGTAAGAGTTTGTAAAGATAAGCCTGTATAGATGAAAAGACAAGCTAGTGAGAGTTCAGGAGATGTACATGGACAGCACTTTAGCATCTTGGACAAGCTACTCAGTGCCCCCAGAGACTGTTCCTCTCCTTATCATTTAGTCAGTGTAACTGTGGGAAAGTGACATTATAGTTTATTCAGAGATATCTTGTGAGTTGATAGAAGCTTGTTTTGAGATCTTTGCTAATGGGTGATCCCATGTGAGCTGAACATTTAACTACCAGGTTATTATGATCACAATAACAGGCTAAAGACAAAATTAGGAAGGAAAATTGAGATATAAAGCAGAAATGATGCTACTGACTATTTCCAATCTACACAACTCCAGGAAACACTCTTAACACTGTGATCTGATACTTGCACATCAAGGGAATTCAGATGGGCTGTGGCTAAGCATCCTTGAGCTTTGAATGTCATCGGAGCCTATTTGCTGTGTTGGGATGCCCTCTTAGGAAGCTGCCAGGATCTTTGCTCCCCAGTGCATAGTTTTGCAGATTAAGCGGTCAGATTCACAGAGTAGAATAATTCTGGAAACAGCCAAATTTTGGCACTCTCTTCACAGCTTTTATCCAAAAGACTTCTACTGTGCTTGTTGTGCCCCCAAGTGCACAGGACATGATGGTGTTTCCAAAATGGAGATAAAAAAATGCGGGAAATAGGCAGGAATGTTATAGACAGTAAATCATACACAGATTCCCCAAGGGCTGGATACAGATCCAGATTCCATTCAATCAACTACATTAAGACTTGATTAAATTTTTTCCAAATTCACCATCCAGCCTCTAGGATGCCAAAATGTGAAAGGCAAGAGTTGCACTGCATGTGAAGCCTTTGCCAAGAAGGAAGGGAGGAAAGCTTACAGATCTTTTAGGTCTATCCACAGTAGGTTCAGTAACCTTTCAAACTTCACTGTAGACATCTCTTGTATTTTACCTATGAGGACGGGATAACTCAGATGCCAGAGCACTTTCTCAAGTTATATATTTGTTCCCCTTATTTATGGTGCATCATAAAGTGCAGGTGTCATACAACAAAGATCACAACCTTTGAAAAGCTCCCATTCACTCATTAGTTAAAGAACACATTCAATGCATACAGACTTTTATTATAGTCATTCCTATGAAGATAACCATTTACACAAGAAAGTGAAATAAGTCTTACTCCTCCATTTTGATGACTGCTAGGCCAACTTTTGCGCAAGCTGATATAATACTACCAGACCCTTTACAGAAGCCTACCTCTCAAAAGCAATTACAGTTGCCATGAACTGTCCTCCCAGGTTTCACACTAACAATTGAGTGGCCCTGAAAATAAGAAGTATTGAACAGATACTCAGAAAAGAAAACAAGGCTAAAAATTTGGAATATAATTTTTCAAGGAAATTTTGCCTGTAGGACTTCATAATACGTATACAGTACTAAATTGGTGAACCAGGAGAGAAGGACTACAATTCCACACCTGAGGTTGAACTGCAAGGTTCTCATGGCCTTCTGCAGGAGCCAGATGCCTACAGCTTTCTCTGCACTTACTGAGGCCAGTGAGGCCAGAGATTCTAAATCAGTTAGTGATGAGCAGGACTTATTTACTTCATGGGTATTCACTTAGTGCAGGATATTGGCAGACTGACAGTTTGGAAAACAGTATGTAACCAATTGAATGAGCTGGAACTTTTCTACTACTGACAAAGAGATCATTTAAAGTCTCAAACTAATAAAATTTATTTCTCTTCTGTCATATTTTACCTTGGAGTGGTCCTGGCTATATCACAAATGCAGCGGAGACAGTGTTATTGAAATCTCTAAAGAGCCAGAGTGAGTCTGTAACAGCTTTCGAAAAAACCCACACAGATAGTAAGTGACAGCAACCCCTTCTTTGCTCTAGCTGCTTCTACTGTCAGATGCTAGGTAATCTTGAACGCTTAGCAGAAATCACCAATATGCGTTTAATTCACTGGACTGGGAAAGATGAATTGTGCCTTACTAGAGCCTCTTCTTTATCTCTCCCACCAGGTGCCTCACCATACCCTGGAGTGCAGATAGATGAGGACTTCTGCCGACGGCTCAAAGAAGGAACCCGGATGAGATCTCCAGAGTACTCTACTCCAGAAGTGTAAGAGCTCCCGGCTTTGTACTGAGAGCTGATACATGTCATTTATATATTACAAAAGAGCTTGTATTTAAGTGCAGAGGAGGAAGGAGATCTCATCAGATGTTAGTTATATATTTTATATTTTGTTTGCAGTAAATGTTGCAGTTGGGCATATCTTGGGTGTCCTGATATCACAGATGAATGCCAAAGACAGACCAAGTCAGCTTGACCTTTGCCAACAAGGTTAACCCTATGTCAGTTATAGTTCATGAATTTCAGTTCAGGAGACTACTGCATCTGCCTTGATTTCCAATTCTGTGACTAGAAACTAGGCATACGTAACTATGAATTATTTCAGCAATATCAGTGGGGCCTAGCAGTCAAATGTTAAGTTAGGTGAAAGTAAGAAGCTCAGTTGAGGCAAGAATATAGCAGGGAAAAGCATCCCACATGGAAACTAGAGTAGAATTTCAGCACATGGAGATTGGAATCTGTCTTAATCCAAAACTATCTGAACAATGACCAAAACAAGCAGCAGCTGAATGGAACAGTTGGAAGCAAAGCTCCTATCCTTCTCCTTTCTTAATACCTTGGTTTTTATCTAGCTACCAGACAATGCTGGATTGTTGGCATGGAGTACCCACAGAGAGGCCTACTTTCACTGAGCTTGTGGAGCGCTTAGGAGATCTTCTTCAAGCCAATGTACAGCAGGTACAGCAATACGAACATTTCTTCAACAAATGTGGATATCGATGTTTATGTATGTGGATATGTGTATGCGTGTGCACAGATAAAGTCTGTGTTGAGCAGTAATATTAGATTTGACTTCATAACAGAGGTCACAAGGAAAATGACTCCTGGGATGAGAAAAGAAAATGTTAACTATTCAAAGGGGATTATATTTTAAAACTAGATGTTTATCCATCCATAATAAGCAGAAACTTTCATTAATTAAAAAAATGCTCAGCTGTCCCTTAGAGAAACAATAGTGCTTTATCTCAAAAACAATTTTAATTAGATTCCAACATAGTAAACTGCCAGTAGTTGGTCTGAACTTTCTCATTTTCTGAGCTTATGTTCATCAGTGCTCTTAGGAGCTTTAGTGATGCAGTTTAAAGCTCAGAAAGTCAATTACATAATTATTAATTTCATAGTAGTTAAATCAGTTGTCTTCTTCAGTAAAAACAACCAGACCAGTTATGTAACTGTCAATTTAATTTAAGAAGAAATCAGATATTCTCCTCCAGCTCCTTCCTGTTTGTAAACAAATTTAGTGAAGCTAAGTTGAACAGGGCCCAGTTTGCATTATGAAGAGCTTGTGAGTTTTATCCTATAACCAAAGTAAATTAAGGAGACATAAAAATCATGATAAGGGAATACAGCACTTAACTGCTTCTCAAAATTAAAAAAAAAAAAATCAAGCAAAGGGAAATTTGGGCAAATAATTTTAGGACTTCAAGGAAGAGTCATTTCTGAAGATTACTGCAGGGGTTTAATGACGATGCAGAGCTTATTAAGATGTGTACTGAATTCCATTAAACTTGCAGTGTCAATTTCTCATGAGGACAAGAAATAAAATCCTTTAAGGCTACCATTTTAAGGACTGACTGTTCCTAAGCTGCAGCTCCTTAAGTTGAACATAAGCAAAAAGTCTATACATAGGCAATATTCTTTTACCAGTTCCAAAAATCTCTTAGCCTTATCAGCCATAGGGGCTTTGTGACTTCATGCCACATCCTCCTTTCTCTCAAACACATGGCTTAGACTTGGATTTAGGTCTCCCTGAGACTGGTCCCTTGGAATTTCCAGAGGCCAGCGCAATGACAATATATAGAGGACTGCTTTCCTGAAGTACAGATCAGTGAAATTCACTGAGGCAGAACAGCCACACATCTGGAATGTAGTAATGATCACAAAGAAATTGCTGCAAACTCATCAGAAATGCTGCTGTGAAAGTCAGCAAAACCATCTACTTTTAAACCAGATGCACATATACTGACACCCTCAATACAACCATCGCATTGCTGTGCCATATGCGAGGGACATTTAGAAGTCTTGTAACTGCTACAATGATCAGTGAAGTAATAGCTCAGGCTGAGATGCCTGGAACAGAAAACATGGTAACTGCAGATGAGTACTGGAACATTAGAGACCATTTTCAGCCATTCTACATTGTAGGTTGCCCAAAGTGTACCATTTTCCAAATACAAAGCCTCCTACACAGTAAATTTTGGGAAAAACTATACATTCTAACTTTCACATTTGTAAAGAACATTATAATCACTCTGAAGAAACATCAGAAATTCAATATAAAATAAAATCTAGTCCTTTCTCTGTGTAAAACTCTGTAGAATATAATAACCTTTTACATCTTTAATGAACTTTACCTGCTCTTTGACCTTCTATGTTATTAATTATATAGGATGGTAAAGACTATATTCCACTGAACATTACCTTGTGCCCCGATGGAGAATCTAACTCCAAAACTTGCCCTGTGGAAGAAAACTTGAACAACTGTGTTAATCGCTGGAGTGCAGTGGAAACTGGGTAAGAAAAATATATATGGGGGCAGGAGGGAAAGAAAGATTTGATATAGCTGGGCACTGTTTGTTTTCCTCTCTCAGTATGGCTGTTTTAAAGGAGTTGGACAGACAAATTTGTCAGGGTGTTGTTTATTAGTTACAAGAGATGAAAAAAGAAAACTGGTCCAGGAAACTGAGCTGTGTCAGGGATGTTAATTGAGCTACCAACTGGTGCAACATCTGCTTGGGTTTTATGCTGACCCCTCAACTTTCTTGCTTTCAGTAACAACAGCAAGAAGCGACCACTGAGTGTGAAGACATTTGATGAGGTGCCAGTGGAAAAGGAGAAAGTGATGCATGAGGTAAGTGAGGTGATCGCATCCTTCTCCACCAGGTTCACAGATCACTTGTCACCAGCACCAGAAACGCTTATTAGCACGTTTGAAATCTGTCTGGTAAGAAAAAGCTTTAAATCAAGCAGAAGATTTGGCCCTGGCATCTCACACATACGTCTGTGTGACAACAAAGAGGGACCTGCAAAACAAATAATTTAAAGAGAAGCTCATGCATGCTTATCCTGGCTTTGATCAGGCCAAGGGGCTTTATATTTCATATTACAATATGTTTTTTTCCACCATAAGAAAATGGCAGCTCATTGAAATGGAGCTGTTTGAAGGAAATATGTCCAGAACACATTCTGGCTGGCTGAGACAGCCAATAACTTGGTGTTGGTGAAGGTGTTCAGTTCTGGATAGACAAGAACAAGATTCAAGTTCCTGCTTTACTTGGTTCACACAGAGGGCTTTAACCCAGGATTTTCCTCACCCTAAGTGAACATATTTGTTGCTAGTTAAATGGCACTGCAGGGAGGGAGAGTGTTGAAAGGTTTCATTTTTACTCCGGTGGAAAACAAAAGCTTGTTTTGTAACAGAATGATGGTTCTGCTTGTCGTCCTACTCTGAAATTACAGGTTCCAAAGGTGGAGGGGTTTTTTGGGTTTTGTTTTTTTCTTCCTTATTTTAAAAACAAACCCCAAAAACCCAACTAATTTCCTCTGTGGTTCAGGTACTCAGTAGCTGCAGTGCCATGTGCAGTCCACACCACTTGCCTCAATGACAAATTCTGTGCCACTAAGGAGGGATCTTTGTGACACATGCATGTTTGAAGCAGATTGAACTTTAGCCAGGAAGCATGAAGACCTCAGGAAACCTCCTAACAGAGGAACAAGGCAGTCATCAGGTGGCTGGAAGCAGCAAAGAAAAGAAAGATGTGTGCGGTTTTATAGAAACAAGACAGTCTGTCTATGCTGCTAGTCAGGGAACTGTCCCCCATGGTCCAGCCAAAAGACTCTCTTGGACAGAGCCATTCCTCAGATGAACTCCCTTGGGAAGGGTCAAGTCTCTAGCCACAACTTGTCCTGGATATATTTCATGTCCTTGACAAATAAAGTGTATTACTCAACTGTTCTCTTGCTAGTATGAATTGATGCCCATTATTCCCTAGTATTTTGCCAGATGTAATTTCTCTGCCTTTATCAGAGCATTTTAGGGATTAGAGGCTTAGAATTTTCTCTGGGTCCTGCATCTTTCCTCTTGCAGGATAAAAATCTGTTCATCTGAATCACACAAAGACATTTATTAGATAGATCAGTTATCAGTAAGAGATTACTGCTGCCAGTATGAGCATTATTTTCCTAAATGTTCCCTCTTCGTGGCATTTTAAAGTTGTTACATGAAGGAGGAAGTTTCAAAAAAGGGTAATAATGCATTAACAGATCAGAAATAAATGTGATATTTCAATGAGGACCTTTTAAAGCAAAATTATGGTGTGATCTACTTTTGGACAAAGTAACTGCACTTGGGTTACTAAAATTATCTTAAATACCAAGACATTAATACCGATTAGGTCATTATTTTAAATACTTGCCCAGGAATTCTGTAAGTGCCCTACCACACCTTCCTGCAATTGTGCTACTTATCTGTAGTCTCTGTTGATAGTCTTCTAACAATCCTTCTGTATACAAAATGCAAAGGAGCACTCAGATAAATTGTTTCTAGACCACACATTTTAAGGGGAAATGGTCAAGATAAAAAACAGAGAAAAAAGCTGGATTATACGAAGGTTTTGACAGACCTAATTAAGTTAGGATTTTACTTTATACTTTGAAAACTAGTTTCTAGACTGATCTTATTAATAACTGATAAATTACCAAAGCATTTATAGAAAGGCTTTTGCTTTTTATTTGTTTGCTGGGATTATTTTTTTCTGTTTCAATCAGTTTCACTGGTAAAAAAAGACTCCTAGAGTTTCACTTCTCATGTTGAAGTCTTTTGCTTTCTTGGTTTTGACAGACAGACATGCAAATTTCCAGCATCATAAAATATTTCAAATGCAAAGGAACCCCGCCAAACACTAAATATTTTTTAAATTACTTAAACCAAGGACTGTGCATGTCTGTGAACTTGTGTAGCACTTAGTACGGTAACAGCTTGATCTTAATTACAACCTTGAGACTCAATTTTAAGTGCAGTAGAATCACAACCTCAACTTTTAAACTAATCAAGACAGTTTCATTGGACAGCTCATTAAAAAATCCATAAACAAAGTATAACTAGCCTTTTAGACTATATATCTTTGTAAAGCACTTGAATTTGCCAAAATGATACTGAACTTCCACTTCCTTAAAATTTCAATGCTTCTAATAGTGTATTTCTAGTAGGTATTTAGGGTACTTTTTCTCTGAGGAGCCAAGCTGGTATTATTGGATATATTCTTTATGAATTTCTGTCTATTCATATCTCAGTTATCCTACCTAGACGGTATCCATATGTCATGATTAATATCAATTTCAAGTTTGAAAATGTCAAATTGTTTTTTGATATGTTCATTTTAAGGGTACTCTTTCAAAATACATATCAAAAACTTTATCATCACAAAACCAAGGCAAATGTTCTCAGGCTAAATAGCAGCAGGAACAGTTTGACAAAAAATGATAATATAGGCCCTGATAACAAAATATTCTGAAGAATGAGCTTAATGTCATTCACCAACTGGACATATCTATGTGTTAAGCACTTTACTAAATAGCACACAATTGAGAGTTTTGATGCAAACATTTGCCATCCAGGTTGTTTGTTGGAATCTTGTGATTACGTAGAACAGCTGGTAGCTCCTACATTAGTTCCAGTACACAAATATAAGTATATAACACCTATAGATGGCCACCTTGTTGGCAGTCTCTCCCTAATAACACCATAGACAGGGATTCCCAACCTCTACAGGCCACCGTGAAGAAGTTGCATTCTCCTGCCCTTGCTTTGTCTGCTCCGTAGCTAGAGAGAGTTTTATAAGGTGAAATTCTATCAACATGCCTAAAAGCAGTATCATCACAAAATAAGATAGCCAGAATTTGGTATTCTAACTAGCCCCTTGGCTGTCCTTCTCTACTGACTTTAACAGTGGTTTAGTCTGACTGTTCTCCATGCTCTCCTCATGGAAGCCATTTCTGAGTTAAAGTGCTGTCATGATCATTTGTCACTTTGCTGCTATTCTCTTTCTTTTGCTACTCAGGAGTCGGACAGTGGGATGGTGTTGACCTCAGATGAGATAAAAAGCCCGAAGAGGCTGGAAATCCGTTCTTGGCCTTATGGGATCATGGCTCTAGCGTGAGTACTTTTTGGTATATCTTTTTAAGATAGTGTCCTGTTCAGAAAAATGCTTCCAAAATCTGCAATTTTGTTTCTGATTCCAAAAGGAAAACTGTTTGACTATCTAAACAAGCTAAAAGGAGAAGCAAATCTGGATTTCAGTCCTGTGGCTGAAAAATGTTGATTTGGTGAATGTTCAAATGGTGATAAAAATGAAAACTCATTTAATCAGCTTTGAGCACATAATGTCTTGTCAATCAATTTAACTCTTTTTCCAAAATGCCAAGTTTCCTTGTGATCCTGAATCACATTCAAGAAAACCAAGAGAGTTCTCTCCAGTGAAGATGGTGTCTCCTGCTCATGATCTTATCTCCTGGGGTAGAATATTCTGTACATGGCAAATGACAGGAGCAAAAGAGATGAGAATATACACATCTACATTAGATGTTTCTTGACTGCCTCTCCAGTGTTCTCATTTACTGATGGAACAGAGTTTGAAGAACTTGGTTTATTAATGCAGAAAATAATGCTTAAAATTATACCAGTGTCTAACAAAGCTATGTTTAACTTCAGACATACAGAAGCACTCGCACCTTTGCAATTGATGGAAAGTGAGAAAAGTTAAAAAGGCATGTATAGTAAAGAATAGTGTAAGCACTGCAAAGCATGTACTTCTACCAGAACCATTATTTCCACATTTGCTTTAGCATAGCTATGAAGACAGTACTACAGAGAAGTCCCTTAATCCTACCACCTTCATGATCCCATGAATTACAGTGTTCATATTTGGTTTACAAATGAAGGCTGCGATAGTGTTTACTATATGTTTACCCATTCATGGTGCAGACAATCACAGAATAAGAAAGGGAGGTATTAGCTAACAGTTAGCTCACAGTTCTGTATATCTCTGCAGCAATCAGGCACAGGCAGCTTGACTTAGTAGTGAAATTGGTCTTCTCCACCTTCCTAGAAAAGTATAACAATAGTAACCCCTTTTGCTGATTCAAATGTCAACTGATTCAAATGTCAACTTGTAGAATTTCAAAGAATAGCTACCCAAAATATTAAAAAAGAAACAATTCTGTAGCAAGGAATTCCATGTCTATTCAGTTATTTAAGCTAATTGGACTTTTAGTGGATTGCCTAGTTTTCTCTGAAATCTATTGATGAGATTACTATTAGTTTCCTCTGTATTAAACTCTATGATCTTTCCCACCAGAGCAATTGCTTGTTCTATATCAAGTAATCATTTTTCTACATCAAAGAGAAATGATAGATGAGAAAAAAACCAGTGCAATTTCTGCATAATATAGGAGAGTTCACATGAGAGTGCATAGTCAGAATATAACAGTATTTCAGAGGGGCCAGCTCCTTCACTCAAGAGACAAAAACAAGATGCCTTATCTTTTCAGGCCTTAAAACCACAAATTCCTAGATGTTTGAAGGCAGGAGAGGAGAAGGAGCTAGAGGGAAAAGGTTACAAAAGGAAGGCTAGAGAGCCTTGCAGCACTAACAGGGAGCATTCAAATGCCACAGATCCTGCTGGATGTGTGACTTCAGGAATAATGTTGTTCAGCAGCATTTCCCCTGTAGTACTGTCCTGATGTTACACCTATTGGGGGATTAGGAGTGATCTAGATATGGTTCCATGTTTTTTTATCCTATGCACATGCTGAGAGGATTTCTGCACAGCTCAGTGCATTGCTATGGAGACCAAATGGCACCAGCTCTTAAAAAAGGTGCTCAAATGTCAGGAATTGCATTACTATGATGCTTTACCTGGCCTGATTTACCTCTCTTTTCTGCATGATGTCATATTGACACAAATCTAACACATACCCACACACAAACAGCCTCCCTGGAAGGATTTATCCTTCTAAAGATTTATGTCAATCATCTCTGACTGCTGTTTCCCCTACTGCATTTCTCCTATTTGGATGAACAGTTGGCAGAAAAAGGTTTTCTCTCTCACCCTTCCAGGCTTTCTTCTGAAAATTAGAAAAATCAACATCCAGCCAGATGTAGAAACACAAAAAATCCATGACAGCCTGTTCTTTTGAGATTTCCAGGAAAACCTTCTGAACTGCTATCAGGCCCACTGGGAGTGAATGTGAAGTAACACAGTTCTGCTGGGTTCAGTGAATCTCTGCCTGACCTGCACCATCTGGGGCTCTCCCCATTTACAGTCAACACTTCCATAGGGATTCCATTCATTGCAAGATACCTGATACTTTCTGTGCCAGTCAGACTGCGAAAGACCATTTTAACAAACGTCCGCTATAAAAGCAAACCCTGCAGCAAGCTGTGTTTGTTGTCTCCTTATTCCCAGGACCCTAGGTACCATTGAATGGACAGAAGTGTGTTTTTTCTTGGCCAAATCCTTCATTGAGTGTTTGAGGTCCAGCTGAGAAAGCTATTTTGTCAGCTTCTTTTTTTTTTTTAATCTTGCAGACTATCATTGGCACAAATAACATTTTTAACATAGTTGCAGAGCATCCTAATGCCCTTTCTTTTGAGGACATGACACCCCTTGGTGCTCCTGCACTGCTAACTTGGAAAACAAGCCTCAAAATCATATAGAACAGTCTAGGAGAGGTCAGAAGAGACTGCTGGTTTAATAGGGGAGATAAAGTCACCCTTGTTAATTGTGTATCTCTCTCTCTATCAAAAACATTTACCCTGGATCCTTTTCAAACAGACTTTCTTTTCTAAAACAAAACTGTTCAAAGGCTTAGCATGTTTTCTAAACCAGGGTGGCTACATTCATTATTTTTGCCAAAATCTTGCTGTTTATTTATCTTGCATTCATTTCTCTGTCAAACTTAAAATCTGGCAATACTACACACCATGGAGTGTCAGCGTCAAGAGTTTATTGAAGATGAATCTGATACTCTGGGCCTGGGACCACTGTTAGACTAGGCTAACCATTTCTGAGCTCTAAGCATTTTATACTGCTGAAGTACAAAGTCACAACAGTAGCTGTAATGAGAGACAGAAATATTGACTGGGATAATGACACTGGAGTTACCATTCAAGGAAGCACATTCAACATAGAGGGGGTTTAATGATGGGATGACTCTGGTGTCAAGTTTCATCTCATAATATTAACAGGCTACTGCCAAGCACTGCTTTAAAATTTTCTCAGACTCTATAATCAAGTCATTGTTTAAAATTATAATAGGTTTGACATCTGCTCAGTTGTCCTCCCTCCATCCTTCCCTTCTCTCCCCACCCCAATTACCCTCAGTTGTTCAGAAACTACTTATCTGGTTTGGCCAAGTCCCATGACATCAGCTGACTAAGGCTCGCTCAGCTGATGCACTCTAGGCTCTAGATGCTGCATCCTGATCGCATCACTGAGGGCTCTGCCTTTGCCAGAGCCAAACTGTGCCTAAGGGCAGTCAATAATATTGAAATAAACTGATTTTGCTCATGAGCATCAGGCACTCATGACCACATGCAAGGTGCCCAACAAAAATGCAACCCAGCTGATTGGTTTGGAATCATTTTGCACCATATCAGAGAAATGAGGCATAGAAATATGTTTGCTCCATAGAAGAACTTAGTTTTAGATTTTTCTTCTATGATGAGCACACTGAGTTAGCAAAATATACTTACTGTTGTGTCACGCAGCACCTTGCTCTAGGACCTGACTTGAGCTCTCCAAAATATAAGTATCTTTGAATGAGTAGCTACTCATTATGTTAGTTGTACTTTGTATTTTGAAGTGTTTCAAAACAATGAATTCTTGATCCTAGACTACTGATACACTGATACTGCCAGAGAATAACCCAGGATTAAATTCTTACTGCACAGCACCCTGTCTAAGATGTATTAAAGCAAACTGTGAATCAGTCATAACTATCAGAAGAAAAAATAACCCTTTTATTTTTTTCATTGCAGAAAAATTTAAAAAATTTAATCACTCTTACTCTGTGCCTCATTAGACACCTATGAAAACTGTTATAAAGCCCTGAAGCTCCTACATGTTATTATGAGATGTGGTCATTAGACAAACAGCTGTACTTGGCCACACTCAGCCCAGTTCCTCATCCTTCCCTAAACACAGCTTCTGAACAAGGCCAGGATTTCTACATGGACAGAACAGTCCATCAGTTTTTCCTATTAAGGGCAAGATACTTGGGCAGCAAATTGCAAAGGAGTAAGAGCTGCTTCACACCAATGGGAGTAAGTGCTGTACTTGATACTGTAGTTCCTCACTGGATAGGGTGATTTTCTTACAGTCATCTCTCTCCATGCTCCTCATAAAGTCATTGATCTTAAGTTTTAGGCTAATAAAAACTGGCTCGCTCTCACATAAACAGCCCCAGTAATGATTTCCCAGCTCTTTGACGATTTCAGTATTTTTCCACCTCTAACCAAAATCTCTGGTTCATACAGTAGGATGAAAAAATCTCATTAGGTCACTTAGGCCTTCTAGCTATTACAGGATTATCCTCTGTGGTATCTTCTAAACAACTTTGACACCTCTCCAAAAAACTTAAAAGAGATTGTGAAAGATTACTTAATATTCAGGCTAACTTCTCCTCCATCTAGTTTAATTCCTAGATTTTTCAGCTTCATCTATACCAGGAAATCTGACATAACACAGTAAAAATGGAAACTGTTAATGGCTCTCACTACCCACAGTACCACACTCATCCAAGCTTGTGTCTGGGTCATGAGACCTACTACTACATTGTGGCCCCACACAGACACACGACACGTGCATGCAGTGGCGTAGAGCTCAAACTCTGTGATAATCAGGCTGGTTGACACAGTCCTTTTTACAGACCTGTCAGGTCAGTTGTCAACACTGGGTCCACACAAGTAGGTTCCTCCACCTCATTTGGTTTCACATCTAGCAGACCCAGCACTGCCCCAGGCTCAGGGACACTACAGAAATACAGCCTGAAGTGTAGCAGGATTTGCTGGTAATTCTGAATGTCACTCTTAGTTGATTTACTGCTACAGATTTGCATTCTTCTAATCTTCTAGTATTGATTCCTCCAGTGCTTTCATCACTTTCATACTTCCCCCCCCCTAAAAAAAAAACCATTAAAAAAAACCCAAAAAACAAAACCCCAAAAAAACCTCTCCCTAGCTTGTAGGTATCTTTCTGAAAGAGAGGTGCTTTGGCCAACTCTATTCTCAGCCTATGAAACAAGGCTGAAGCCAACCCACCACATTCTCCAAAACATGTTTCCCCAAACAGCACTCCACAGAAACATGCACATTATCTGTTTGAGGTCAGGGAATGGCAGTGTTCAGATTCTCATCTTCCTCCTTATCCTGCCCCAAATGGCACACATTCTTTCAAGGACAAACAAGTTTCCAAGTTGGTCACTGTAAAATGTGCCATCTTGGGTCAGTGAGCGAATGTGTTTCAGTTGAACGTCATGATATTCACATGCTTAATCTTCAGCATAGTGCTGTGATGAGAATACTAACAGTCAAGTGGGACTGGGATGAGACATTGACAGTTATGAGCAGATTTATCAAAACTGAACATCTCTTTTATCGCCTCCTGCAGCTGCAGCACTCAGAAGTCAGGCAGAGGCAAAATCAGTAAGGAAATACCTTTTGGGGCAGCATAATGCCAACCCAGGAGAAACACTGAACCAAGTAATGGCTAGCTTTTAATGAAATTATTTAATTACATAAACATTATTAACTTCTGTAGCTGCATAATTGTGTGATCAATCAAATCTAATGGCTTCAGTCAGAAAATGTTTATTGGTGGGACTCAGGGAGAATGTTTCTATCAGGGTAGTACAGTTGGCTCAGAGCATAAAGGGGTTTTTGCTTTCCTCTGAAGCATCAAGTACTGTCCACTGCTGGAGGCAAGACTGATGTCTGATTCAGTGTGGCAGTTTCTATGTAGCAGATGAGATTTCAAGGACAAATAGAAAAGGGATGCTGCAGTCTTGTTTTCCAATATACAGTCCAAGCATATATACAGTTCCCTATTGCTGAGCATGAATGGAGTAGATTGAAATGTCAGTTATATAGAGCATTAAAGGGAAAAATGCTAAGAGCCTTGGATAGCTTTAATTTAGGAAATGCATTTAGATGAAAGGAATAGTTCTGAAATTTAATTGCATTTTGGTCTGCCGTGAGACAGCTAAAGACAAAACTTGCTTCTGACCTAACTCATCAGCTTTCTGTCTTTGGAGCAAGTATGAGATGTCAGCATTTAAAACTCCTTCTTCAAACACCAGCATGATTTAAGTGATAGGCAGTCATTCCCAGATATCCAGGCTCCTCACCTACAGGGGCAGAAACTTAACAAGAACATGTGCTGGGGGTCTACATGGGTCTGAAAATTTCCCATTGTGTGACCAATCTAAACCCTAATTGCATTTCTTTTTCTCCAGCACTCTGAGGTATGCAGGCTGGGGGCCAAGTTAAACAGATACTTTCAAGTGTCTCTTTGTCTCCACTGAGAACTTTAATACCTGGCAAATCAGAAGCCAGAGCATCCATGGAATTGTCTGACACAAGCCAACAGAACTGAACAATAAAAAGAAAAATACATAAATAAACAGTGAAGCAAAGTTGTGGCTCCATTGCTCGTGCCAGGGAAGAATCTATCTACAAAGAAAGTGTGTGTGTATAGAAAGGGACAGCTGCCAAATGCATAGTATACAGACAAAGTTTCCACTCACATTTTTCTCTGGACAAAGAGGAAAAACTTAGATTGTGAACTCAGAGTGTGCTACATTTTTGTTGAAGTTCTCAGGGTTACTATTTATTTTAGAATTTCTGCTTTGTCACTCAACAGGTTTGGTTTCAATGCCTTGTGCAGGTCTAAAAGCACAGTAACATTAGCTTTAATCTATAATCTCTGTCTTTGCTTTTAGAAGTCACAGAACCCAGGTTTATTCTAGACATGCAGGACATGGTGCGCTGACTATTACAACTCAGGGGTCCTGGATTCACTTCCTAGAGACAAAGGTGGAGATGCAAACATGCTATGGAAAGCCACCACAGCACACTAAAATCAGGCCAATTAAGTAGCAGCCAATCTCTCACTGCAGCTGATTATAGTTGTAGATGTTTGTTGTGTCTGAGTTTATCTGACTATGATATGCAGAGCATCACCTACTCCACACAGTCCCCCAGGAAAAGAAGTATGAGGATAGATAATTTACAGATGGACCCTACAGGCTGTTCAGTGTGGTTGTGCACAGATCACAAACCAATGTTCCGGTCTAACCAATGCACTGCATACTCATGACCTTTCCAGAATTAGCAAAAATTTCAAGTGAAGTTACTGACAATAGTTCTATCAGCCAGAATATCTGCAGCTCGTGGGAAAACTTTTGACAGATTCCAGATTCAGAGGCAAGATAACACAACTTCTAAAGCCACAGTAGTGTAACCTAGCAGGACATATTTACCCTTTTCTAGTTGAAATAAGCTGGGTCTACTGTATATTGCAATTCTGTCATGCTAAGCATCACCCTGCTCTTAAGCCTGCAGTGGTTCCCTCTGCTGTAGCGTCACAAAACCATGACAGTGCACACGGTGTCTTGGATCTGCTGCATTTCCTTAGTTTTGTTCCTCTTTCTCCAATTACTGTAACTGTCTTTTAGCTATTGTTTTGTTTCCTGGAGCAGGAACTGGATTTGCTTTCTTTCGAAAGCACCCCACTCTACATCCATGATCAACTACTGGGGACTGTAAGCACTGCAGCAGTACAAATACAATAAGTGTAATGAATTATACAATTATTTGATGAACTGATGATTATTCAGATTTGGTTTAGGGTCATTAGAACATAGCTTTATGCTACTTTAAACACATACAGAATATACACAGAAAGTGCTTGAGCACTGCCTGACTTTAAATTCTCCCAGGCACATTTCATAAGCCATTCTGAATTGAGACATGAGCAATACCATAATCAGTCAATGAATGAAGTTTATCCCAAAGAGATGCACATTAAAATGTCCCTAAGCAAAGTGGAGAAGCTCTAAAGCCATTCTCACATTTGGATCCTTTTGAGAACCACCCCTAAATTATCCAGACCTCTTCCAACGAATTCCTCAGATGGAAGAAACCAGGCTTAACAGAACATTTTTAAGGCAGCCTGTGACCAGTAGCTTTCTTTTTCTCCACACCAGTTGCTGTTCCTCAAGGTTACCTTAAGATACAAATCCTCTCCAGGGTTCTCCTACTTTTAACATTGAGGTTGCTTCATGTGATGCAAGTTGCTTCTCCCTCACCACCTTCATCACCTATAATAAGGAAAGACAGCAGAAAATTAAAGCTGGCTCCCTTTAATAGCATCAGTTACAGGCCAGCAGTTGTAACGTTGAAAACTGCTGCCCTTCACTAGCATACCACTCAGTAATTATAAAGGGCTAGAGAACGTAAGAGAGATTTTGCCCTATGCTGCAAGTATCATTTTAAATTAGTCTGTCATAGATTATTCATTATTTCATCCTTTATTATACTTAAAGAAGTCATAGCCTTCAGTTCTGCTTTCAGAAAAGTCAAATTTTTACTGGCTTGTGTCAGAACAATGAGAGGGAATATTATTGTATGTATAGGATAGATGCATTTATAACTGAGATATATATAGTGCACTGAAATGTGGTAAGCTAAAAAGACAGGGCAGCAGGACTCCTGGATTTACCCCTACATCCACTTTTAAAACACCAACTTATTTGAAATACCTAATTCAGTTCCCTTATCCAAACTGTAAAATGTCACTGTCTTACAGGATGCTGCAAAGGTAAATTGAAATGCTTTATATATATATATGTGTATATATACTGTCTCTTATACAC
>NW_020799100.1:10509305-10551995 GCF_003259725.1 Athene cunicularia | reverse complement strand
CCTGAAGTCACACATCCAGCAGGATCTGTGGCATTTGAATGCTCCCTGTTAGTGCTGCAAGGCTCTCTAGCCTTCCTTTTGTAACCTTTTCCCTCTAGCTCCTTCTCCTCTCCTGCCTTCAAACATCTAGGAATTTGTGGTTTTAAGGCCTGAAAAGATAAGGCATCTTGTTTTTGTCTCTTGAGTGAAGGAGCTGGCCCCTCTGAAATACTGTTATATTCTGACTATGCACTCTCATGTGAACTCTCCTATATTATGCAGAAATTGCACTGTTTTTTTTCTCATCTATCATTTCTCTTTGATGTAGAAAAATGATTACTTGATATAGAACAAGCAATTGCTCTGGTGGGAAAGATCATAGAGTTTAATACAGAGGAAACTAATAGTAATCTCATCAATAGATTTCAGAGAAAACTAGGCAATCCACTAAAAGTCCAATTAGCTTAAATAACTGAATAGACATGGAATTCCTTGCTACAGAATTGTTTCTTTTTTAATATTTTGGGTAGCTATTCTTTGAAATTCTACAAGTTGACATTTGAATCAGTTGACATTTGAATCAGCAAAAGGGGTTACTATTGTTATACTTTTCTAGGAAGGTGGAGAAGACCAATTTCACTACTAAGTCAAGCTGCCTGTGCCTGATTGCTGCAGAGATATACAGAACTGTGAGCTAACTGTTAGCTAATACCTCCCTTTCTTATTCTGTGATTGTCTGCACCATGAATGGGTAAACATATAGTAAACACTATCGCAGCCTTCATTTGTAAACCAAATATGAACACTGTAATTCATGGGATCATGAAGGTGGTAGGATTAAGGGACTTCTCTGTAGTACTGTCTTCATAGCTATGCTAAAGCAAATGTGGAAATAATGGTTCTGGTAGAAGTACATGCTTTGCAGTGCTTACACTATTCTTTACTATACATGCCTTTTTAACTTTTCTCACTTTCCATCAATTGCAAAGGTGCGAGTGCTTCTGTATGTCTGAAGTTAAACATAGCTTTGTTAGACACTGGTATAATTTTAACCATTAATTACACAGATACAAAATCTTATGGAGACATTATACTGTTTGTTCTCAACAGGCGGAGAGCTGTTAGCAAGAGCAAAGAATCCATATTATCTGATCATGAGCGTGAGTCTGTCAAATACCAGCCAGCAGTACAGGTAGAAGAGGACACCATGGACTTTACACTGGAAGACTCTGTTCTCCTTCCTATGGATCCAAACCTGGAATGCCACAGCCCACCTCCAGATTACAACTCCGTCATTCACTACTCAGCCCCTCCGGTGTAATCAGCCTAACCTGACACAGGGCACCTTGCACCTCTCAACGATGCTAGATTCTTACATGCTTCCATGTCTGGATAAAGAGGCTGGGTAAAATCAGAAGGGAAATCTGACAGGACAATGGTTCATATGTTTCTTCTGGCACATCTATGATGTGAATAGAAACATTTTAAGAGCATCTTCTTTGCTATCTTGAAAGGCCTATTGCAACATATGCAGTAAATTAAAACTCTGTCTATCAGAATTGTAGGTAGGAGCTATAACCCAGAACTGCTTCCATGCTTTCCTCCCCTAGCTGGGTCTATTCATTGGCATTTCCAAATATACAGATTATTTTACTCACATTTTACTTCATAAATGTCACCAAGAGTCATGTCAAGCTAGTTGTGAAAATGAGATTCATTCTACTGGTCCTGCACACATGCTATAAGGGATCAGTTGAAAACAAAAACCATACACACTAACGTTTTGTTATTAGAGAAAATCGAAAACTGAAACATCATTCTTAACTTGGGATCTCATCTTCCATAAATATTTCTGAAATATTTTGAAATCCAAAATACTTTCATTACAATTTGTGATTTAATAAATTCCACTGCCTATATGATACACTCCTAAAAATGCTAAGGCATAGAGAAAGCAGATAGTACTCATGTATCAAGAGCCAGGCTGGTCTTTTGGGACATCAGGGCATACAATGTGGTTAAATCTGTTTCCCTGTGTTTTTTCCTTGCCATTTATTTTGAAAACATGCAACGGGGAACCTTGATGGAGATGCATCTGTAATGATTGCAAGGCAAAATCACTGCCTCAAATAAGAACCTTCTTAAGCTTAAATAGACAGAATTTCCCAGCCCACATGCACATGATTGTGTGAATCTGCATAAAATATACATTAAGAACATGAGAGTTACACATAAATGCACATACACCCTTGAGGCACCAGCAGGGTAGCAGCATTTTTATGTTTCCTTTCTGCACACAGGCTATTGACTACAAAGAAAAAAAAAAAAAAAAAAAAAAAATTTCCTTTGGATTCTGTGGCAGATGCCCAACAGTTTGATCCTGGGTATACTAGCCATGCTAAACTGTAAGCATATGTGGCACATATTTGTCTCTGACAGACTTGCCAAGGTAAATATTGGTATGATATGCAATGCCCTCTGCATCTAAACTGTTCATGAGTTCACGGTAATTCAAAGCTTGTTTTGCAGCCTAATCATGCAGGACTGAATGGATCACAAATTCTCACATTAAGAATTTCCATGTGTATTGCCCTCCACCTAAAAGTTGTGTGTGGCAGGAACTGTTGGTCTGCAAATATGTATACCCAGGTCCCATGCATATTCACAACTTCAAAAATAAGCAAATAATGCTTGTCATTTAATGTGCTATTGAACAATCAGAGTTGACTTCAGAAATATAGGAAGGGAAAAAGTATCTAGGTTGCAAGCAGAAAAAACAAGGATGAAAAAGATACTCATTGACAGTCAAAACGATAACCTCCTAAGTTATAAACCTAGATCTGTACATGAGTCTCTGTGCGGTTCCTTCCAAGGTCTGCACAACCCTTTCCTTTTCTTCTTAGACTTGACACCGATTTGAATTCTTCAAAGAAAAAGAATTTTTCTTCATGATTACAAACCAAAAGGAAAAAAAAATCCAATATCTGCAAAACAATTATATTACTGATCAAATACAATTATTACTGATCAGTTACAGTTGGTTACATTGATGTAAACACAAACAAGCCTCAGGTATTATCAAAGGGGGAAACAAATCTTCAAACCCCACACCATGTTAACTGTGAATGCTAAAGCATCTGAAGTACGGGCTCTTGGGAAATGCACTTCTCATTCTCCTTGACTTCAGATTCAATGTATTAAGGAAATCATCTGCAGTAACTCACGAGCCCTTTGTTCGTAGTGGACCTGCTAGATAGCTGTGGTCTGTAGTTGCTTTATGGTCATTTTTTGCACTTCTTTGTATTTTAGAACCTATGTATGAAGTAGAGCTGGTTATATAACAGAAGAAACTACTTGGAAATAATTCATTTGATGAGCCCCAGAAAGATCATTGGAATCAGTTTTTCAAACAGTAAATTATCTATAGCTCTGATCAAAAACTCAATCACTTCTTTTGCAAATAGTTTATTTACACTGCAAAGAGAAAAAAGGTGCAGACAGTTTGTCTGGCTCTACTGTTAACGGCAGCAGTGTAAGATGGTTTGTTATTGTGCCTTGTTCTGTAGGGTAAGAAAACAATGATGTTTAAAAACCTTTGCTTATAAACTTTAAAGTATATATAGGGAAAAAAAAAACCCTGCAAGTATGCTCTCTATTTTGAAAAAGAATGGGAAACACTGCTGGGTGAACTGTCTGCTTCTAAGAGAGCCAAGTAGATCATCTTTCCACTTTATCAAAGCTGAACTGTAGAGGTTTCTCCGAGACCAGAGGAATATAAAGCATGTTTCCTGAGTGGGACCCAAGCGGACACTCGAATGGAGGGCTGGTAGCCAGGTGCCCCTCTGGCTCCCAGTAACATCTGTCAGCCTTTCTGCATTGCACGAGATGATGTGAAAACAGAGTGCAGGCTCAAGACACATGTTAAAACACTGGTTGCATTGACAGCCCCCTGAAAACTGAGGGCTCATCTGCAGTGGGAAAATCAACAGCTGTCTTGAGGGGTATCAATGGCCATTTCTTCAAAGAGCAAAGATAGCCTCCAAACACATGATAATGGCCTTCAAGTGTTCTGGAAATGGCAAGTGACTGATGTTTGGGCAGCTCTGTTTCCAATGTTTATTCCGAGTGGATGATCTTCTTCTCCTTATAGTAAATGTAATAAGCAAAAGTATTGCCTGAAAAGTATTATTGAACATGTCTTCTATTTTATTTACTAATATTTTGTTTGTTCTTTTCTCTCCTCCCTTAATTTAATTATTGTTCTTTTCATACAATGATGTATATAGTTTACCAGTAGAAACAAATATAGTGATTCATATATATGGTAAAATTTGTAACATTTTAGTCAAAAGAGAGAGATACCCAGACATAACAGAGTTAAGTATTGTTACTAAACATTTCACTAATGCTTGCAGGCCAGGCTCCAGTTTACAGACCCTACTAGTGCCATTTCATAGCAGTTCTCCTCTTGGCTGCGAGTATCTCTGGCTCTCACTTATTCTCCACGTTATTTAGTTTCAGTTAGGAAACAGGAATGTGGAGGAATCTGGCAGGTTTATCTCATTCCTGGAAGTGTCACCATGCAGCTCACAGTAAAGGTGAAGAATTTCCACTGCCTCTGTTTTAATTGAAGGCTGGCGTATTGGCTAGAGGATCAGAAGGGGCCAAATTATTTAAATGATGTGATGTTTATTATTTTTTTAAACTTCTCAGGGATTCTTACTCGACTCCTGTCAGCCACCTGCTTTATCTGGCTGAGCTCAGTGGTATCTGGTATTAACATATACCTTTGTTTTCTTTAATGGTGCTTACTCCTACTGGGTTTGTCCTCTTGTAAGCCCAGAGA
The DNA here is from genome assembly GCF_003259725.1 of Athene cunicularia. Classification (NCBI taxonomy): domain Eukaryota; kingdom Metazoa; phylum Chordata; class Aves; order Strigiformes; family Strigidae; genus Athene; species Athene cunicularia. The sequence goes on along the minus strand of NW_020799100.1, from coordinate 10,547,170 downwards.
ATTATGGCAAAGGAACTCAGAGCTCACCACAGAAATGTGTTGTCTTCTCTCCAACAATCACCTGCCACACAGGTGTCCAAGGATAAGTGCCTTCACCTACATGTTATTGTTCAGGCTGGTGTTTTTAACAGTTTGGTTTCTTAACTTCTCTTTTCTCTACTTTTCATCTATTTCTTGATATTTGTTCTTCACAGTCCCTCTGGATTGCTCTTCTCTGTCTTTTGAATGAGATCAGGTATAAACATCATTTCATTGCTATTTCCTGTATATTCTGCACTTGCAGAACTAGATAATCTAAAGCAAGCTTTTCTCACATTAAAAATTTTTTTTATATAGACATGGGAAACTAGTTTATATTGGTTTGTCTGGAAGACTCTCTGTATCCTTCTTTGAATGAGAGAAGCTTTTTAATCTATTGATTTTTCAATATTAGTATTTGGAACAAAACAAAGGTTGGTGACTATATGAATCTTACCCTTCTCCTAGTCCTTTCTCAAACAATGAGGTTTCTCTTAGGTTCTTCCAAGTTATACTCACAAGAAGGGGGTCCTAACCAGGATGCTGAGCCCACACCATCTACTCAGGATATCAAGGAAGGTCAGAGAAAAACCTAAAGCCTGAGTATTAGTCTCAAACAAAACCACTGAAATTTGAACCCACTGAATGCTATACATTGAGATCTACACATATAGGGCTGCCTGCAGGCATACACTGCTCTGCTTAAGACATCCCACTAATACATACACTACTCTTCAGTTACACTGCTTGGCAAATTCATAGGATGACCTAGAGCGTCCAGGCACTTCTCTCATTGTATTTACACTTTGTATACTGTAGAAATGTTAATCACCATGTCAGCTTGTAACTGGCCAGTCAACAATTTAAGACATCTTCTCAATGATCCTTCATGCAGAGCGTTGGCACTGCCTTGTCATGTCCTATCTTGCTTTACAAATTTGATCTGGCCCTATTCCAGCTGTGAGGGTGTGTGTGGTCCTGGGTCAGTGGTCTCTAGCTCCCACCAGCACCAACTGGACAACATCAGGAAATGTTTGCAGGGAAAAATCACTAGCAAATAGCTACATAACATGATGAAGCATTGTTGGGTTTTCCTGAACACAGGAGTTAGGCAGAATCAGTATCATGCTCAGAGATCAGACTATTTTTTTTCTTACCATAAAGTGAACAGAAAATACAGAAGGTAGCAGTAATTCTTTTGTCCCTCCCTGCAAATAGTAATGGCCGAGCCCTGGGATCCATTTTCCTGGTTTATACTATGTCACAAAAAAAACAGAAAGAATTTTGCCAAAGTAATGACAACCAGCACCATCTTACACAAGTAAAATTCAGGGAGGAATTTTGGATTTGACCCTATCAAGAGTCAATCACTGTACAGGATGTAAGCGTTGAGTCCAAGCTCTGGCTTGTTTATTTGACATGTGTTGTTTTCATATTGTGTTAACATAGAAAAGAAAACTTGCTGGACTGGGTCATTTGGGACCTCTGGCAAATATGCCATAAGGGCTGTGGTTACAGTAAGACTAGTGTGGTATGCACTGAGCAGCGTCCCGTTGTCCTGCCTAATAGTCCTGTGCCACAAGAGCCAGCACATCCTTATTACTCAATTCATTTTTCCTTAGACCTTGAGTTGTAAAAGCAGCTAATGAAAACTGGGAAAACCCAGTAACTTAGGAATTAAAGAAAATAAACTAAGCACCATGTAATACTCAAAACACTAAGGAATGTTTGTCTGCCATGTTCCTGTCTGTCTGAAGAATGTATGCACTGAAAACAACGCCTTCTTATGTAGTCAAAAATTGTACTGTATCTATTAACCAAAAAAATAAAAAGATTCTATATTTATACAGCCCAGGGCTCCTTTGTGTCATCTCTTGGCTTGAAAAGTATTGTCCTTGAAGCAGAATATAAATAAATAATGCAACAGTTCTGAGAAATTTTTACAAGGCATAGATCTCATATTCATTTCTACAGGGTGTTCAAAACTTAGGACATAAGCCTGTCACACTCTCATTGCTTAGAGGTATCTAACCACTACATTTGCTTAAAAGATTCACAGATCTTGGAAAATGCTGGCCCAGTTTGCGGAAGAAATACACAAATCTAGCTGCCACCAAGAACGGTCCATGAAACAGAGAGACTGCTGTCTTGTTAAATTTAAAATAAATAAATGAGACTGAGATAGAAGATAGAATCAGAATTCTACATTCTACCTAAGACCCATGTTCACCAAAGCATGTAAGTACATAAGTCTGTGAAGATGATGTTCAAACATGGTAGCATGTGGGGTTTGTTCAGATTCAAAAATCCATAAATTGTGTTTCATTACTATAATAATCTAAAAATAACACAATCAAATATATATTTCCCAATACACAGCCACAATGATGTTATTGAATTCTCACTTGAATAAACTCCACACTGTTGAAATTTAGAATATTCCATGTTCTTATTTTGTAGTTAAGGTCTAACATCTAGAAGACAGAGGAAAAAAATCTCCCAACAATAGTCAAGTGCAGCAGGGATACCATTTTCCTTACCAGCTGGCTAATCTTTCTGAAATACTATTTCCCATTCCTCTTTCCATTTTGGTGGCACAGAAGGTAACTACTGGCAGAAAAAATATGAGATATCTGAAGATTTTTACAGACTGACAAATATTAGTTTCTACTTATGTCTTAAAATAAATACTGTTATTGGAAAAGAAGTGTGTTAGAGTTTAAGACATTCTTCCATTAGCACAATCTTAAAAGTTACTGGTCTGTGTATTTCACTAGTCACATTAAAAACTATGAAGCACTCAAGTCACTTCAAACATTTTAGTTTCTCTTCATTCCCTGTTCCAAACAGTCCTAGAAATAAATGTCTAAATTATACATGTCATTTGAAATGTAGCAATCTCCTTTCATCCACATAATGAGCAAGAACATTCTTCTCTGCAAACTATGAAATGTTTTAGTTACTTATATAACACATGAGTCACTGCGTGCTAGGCAATATAGAGTCTCCTTTATGCGGAAACTAATGCATTAAATGGTGGAAGGAAAATATACAAAATTAACTCTGAATTGCTTTTAGCACAAAATGTGAATTATTAATCACATACAGCTTGAGCTGTACTTGTAGAAGGTACTGTTATGGTATACCTTGGGAAAGAATCTTGGAAAAAAAGTATAACACTAGGAATCAAGAAATGTAAGCTTTTCTCTTATGTCTTGGCCAGGGTATATAACTTTTCTGTACCTTAGTTTTGGCATATATGATGTAAAAGATTTTTGGTTTTACAGCAGCAGCATATAGAGATGCAAGACTAAAAAACCTCAGTCTAAAGTATTGTAACTTGGTGGTTTGAGGTGATAAAAAACCAAGAAAAAAATAGGGGCTAGCAAGAGAAAGATTTAGGAGTGAGATAAACAGATCTTGTGGTGGTCACATTAGAAAACTGAGAAGAGAATCCCACTGATTTCCAGTCAGGTCCTTTTTCTTTCCTCTCATAATGAGACTTAACTTATAAGGGTTTGAAAAGTGCTTTATAAGAGCAGAAAATACTGTTAAATTTATATGCTTTCTACACAGTGAGGCCCTTAAGCAGTAAATAATTTTGTCTCAAAACCAATGAAGTAGCCCACGACTTTCACAGGATCTCAGCATTTTATTGCTGGCTATTGCCTGTTTGAAGGGACATACTGAATGTCCCCTACTGACTGTACTGCAAGTTCATTACTTGCTCTGCATAAACAGTAGATGAAGCCCTACCAGGGCCATAAATACAACCATTATTTTCAAGAGTACTGAAATCCGTTATGATGAGTCGCAACTGTTATTATAGCCTGATGAGTTAGTATTCATTAAAATTGAGAGAGGAGAAACTAGTCTCTTTAAACTACTTCATTCTACAGGGACTTAGGAAATCATAGTTCTGGTGGTTCACTTCATCTTTCTTCATCCACACTGATGCACCAAGTGAGACCTGTTTCTTCTTTTCCTCACTGCAGAGTCAGTGAATACTTACTCCATATCTGCACAAACCACAAGGGAAGAGTAACATGGCTTCTGAATATTCCTATTCCATAGTTCTTTAAGTGACCTTTAAGATAGGGCTGTTGCTCCCAGGAAGTAATAGGGCTGAGGGGCATTTCAAAATATAAGCTATCATAATATCAAATGCCAGACGTTGAGGTAAGGCAATTAATGAGGAGAGCCTCCCATATTCTTCCTATTCATTTGTCACCGCTGGTACTTACTCTGAATATATGATCTACGCAGAATCCCTTAGGTCTGAATCTAGCCCGTTCTTCACTGAGAAGAAATGATACCCAGTAAAGAAGAAATATTTCATCTGTGTTTAAGCTGTGAACCTTCTAGGTCCAGAGATTTTTCTTCAGAGTTTGGGCTGACCACAGAGGAGATAGAGGTGGTTAGTCTGTCAGCCCTTCACTGGCCAATGAGCATGTACATAAGTAGCTTTAGTCGAAATGAGAACTTACAACACATTGTGAAAATCAAGTAATGCATGTAATCCAGTGTAGGCAAATGCAATTGCTTGTCTTGCTTTAATGGCAGGTGATTAAAGCATGATTCTACCTGTCCTAGAAAGGGTAGGAATATATGTCTACTGGGTGCCCTTGTCTAAATCTATGGTAATGATACTAAAGGAGTAAATTTATCACTTGCATACTTTCTAGGGCAAACCACTGCAGGTACAGAAGTGGTTTACTCAGTTCAGTGATTTCACTCAGAGTAGGTTTTGACCCAAACAAACAAAGAAAAAAAACCCCACTATTTCAAATATTAAGAATGACATTAGGAACCTTATGAAATTCAACACAGACAAAACCTGCACTTGGGAAGGACTAAACCCTTGAAGTAATACATGCTGGGAACTGACTGGCTGGAGAACAGCTCTGCTGAAAGTCCCCTGTGGGTCTTCGTAGACATAAACTGAATACAAGCCAGGTGTGTGCACTGGCAGCACGGAAGGCCAGCAGCATCCTGGGCTGCATTAATGGGAGCATGGCCAGGGAAAGTGTTTATCTCTCTGCTTAGCACTCATTAGACTACATCTAGAATACTGCACCCCCCACCAGCACAAGCAAGACACTAATAACTGGACTGAGTTCAGCAGAGGGTCACCAAAATGGTCAGGACTCAGAGCACTTGCTCTGTGAGTAGACGCTGAGGAAACTGAGCTTATCCAACCTGGAGAAAGGACAGCTTCAGGGGGACCTAGAAGCAGCCCCACATGCCTATGACGAAGCTGTCAAGAAGAGGAGCCAGGCTCTTCACAGTGGTACATGGAAGGAGAAAGAGAAATGAGAGACAAATTGAAACAAGAGAGCTGCAGATATGGACATACAGAGGAATTTTTTCTTCCATGACAACAATCTAGAAGTGAAGCAGGTTGCCCAGAGAGGCCCAGACTGCTCTGTGGAGGACAGTTGACTACAGACCTCCTGAGGTCCTTTCCAACCTGAATTATCCTACAATCAAGTCTGACTCATCATTCTGTTGTAATGCTTGTCTATACAGTCAAATTACTTCATAAAACCTCCACACCACACACATCTATCCTTTCAAAGTATTGATTAGTTAGTGATTAGGTTAGTGATTCACCTTGAACCTCAGCAGAGCTCTGGAACCATAGGTAACATGGCATCTGCCAATAGCTAATGACCCTTTTTTCTGCATCAAAACAAAAGATGTGGCAATACTGATCTCACATACAGAAGTGAAACTAATGGCATTCTTCTTGTGTAAATGTAAGCATAAGTTGGCTACTCTAAGAAAACTTACAGGCAATTTTATCTTACAACTTCATATATACACTTTCGCATTTTATTTTTTCTTAGTGCTACTCCACTTGTCAGATAACAAATAGTACTCAGTGTTCTCTCATACCATAATTTATCCATTTATCACACCTAAATAGTGACACTAGTCATTAGCTAATCATGTCCAGTGTATTAATTGTGAACTGTCCATTTCCTTCTTTCAGGGTCACATTCTTATCATAATCCTCTGAAAGGGAAGTCTCCAAAATCAAATCAAATTTCTAAAATCATTATAGAAAGTTTTTAAAAACCTAAGAAGACTTATCTTCTCCTTCACAAATGAAGCAGGAATTTTATTTCCTCCAGATTGTGTGGGGCAAAGAGGACCATGCATCTGCCAATAATATACTGTTCCTTAACTGAGTCACTTATGATGTTTCTCCTTTTTCCACAATTTTTTCTTTCCACAGTTCTTACTGTGAAAACTTTGTAATTTATAGCTTTTCTCTTCTATCTTTTTTTCTTCCACTGTAACACTGCTAAGGAAGAATTCAAACCTGGCAGCAGGTAAGATCAAAGAGACCAACAGCATAATGAAATCCTTGTTCTCTTCCTAAACTAAAAAAAAATAGCCTAGCAACTCCCATATGTAGCCTTCTGCCCTTCCAGGCTGTAGTGGATGAGCAATATTAGCATGACATTTTTAAAGCCAGGACTACACGTTTGGTGATCCTCAAGGCCAGCAGAATAAACCTGGGCACCTCTGGACACTCTGCTTGGAGTAGCAGTTGTTTATTTTTAAGCTGGACCATTGTCACAGTGAATTCCTCAAAAACTCAAAGGTTAATTTGCTTTTCATAACTATGTATTAAAAAAAAAACCAACACCACAATAAATTTACTATTTCCTGGGAGAGTTTTGACCTTTTATTCCTGTATATTTTTCAAATCCTGTCTTCCACTGTTTATGCCCCAAGCTAGAATGTCACAAGCCATCTTAGCACAGAGCAGAACCACAAAGACAAGCAGGGGTAAGTCAAGGCAAACAGGTGGAAGGGGGTGAGAATCATGAATGTGGTGGATCAAGGTAATGGACTTCCTTAATCATGTCTACTATAACATCTGGGATGTACAGAATTACTATCCCCTCTTTCCCCAAAGCTTCTGAAACAAGCAACAAACCACCTTCATGATACAATGTCAAGACAGAAGTGTAACATGACTTCATACATGAAAGTATAGGATGGTGGACTGAAGTATAAGCCAAAGTATTATCTCCCCAAGCACTAAAATAACAAGATCAAAATCTGAACATCACAAATTACTTATTTTCTATCTGAAAGATTGTTTCTGAACAGTCCAAGTTTTGCTGGAGGTTACATCAATAATTCCTCATCATCATAATTCCTAATATTCTTAATAATAACTATTAATCATTATTAATTCCTAATATTTTCAGGATGACTTGTAAATGGATCTGAAACCTACTGATTCAGCATCCCTCCACTGCTGAATGGTATTTTTTCGGTGCCGATGCAACACTGTTTTGCCTTGATGCTAATCTTTGAATCTGTGGGATCCCAGATGTCTCCAGGATTTTGCAATAAATGGGACATGCCAACAGATTGCAAAAAAAACCTGAAGTCATCTTAATCTTCATTCCTTCCCTTTGTACCATTATTTCCTTCCAGAAAGGAAAAGCTAGGAATTGAGAAGAAAATATGTGCTCTTTTTCAAATGATGCTAAACACAGTTTCAGAGCTGGCCGTGATGCATTGCTTCTCTCTGTTCTGTGAGTAAAGTATCCGCTTCTTACTGGTGCCAGGTCCTGCACTGCTGCATCAAACTTCCTTAAGGGAAATAACTTCCACTCAAACACAGAGCAGCACTGATTTTGCAGTTCTCTACTCCTGTCTCTGATAGCCTACATACAGTTCAGTCAAGGAAAGAAAGAATATCCCCAGTTGATAAAGATAGAAAACTAGATTCCAGATGTACCCAGGACAAAATTTACTTACTCAAAATAAATTTTCCCCAGACTGGAGCAAATCACAGCTCTTTAAGTAAAAAATGTGATGTAATACTGCCCTAAATCATGTTAAGTAGTTTCCCCCTCCCAACATTATCCCGAGTGGTACAATTAACAATAATTTATTTCCTAAGACTTCAGTTAGTATTTAGGTGTCACGGGATTTTTTTATTTAAGCAAGACTAATGACCATCTTTTTTTCTGTTTTAACCCCATTCAGTAAAGAGCAATATTTTTAATGGGTTTAAATACTAACTACTAACTGAGTAGTCTGTAAGTAAAAAGAGAAATGGAACAGAGTATGCAAAACCTGTTCACAGTGCCCCATTCCAATCTGATATAATGGGAAAAGACCTGAAAAGGGAAAGTAAGTATACATGGTAGTGTAAAAATCTACGCAAAGGTAGAAGAATCTTGGTACTGTGACACTAATAAATTTTGTTTGCATCAAGGATTTAGTTAAGTCCCCCTGACACCTAACAGACCAAGCTGCACTGATATCTGGATTAGTGTACAGTCAGACCACTTGATTCTCTCAGATGTAGTCCCCAGTTTGTCCTTCAGAAAATTTACTCCTTTTCTGTTTCTATGCAAAGTGCTCAGCAACAAGGCTACAGAAGAAGGGATGTAATCTAAAGTGAAAACCAGAAATATGTCCCAACTATTTCCTCAGCTGAGTATTCCCTTCTGTTTTGGTCCTCCTTGTCCAATAGCAGGGCCTTCAACTTAAACTGATGGCAGAAGTTTCCTAGTGCTGGCCAAGGACAGTGAAAGTACTTAAAGAGAGGTTCAGAAGAGAGTACACATAAACAGAACCAGAGCATTGTTCCTGTTGGACTGTGGGAAAGTAAAAGACCAGCAACTAAACTACAAAAACAAACAACAAAAAATTCCAAACCAAAAAACACATTCATGCACATACTTATGAGTAAGTGGTGACTAAAGCTTTTTAGTTTGTGGGGATCTGTATGGAAAATTCTGTGGCAGACTTGTGCATATATGTCAATGTATAGTACAACAGAGGTTTAAGAACACTGTACAAAACCAACAGTATAGGGCATTCAGTATCAAGGCACCATTAAGAAGACGAGATTGTTTAGTTTATCATACATCAGGAAACAAGCAAAAAAGCCCATTAGCTCATAAAGGGCCTTGTAATTTTCTATAGAGAGCCTGATTCATTCTCAATCCAAGTCCTCCCATGCCCATCGCCATAAGCTTAAGGACCGTTTGCAAAAACTTACTAAGGGTACTTGTTGGTACATCATTATATGTTGCAGTTTGTCATGGACTGTATGAAGTTTCCATAGGATTTTGTTGTTTATTTTACTAAACAACATGTAAACATTTGACAGTGTTCTCAGGAATGTGCCAATTCAGACTGAGTGCAACAAGAGACACACAGGGGAAGATTACACAGTCCTTTACAAGGCAATTACTATTTTTTCTGTTTTCCAAACTATAACATGTAAATATTCTTGTCCTGATAATGAATAGCTAAGTTTTGTTTTGTTCTGTAGAATATTGTTCTCTCAGAAACTGAATTATACAACCACAGCATGCCACTACTAAGACAAAACAACAAAGAAAGGTTTAAGTGAGATTTATAAAGCTCCAATAAGGATGGACCCTATTATCCCCAAAGTAACTAGTATCCCTGTTATGTAGCATAGCACTTCATAACAAAGAAGCTCAAACTCCATCTCTGCCTGTCTATATTTTGTAAATTAAAACAATGGAAGACCAAGTACCTGGTGGCAAGTATCTGGTCAGCACCCATTAAGTAGATCTCTATATCCAAAAAGTGAATACAAAACTATCTCTGCAGTTGTTATTGTCCTTGAAACTGCCAGCATAAACATGGAAAATGCAAGCTGAGGCCACTGTGTAAATCAGTTCCTAGATCTTCTTCCTGGTGTTGTTTCTGGGTCTGGGGAGGTAACCACTTTCTCCAAAGTATATGGCAAAGATCACAATTGGAGGAAGACTAAAGACACCAAAACAAAGCAGATCATTAGACCATATTACTCTAGTGCCCTGCCATGTATTTGGGTGGTTAGGAAATTCAAACCAAATGACTATGTAGGGAGCATACTTGATTTGCTTTAAAGGCTGCAAATCATTTTGTAAGTACAATATAAGTTATGTCGAAATGTGTGAAAAATTTCCAGCAAAGAACAGCATAAATCCCAAGAATTATTTGAGACCCTCCTTTTGTTTTTGAAGACTCTTCAATGGGAGCCTGAAATGTGGGAAGAAATACTGTATAGGCTGCATTTCATGAGAGTGTATTCGCTGGTGTTTATATTCCCACACTTCAGATATCATTTCATGATTCCCAGTTACTCTGAGTAACTTGGGTCGGGCTAGGTCTCAGCTGTTGCTCTGGAGGGATCAGGCATATTTTTTGTTATTACACAGATAAAACATTCTCTTCTGAACTGTGCTGATATTTCAAACAAATAAATATATAATACATAATCCGTATTCAATGCCAAAAAAAAACAAAAACAAAACAACCCACCGACCCAGGCATAGAAAAGTTTGGGAGGTTAGGAAAGACCTAGACTGAGGACAGTCCATTCATGACACAGATGTCTTTTGGAACAGGTACAAACCAAGCTTTCAAAATACTGTCACTTCTGACGCGCAAGGAAGTTAAAATGCCTGAGGGCTGTCACAAAAGCAATGAACCACCAAAAAAACCTTTTAGTTGAAGAGACAGAAGGTGAAATCACACCTGAGCAGTGCTACTGTTCCAAAGCAATACAAGCACGACAAAGAACCATAGCAGAGCCCACCCAGGTCCCCATCTGCCTAATTATTTTTTTTTAATTCTTTTTTTTTTTTAATTCTTTTTTTTTTAGGCCGTAATAGGCTATCAGCAGCTTATAGAAAAGTCTTGGGCATTTCTGCAGCTGGTTAATTCTTTTCACCATCATCAAGATGCCACTATGAAGTCAAACCAGAATGAAATTATGGAAATGATATTGCAAAGACAATTGAAATTAGGTTGGCAAAACCAAGTCTTATATATAGAAAGCAAAAGCTCTAAACTAGAATTTATGGCACGGAATGACAAAGCCATAAAAGAAAGTTGTTTTTCCAGCATGGTTATATACTTATGAGGAAATGAGTGTAAGATATTCCAGATAAAGAAGAACTCTGATAAAAGGAAGAACTTCTTAGTACTGTACTTTTATTTTAAAATTTAAATCCCCAAAACTGATATGAAGCATCATATGAAATATTTCTAGTATGAAATTGAAAGAAAAATATTTCCCAGACAACTAAAAGGTTCGTGACATATACCTGCAAAGAAATGCTCGTTAGGACTGTATTTTAATGAGGGATGAAAGGGATTGCAAAGATAGTCAATGAAATTTTAACACAGCTTCAATATTTACATTTACTGGTGAACATAATTTGCTCACAGAAAGACTGAAAATGAAATAATGACACCTCATATTTCAGTATTTTTGTTTGTCACACAGATAAAAATGTGTATACATTGCAAAATCATTTCAATCTATCATCACTGGTTCATGTGTCTTACAGAGCTGAGAAAATGTGTAGAAACTATGAAAATTAGTAAAAAGTCAAGTCTGATCAATTTAAAGAAGACACTACTCGTGAAGATAAGGCACTCATCTTCACAAGATATAAAAATGACCATAGTTCTTTACTGGAAAAGTTTTTGGTTATTGATTTATGAAATTGATAAGACTTTTGTAGTTTTTTTAAATGAAAGTCTGTGGATGGAATAGGATTTTTAAAGTCATGTTAGTTGGTGTCTGTAAGAGAAAAAGCCCTTTAAAAATGACTTGCAGAAGGCAAATAAATATATGCTGAATTTTCTGAAAAAAAGATGTTAAAATCTTGAAGTCTTTAGGACTGAAAATCCATACAGAGAATTGCATAATTATTTTTTTCTTTTAATACGTGTGAGGTTTTATCTCAACCACTTCAATGCACATCTAAAGGGAAAGATAGTCCCTTTGTATACACTTCAGTTGAACTATCTGCTTTCTGACAAGACAGACTCAAAAATCTGCCACACAACAGCTTGGACCACTTCATTTAAAACATCTGAGAAATTATAGTAACAGAGATGTAAACTATGGAAAATGCTGAAATACAATTCCCTTTCTGTTAGACTCATTTGAGTGTTGATGTAAAGATTTTAAGGCATTAAAGAACCCTGTGATCTTGTGTTAGTCTTCTTCCCCACAGCTTCTGCCACAGATGTTGACAATTACACCCCGGATTTACAGTTGGAACTGAAGAAGTGAGATGCTGGGGTTTCAAGCCCAAGCCCTTCCCAAAGAGGGGGTGAGTTTACCTTTAGGCTTCCCTCCAGGGTGGTGCCGGCCTGGCAGGGAGAGCCATTGGGTAAATGACCCCAGGTGTCCCACATTAAGTAAGCAAAGGTCAGGTGTCCCACTGAGGGATAAAAGCTGGGACCACCTGCAGGCAGGGGCAGTGTCTGTGTGTGAGGTGGGTTCCCTGTGCAGAGTTCCCTGTTGGGGAAGGACCTCCTGCCTCCCTGGGAGGAGGGCTCCACTCAGGTCTGGCTTTTGTAAATGTGGGCTGTGTAGAGATTCAGTGTGTGGCTTCCTTGGTCTTATGTGTTTGGCTTGTTGACTCAGTTGTCTCCCATCCCTTCTATGGGAGACTGCACTTCACTATTTATTCCACCCATTGTTGGTCGTGCAGTGTCATTGTTGGGGTCAGTGGGATTGATGTCAATGATGTACAATCTGACTGACTCATTTGTACCCCCAGTGCTAACCCATGTACTGACCCTTTTGTATCAAATACAATTTGGGTTTTGGTTCATCTTTATGCTGGCTGTGTCCTTTATGTTAGGCCTAATAATTGGCAAAACAAGAAGGCAGTTCAGGCTGGGGTCAATTCACTCAACTCTATATAATGTTACTGATCTAGGATATGCCACCATTCTGGAAATCCCTCCCTTAAAACAGATTTTCCTCAGATCTATTATCTTAATTCTTAATATTTGAAGAGATTTTGGTCACTTATAAACACTTACTGCTGACTAATCTTCTTTACAACAAGAATATGGCAAAGATGAATCCGGGAGCCAACTATAGTGTAAAAGAATATTTCAGAAGTCCCCTAAATCATCACCATAATATTCTGATTACAATTATTTTCTGTTAATTATAGGGAAGAACTACATGTCACTGTAGTTTTAGACATTTTACCAGTAATACTTGTTCTGATAATGAAGTAGCATGGGACATTCATCCCCTTTAACTTTTACTTCTATCCTTTTAGGCAAAGATTGTTAAATACTTATATAACTAGGAAACAAAACTGAACTTCTTTGCAAAACAGTAAGAATTCATTCTCAAGCAAATCTTTCTAGCTCCTATGCACAGGGAGCAATAGATTTTTGCACAGGATTTCATTCACTTCCCTACATGTGACATGTAAAGGTCTGACACACAAATAATCACTAACATGAGACTACAGCACACTGTTGCTTAGCAGCTGAACCACAACAGGGTGGTTGACAAAGAGGGGAAGCTGGTATTAGGTTGGGTTCTCAGTGTAAATTTGTTCACCTCCAAGAATTTCCCGATAGCATGAGCAGGGTGTACTGAATAGGTATTTTGAGAAATATCTGTGATTTCAACAGTTGTTTGGATTGAACCAGGCCTTTCATGGCCTGAATCTATTGCTGCTACTTTACTAGGCAAATGGAAAATCGAATAGAAATATGAGACACTCCTGTAAAGAGGAAGCATGTTTACTGGCACAGCACTGTTATCCCCGCTGACCCTATGGCAAGGGGTTTTATTCAAATATCCTATATGAGCTTGTTTTATTTTGGTGCACTTATGCAAGCCACTGTACCTACAGGGATATTTGCCCAGGCTGTTTCTCAGTGTGTTATTTGGAAAAAAAAAAACAAAACACAAAAGAACAAAAAAATCTCCCACACATTTGAGGAATAAAAGGAAATGCTATATCATTGTTCTCATTGTCATCGTCTTAAGTAAAAGGAGAGATGGAATATCAAAAATATCCATAAGTGGACATGTCAGAATTTATCCTCTATCTACAATGTGCAAAAGCCAAAGAAGAAATTTACCCTCCAACAAATAATTATTCATAGTTTTCACAGTATTAAAACAGGATGCTGGAAGTTTCACCAGTGTTGCGCTGTATCCCTCTTGTACAAACACAGGCAATATGGCTCAAAAATATGTACTGCACTGTAAAAGTTTAGGGCTTTAATTTAAGGAGCTTCCAGTAATCTGTGACATATCAAGAGTAACAATGTACTTTCAGATCTTAAACCTTGAACACAGGAGTGACACAGACACCAAAGCTTCCAGAGTGATTTATTTAAAGGGCATTAAATACTGTTTAAGATACCAAGACAGCACAATGGACACTGCAGCCTAGAAAGTGCAACCTCAAATTGTGAGACTGCATAGAACAAGGACCTTAGCAGATACCACAGGTTCAGTGGTTCAGTGACAGCTCTTAATTCCCTGATCCCAGATGTGAAAGTATTGGCAGAAACAGCTGAGAAGAAACACATCATTGTTTCTTCATTAAAATGCTGCAATATCCTCCAGAATACAACCCAGTGAACGCTAAGGTTCATTTCAGTCTCCCTCTGAGAAGCCCCACAAATTGATGTCTGTGCATCTAGCGCAACTGCCAAGGAAACCCAAAAGCGATACGGCCAACTGTGGGAACACACTGACATTGTGCCAAAAGTCAATATAGAAGTGATTGTTGAAAGTTTCAGCGATCTGTGAGGTGGAAATGGGTGATCAGGATGCAGAAAGAAAAATAAGAAATTTCCATTTCCTACTTCATGTGCATAGGGTACTGTACAAAACAACGCCTGACACCAGCTGGGTATATATGTCTGAAGTACTATGTCCCCAAAATGAACAATGCAAATGATACCAGACAGATAAACAGTGACTGTGACGACAAACAACACTCACTATCAACTCAGACACGGCTTACACACAAGAGTAGACACAAGAACCAGACAGGATTCTGGGGGATAGCCTGTAGAAAAGGACTCTTTTTTCACCCAACACTAAAGAAAGTACTGTTTGACTGTGCTTTATTCCTAAGGCAGAGTTTAATCCAAATAGATTAACCTTTTCCATATACTTTCCATAAAAGAATCTGCACATCTCAACTCCCCAGTGACTAAGAAAGTACTCTCTGAACTTATTACACTGATGCTGTAGAAATCACTGCTGACATCAGCACAAGGTATATGCTGATTTTTCCACCAACTGCTAGATGAGGCAAATTCTGTTACCAATCAACTGTAACAACAAAAAGTTTTATGCAAAATGCATAACTTTGATAGCAACTTTGCTATCAAAGCATTAAGCCATCAGCTTGAGTAGCCAGTCAGACTACTCTAGAAAACCAAGAGGGATGTGTAGACGAAATTGGAGGTAAGACTGTACTAGGGTAAAAGAGCAAACTAAACCCTAATGAGTCTATAGATGGCACAATATATATTCTAAAAGTGCAAAGTATCTTAAAACTATTAATCTTTTAAGCATTTGGAAATAGGAGAAACTTGAGTGAAAACTTGCAGTATTTTGTTAAGTAAATTATGTCATCATTTCTGATCTTCTGCAGAAATATGCAGTCCTCTGCCAGGTGTCTTAGGATACCACCCACAGCACACAAATACCAAACCAAAAATATTTTTATAAAACGTTCAGCTGAGTATTCTCTGAAAAATGTTGACAAAAAGTACTTCTCGGTTCAAAACTGCAGTTAATATGGGGAAAGGGAAGGCAAAAATAGCTGTAATCCACCTTTGCATTGTCCCTCAGTTCAGATAAAACTATGACTTCTGAATTACTTGGGTGCCAGCAGCCTTAGGGCTGTTGCAACTTCACTCTGAACAGAGAGGCCAGCATAATCCCCAGGAATGGCTAGCACGAAGCATGCAATGCATTCTGGCCTTTCTCGGTACACCCAAAATGACAGTAGATGTTGAGATGAGACAGTGCCAGGGGATTCCTGTTTTTTATAAGGGTCTTTGTGAAATGGAAAAATACTTTTTATTCATAAACTCAGAAGGCTAGTGGACACTGTGCAAGAATGGGTATAAGGGTATTATTTTTTCTTCTCTTTCTCAGTATAGTGTGCATATAGAGCAATGTCCTTGCTTGCAATCTTATTGCTGGCAATGCTTTTGTTAGGGTGCCTAGAGGCTTTTGTTCAGGAAACAGCAGTATGCCATTTTAGTATCAACTCCTGCCCTTGGAAATTATTAAAATCCAGCAAATCTTTTGAATGAGAAATGAAATGTGTTCTCCAGCAAACCCTAAAACTGCTCATGTTGCTGGCAGCTATGTTAAAACAAGGGTGTTCAAATAAAATTCCTATTAAAAAAAAAATTGAATTGAACTTTTCAATAGAATTAGATTTTCCTGAAATTTTATTAGCTGGCAGGTTCATAAACTACAACAGAAACAAAGGAGAAAAACCAAATCATTCTTTATGAGCCATAAAAAGGTTTCAACAGGGACCACAAAAAAGCACTTTTTTGAAATATTAAGTCTATGAATGATAATTTTATCTCTTTCTGACAGTAAATGGCTCCTACAGATTTGTTAAGGTTATAAGCTCATAAAATGCAGAGTAAAATGAGCTCCCTACTCAATTTCAAACAGCACTCCCAGCTACATTCCCATCACAATGCAGGAGGGGATTAAAAAGCCCCACCAAACCATCAATACCCAGGTGGCATTTGCTTTTACCAAGATTCACAGAGACTGCAGGGTGCTCTCAGCAAACGTCATTGTCACTGACTGGGACTAAGAAGAAAAGATGAGTATTCAGCTTTGCACAGCAAATCCTCTGTTAAGGAACAAGTGACAGGACCTGCTTTGGGCCATTGCTTCGCATACTATTTACCTAAATACCCAAACTCATCTCGGGTCCTGGCCATTTCTTGTCTGAAGCCCAGCTTGTCCAAGTAACTCCACGTGGCAAATCACTTCACCTGCATTGTCTAGGGTCTGCAATACACCAAGTCAGTCTAGATGATCTAATGGTCCCTCCTGGCCTTGTAGACCTACAAATGAGCACCTAGGCCTCAAGTGACCTCAAAGAACTTCCTTTTGACCCTTGCAGGATTATATCATAGGGGGTTATTTTGCCTTCCCTCCTCCTGTATTTCTAGCTAACACCATTTTCTTCACCTGCTCTCCTCAAACAACTGCCATGTAGTAATTCAAGTTACATTGCACTCTAGAAGAGGCTGCATTCCAGAGCAGGGCAAATTACCCATTTTTCTATAAGGAATTTTGTAGAGAAGAGTGCTTCAGTCTAATAAGCACTGGAAAAATACATTGTTCTCAAAGACTTATTTGAAACTACTCTTGAAGGGCAACACCTGATTCAATGTCACCTTTAATCCACGTATTTCTAATACCTACAGGATAACAGGCTAGAAACACTTTCAATTGCTGCTCAGCAAGTGAACCCATTTGACTGAAACCTTATAGCAATATACTAAACAGATACAGCTACTTCTGGTATATCAGCTTGGCTATGTCTCTCCTGGAACTACTCAGCAAAATAAAACAAACAGTGGCTTTGCCTTTGGGAACTGGTTGCCATAAGCAAAAGAAAGAGAAATTAAACAGGTCAGTCCTTTGACCAGGACACAGGATCCAAACCTGTCCAAAAAAATTCTGTGTCCCTAAATAACCAAAATAATCTCTTCATCATTGTTTCAAATGTTTTGAAATTAAGTGAGAAGCTTCTAGTGGAAGCTATGAATTAGGAAAGAGTGTAACTAGTCATTCAGCAAGGCTTACATCCTCTATCTATAGCCCTGTATGATACAGATAACTTTATAAGCTTCTTACTGTTCCATCACTAATATTATCATTAATGCTAATACAGATTAATATTTTTATTACACACCTGAGCAGAACAGTCTTCCAGAACAGTCTGATCCCATTTGAAAATTCATTTCAAGCCAGTCCCTCCTATTCACAGATCCTGTGAAAGGTAATGTGCGTTAGCTACAGCTGCAGCTTTATAGGAGGTCCTCTGGGGAAAGGAAACCTGCAGGGCAATAGGAGATACAGATCCATTGCTTGTTGCTGTTGACACTGAGGAGGCCTGTTCTGTGGATTGCATTTCCATTGCTCCAAAAGTAAACCCACTGCCTCACCAAACCATTTTTGAAAGGTAAATACATTTATAATTTCACATGACAATACTACATGGGATATCCAGTAGAAAGTGTTTCTTTGAAGTAGTCTCTTAAAAGAGTGAATGGAACATTGTTGGTCTGGAAGCTAAGGGTCAGACTGTCCTAACTACCAATATTTGTGCATATTCAGCAATGACCCATGAAATTATGAACCAGAGCTGGTGATCTGCAGGAATTCAGTATGAGCCGAAAGAGAACTGAACATTTGTGTGGGTAATTAGGACATCCACATTTAGTATGGGCCAAAGAAATGCAATGTTAGAGAAGAAATAGAAACCCACTGGGATTCAAAGTCAGAATACATGAAGGAAACTTCCCTAAAAGTTGCTTATTACATTTTCATCCTGTCTGCAACTTTTTGCACCTTCCTCTGAAACCTCTGGTACTACAAAGTGCTGGATACTAAATGTTGCGATGATTGAGTATGAGACAGCATCATGTTCTCATGTAACAAGCAATTCCAAAAACATACAGTATGAAATGAGAACTAAGAGTTCTTCATCTATACATAGAGAAGGCTCTGGGGAGACCTTATAGCAGCCTTCCAGTAATTAAAGGGGTCTACGGGAAACATGGGGAGGGGGTCTTGATCAGTGGGTGTAGGGATAGGACGAGGGGTAACAGCTTTAAACTGACAGAGGGTAGATTTAGAGTAGATGTAAGGAAGAAATTCTTCCCTGTGAGGGTGGTGAGGCCCTGGCACAGGTTGCCCAGAGCAGCTGTGGCTGCCCCCTCCCTGGCAGGGTTCAAGGCCAGGTTGGACGGGGCTTGGAGCAACCTGGGCTAGTGGAAGGTGTCCCTGCCCATGGCAGGGGTAGGGGGGGAACTAAGTGGTCTTTAAGGTCCCTTCCAACTCAAACTATTCTATGATACTGATAGAAATAGCTTTCTCAGAAGCAACTGTGAGTGCTCCATCTGTACAGTATCTGGGAAGAATCTGTAAAACACGTAATAATCTAGATACATTTCCAGTCCTACTGATCTGTAATACTGAAAGTGCATTTTCAGAAGTTCAGCATTATGCACTCCATTTTCCCTGTTACCACAGTGATATACACAATTTCTTAAGCATTATGCCCCAGAATTACTTCACTAACAGTTCTTAAAACTGGAGGCCACCTTTTTGATCATGGAAGAAGTAGAGCACAGGGTATGATGATATGTATTCCACCTTCAGGATATGTATTCATACCTGACAGTATGTTTCTGTGATTCACTTCTTTTTCCCTTCTGTTGAAATCAGGCATACAAATGGAAGAACTACACTGCGATTAGAAAATCTCATCTAGATAGTAAAAGCTTCAGCTTCACAAAGGCATTTCAATATCATCTACTCTGTGGCATTTCTAGGGCTTGGTTCCAAATCAAGAATATTTCTCTAGTGTACAATTCAGATTTGCTTCCAAAATACAAGTAGGCAAACCAGAGAGACAGTCCTGCTCTTTCGATATTTACATGCCTCTCCTAGAAGCTGGGGCTTCTTCATGAGGGATTTGCCTAGAAAAAGTTGTTTTCCACATCCAAAGGCCAGCAAAGAAGGCAGTATCTTGAGATTTGACTACAGTAACCATTTTGTTAGTTCTTCTGAGAAGCTGAGTATTAATTTTGGCAGCTATCCAAGCACACTTGATGCTGTAACTACCATAATTGTGCATGATATAACTGCAATGTACTGATGCTCAGGAACCACTACAAATCATCTTCTTGATGGGTTTCAAGTTTTAATTTTTTTCCAAGGGACAAGAAGCTGTTAAGGAAATTGCTGTATCTATAATGTCTTGTACACAGCATTTTGAGGAAGGGGTCAATAAATGTCATTCAGCAAATCTCTATACCACAAATAGGAATGTGGGTGCTTTTCAGATAGTCGTCTGTTAACGTAGCACACATAGTATGGTAATTTGGTCTCCAAAAATTCTCATACTGCGTTCATTAAAAAGTGATTCCCTGTTGTTTTTTGTTTGGTTTTTTTTTTTCTATTTCTAAAACTGACTTAAACCACCATTAAATACAACAAATTTACTGAGCTAAAATAGAGTTAATGGACTACCTTAAGTTTGCAAAAAGTGTAGATCTGATTTCTTCTTACATCACCGTAAATCACAGTGTAACTTGACAGTATGCTTACACAAGCAAAAAGGAATCATACCATCATTTTGGGTTCTCCTGACCATTTCTCCAATGTGAACACTTTTTGCAAGACCAACAATATATTACCTCGTTTCAGGCATTCTAATCAACTACATTTTGGGTTTTTTTCTGCTAATTTATTCAGTGCCATATAGTCTTCCTGTGGTTAATTAGAGAACTCACCCAAGCTTATCTAAAGATTTTATAAATATGAGCATGTTATCTCTTATTGTATCTCCTTTGCTTGCCTATTAGTCTCACAACAATTAAACTAAACACTTCTTTTTAAAAAAAATAAAGGCTACTAGGAAACTCCATGCTAAAAGGCAATAATTATTCCCAAATTCATTCTTAAAGGAAAGAATAACACAAAATTTTACAAAACCAATCAACAAGTGGTAGAAAAAGCATGCCTTTGAAAACAAGGTCCTCATTTTATACCAATATAAACCTCACTGGAAGATGTGTCATTGCACCAGTATGAACATTAACCCATATCTTGAAAGAGATGTAATCCCATCTTGAATAAGTTACTCAACAATCACCCTATACTGAGAACTTCCATTAACTTTGCTCTTTGTATACCCAAGGCCTAGGTAAGCGGACCACATCCTGGAAAAACTGGAACAGAAGTCATCTATGGCTTTTTGTTGATATGAATTTGATTCTCCAATAACTCAGCTCTACTGAGAAAAAGTTTAAGTTCAAAGAGCTTTCATACCTCAAAACAGAATAAAATAATCAAGGGAATTTTTGGTTAGGAAAAAAATCTCCACTTATCCTGCACTGACAGTTAAACCTCCTTCAAAGATATCTGACTAAGGAAATGGTCTACAAATTAGTACCTGATGGACCAAATCAATTCTAGTCAAAGCTCAACCCAGATGTAGGGATGATACCATACATCTGCTATGACCCAGCACATAACAGTGCTCATAGGAACTGAAATACTTCTGAAACAATAGGCTTAGAAAATTAACACAGCAAATTCTGAAGGATGGTCCTTTACCAGCACATTTTATTAAAGTACACTGCATGGTTTAAGGAGGTATATGAGATAGGAACAGGGTAGGAAGTATGTAAACAAACTAGTATCAATATTTACTTGCTCTTCTACAATTCATTGGAGCAACACAAAGTAAATTTAGCTCTGAGAAAAGGTAATAGCTTCATACAGAATCCCACAGAACTCAATCTCTCAAAAATATCGAAGGCCAAACTTTCTTAGGAATCAAGAACTATTGTATCAGTAAGGATAAAGATAAAAGATAACTAAATATTCAATCTCTAGAACATAATCACGGACAGTTGGTGGTTCATTTGATAAAACAACCTTTTCATTTAATTACAGTTTTGTGGTTCAAAGGATTCCTTGTGTGGTTTTCTGAGGTATCTAGTTTTGATCTCTCAGAGACACTTTAATGGAAGTGAGACCCAGAGGTCTCATACAGCATGGCAATTCCTATGTTCCGCCTAGCCTATAATGTCCCAGCATCATATAACAGAGTGCTGAGTGTATATAATCTTTCAGTTAGGCCTAAACAGAGTTCTGATCAACCGCATTAAAAAAAATTCCATAGACGTCAAATGTATTAAAGAGAAATGGAACTGAAAATTGCTACTTGCATAATTATACACTGCTTTTGCAAAATCTCCCTTGTGATTTTACATGGAGACGGAATCTTTCATCACTTCCTCATCTAAACTGCTGAATAGTGTCATTGTGAGCATTTTTCAAACACTACTGTGCCTCACTTCATCATCATAATGCACAATTCTTGCATAACCCTGTTTATCCATAGAAGACTTCACGTCACTTGTGAAATTAGTTATTCTTCTAGGTAAAATCAGCACATTTAGAACAAGGCCCTATGAAAATGCATCAAAACCCACTCGCTTCTCTTCTTGATTTTTGTGTTGTATTTTATTTGTCTGATTAGTATAAGCATGCAGCTGGCTGGCAACTTGGTCAAGATCATTTTTCCCCAGTGTATAATGAAGATTTCTACAACACAAAAAAATCCTGTTACTTTCTGGGAGTTCTGCTGTATTAGATTTAAAGTCCTGGAAAAGAAAATGAGCTTCAGACACAATCTTGACAGCAAAATAATAATGCCTAAGTTTATGTCTGCTACTTAGAGCCCACAAAATAAACACAGGCCTAATAATCTCATTAAGAACTAATTCCATGAGGTGGCCATTCTGGTGATGACTTCACTGATAAACAATTCCAAGTATTTATAGCCCACTTGGATTGTAAATTAGAAATATTAGATGAAAAAGGAAAAGAATAGGTTCAAATTACAGTGCCATAAGTTTAAATTCTACCACAGTAATCCTACTTTTCTGCTATTTTTACAATCTCAAGAGCATTCTATTTCATTTTCCCCAAGGTGAATGGCACAAAGGCATATGGAATAAAATTAATTTCCCTTCTTTAGGACTATTTTAACAGGTGAATAATAGCAAATCTCTTATCTTCTGTACAGTAAATCTTTCTACACTTTATTCTACATTACTATGTATATAGCCATATACATGGTCTCATACATACAAATTTAAACAGTGAGAATGATATTTGAAAAACCAAAGAGAAAAAAAAAAAGTGGGTTATATAAAAATAGTCCTGATTACAAAGGCAAACAGCAACATTACCATAAAGGCAACATTCACTCAGAATGTACATTTATGTTAACGAATGTTAATAGATATTTCCTCCAATTTTTTTTTTTTTTCATTTAGAAAGTTGAATTTGAATTTGTTCCCGTGTTTGCTCATAGAATAAAAAATTGTCAAAATTGGAGCTCACTCTCTTAGTACTCGAGAAAATAACTGACGTCATTATTGACATGAATGCGGACCTGTAACCAATGGCTTGTTTTTAAGATGTATACCACCACACAGCTAATAGATCATTACAGAAACAAAAGCAGACAGATTAAAAACATACATATAAAGTATCCATGTAAAGTAACAAACCAGACTTGTTTTAGTAAGAAGACAATTCAGGGATATGAAGCTGTATTCCAAAATGCCACTGGAATAACAATACTCTGTTAGGGCTTAAGTAATTTGGACAAGCCAGTCTCAACAGTGAGAAGTAAATGTTCATGTGATTACATGTTTAAAGGCAATATCTCATTTTTTCAAGTCCTTTGCATGTACAGACACTCAGAATGGCATCCAGCAGCCTTCAACTAGCAAACAGCAAGAACAACCAGAGGGCTTGTCCCCCAACGCCGCAGTGATGTCTCCCCCAGGGGGCATGCGGCATGGAAGAATTAGCCCTGCATTAGCTTCTATCTCTAGATAAGAAAGCAAATCTCTGCAAATTGCAATCTGCAATCCTGCCCAGAACCTGCCTTTTTTTTTTTTCTCCCTGATGACCAAGTTCTGATACTTCCTGCACTCGGGGCAATCACTACATGCGGTAAATTTAATCCAGGCATACTCAAAAGGTGGTTGGGTATTATTTGTAAAATAATCACACTTAGTACTTCTTATGTGCAGGGCATTAAATAGACGAACACGTATGAGCATTGCGCAAAGAAGCATTTATTAAACAGAGGTCCAAATGTTATACACCTAAAATAATAATTAGGTATCGTTGGGACTGGCAAATACGTTTGCTGCTTTCCTGTACTCTCCCTTTGCTTCCCACCTGCACACCTCTTTGTGCTGGTCACCTCTCCAAAGCCCCATCTAACCTCCCAGAAGCTCTCCAGAGCTGCCACCGTGACGCTGGGTGCAGGTATGGCGCAGTGCTGCCTGCGTTACAAAGGCGGGACTGGATGGAGTAATGATGATCGGTCAGAGACATCTAACGGTGAAATTAGTGAAGTGAAAGTATTTCTGCAGCCCTGGCAGAGCTCTGGCTTGAAGATAAAAGGAGGAGAGCTTCAGAGCATGGATCTTTAGATACAGGAATCGCTCTGCTATTCTGAGATGGCAGAGAGAGTACTGCACAGTTAATGGGAGCATCACATGGGCCAAAAAGAGCAAAATGAAAAGCACAGAAACATTTTTTATAATAAGCTTCCAGGTGCTTTGCTCAGCCTGAACAAACACCCAGGAATGTCCTGTACCCATAGAATGCCTACTGTCCAAATGCTGGGGCTAGTTTTGTATGTTTAATTTAACTTATGCTGTCTGTGTCACCCCATGTAGTCTTCTTAACAACTGGTACTTCAGCACCCTTTCAAAATTGTATTCCTATTCCACCAGGTCACTGCTCAGTCAACTGATTCAAAGGTGATAATTTTATCTCTCTTCATGAGTCACTGTGATCCAGACGAGATTAGTGTCTAGCAGTTCAAAAGAAAGAGCTGACAGATGATAGCCCTCCTTGATAGACAGAAATATTTTAAATAAGCAAAGAAGTTGAGAAATCAGAGAAAGACA
Source organism: Athene cunicularia (assembly GCF_003259725.1). Taxonomy (NCBI): domain Eukaryota; kingdom Metazoa; phylum Chordata; class Aves; order Strigiformes; family Strigidae; genus Athene; species Athene cunicularia. The sequence continues at coordinate 10,522,564 of NW_020799100.1, read as the reverse complement.
AGAAGCCTAACAGGATATCCATTCTACTTCCCTTACTAGTACTGATCTACTCAAGATATCTATTTCTGAATGAAAAAAAGTAAAAACAAAATTTTTTTTTTAAAAAAAAAAAGGGTAGAATTAAGAATTTTAGCCTGTATTGAAGCAGCCCAGGGTGTAGCCCTGTCCTTTCTGTTCCTTAGCCCTCATTCAAACAAATTTCACCCACCTGGTACAGAGGCTTTACAGCCTGCTCCTCCCACAGTTCTGTACAGTACAGGCAGACTGACACTGGCGATTTAATTGTTGAAGAAGCTTTGTATGTCTCTTTTAAAACTTTTGTGAAAATAAGTAGGAATGAAATTATAGGTTTAAAAATACCTTCTTTGGCATTTTTTTGCTGAACCAGTTAGAAAGTCCAGTTCCCTTCCTTCATGAGCATGCTCCAGTAAGATGGTTTATAAGAGGAGAAAAAAAACAATAACCTGGTTTCCCCAAGATCAGGGGTGTTGCTTTGCCTTTCTTTTACAGAATTAGCCTGTGGGTGTAATGTTACAAGTATAACGAAATGTTGTGCTGCCCAGGTGAGTAACTTTAATAATTCTATTCCATCTATGGCTAAATGTCCTTCTTCAAGATTGCAGGTGCCTATATACTATGGACAAAAAATTTTAAAAGGTAACCTCATCCCTGAACTTTATTAACCTCTAGGGCTTTCCTATAGAAGGGTAGAGAGGAAGGAAAGTTCTGAGCTTGTAGGAAAATAATTTTGTAATTCAGAAGGTATTTATGTTTCGAAGTTTGGTTTTTGTCATAAAATATTATAAAATGCCTAACTCTTGAAACAGTGACTATATTTTATGAAAACCAGTTCAGTGTGATCTGGGACCTACCTACCTCAATATCTAGTACTTGAAGAAATAGATTTTTCTAGTTAATTTTAAAACATTAGGTCAAAACAAAAGAAATCTGCAGCTTCAAAGAGAAATGACATAGCTGTTAGAGCTGCATCACCATTGTAATCTGTGAGGTCCAAAATGGCTTGAATGCAAAAATTACCTGAAATGACAAATAAATAATTTTTGAGGCCCTGAATTCCTAGGGCACTTAAATTTGTTGCATTTGTTTGGGTTTGGTGTTTGTGTTGTGGTGGGGTTGTTTGTTTTTTTTTTCAAAATTGCCCTCTGAATTGCAGAAAATGGATGTGTAACATTTTATTTTCATGTTCTGGGATAGGATTTTAAAGTGCACCCTAAACTTAAACTAATACAGTTTAATACAAGTGTAGTCAAAGTAATGAAAATTACATCCTAACACGTGCTAAACTGGCTGAAGTTCAGGTGGAAACTGCAGCTTTCTACAGTTTACAATCAGCTTCTTTATTTAAATTTCTAAACTACTCTGTGCAGGACTCTGAAGTTGTTCTAATGGAAGTTCATTGGGTCTAATCTCTGTGAAACTCCAGAGAAAATTTTTCCTCAAAGATTGAATGACCTAAAATAGACTTTACGCAAAGCAGAGAAACTGAAGTTGACCGAGATAAATACAGGCCATCTGGAATTTTGAGCTATAATGGGCCTCAGAGGCTGGAAATTAACTTCCTCCCTCTAGAGAGGACAATGTGTGTTGTAGCCACATTCATTCCTGACTTAGAGTGTTAAAGCTATCTGCTGGACTGACTCTTTACTGAAGTTGCAGAAATTTTTTTCATCTCTGGGACAAGTCAAAGCAGTGTGAGATGTGTTAAATTACTTCTGCAAACAATCTGTTTTTTCCATTCTTTTCTGGAACAGTTAATTGCATGAAGCCCCATTGAATATACAAAAGCTGATGCTATCTGATTTCCTCTGGGTTTAGATTTGAACGCTACAGTTTTTAGCCTGTGCTCCTTCAGACATGCCTGCCTGCTGGTTGAGCAGTTTTTACTTTGGCGTAGAACTGTACACTGTAATTTCCATCCAAACCTCACATTGCATACACCTGCAGCATCCAGATGGCAGGTGCTATTTTAGTATTGAGTGTACTACTTCTACTTCCATAGTAGATCCCAGATTTGATGCTCTTCAAAGATAAGATTTATATGAAATAACACAAGCCATTAGAAAAAGAGTTTTTAAAACTGTTGGAGAACATGGACTTCATGTTAAGGGCACGTATCTTAAGTCATGGGAAATGGACAGGTGCCACCTCAGCCCTCTTCCCTTTGCCTCCCGTCCCAAGAGCTCAAAAATACTTCAGTCTTTTTAGGTGGAAATATCGCTGGCTTTGTCATTTAGTTTTCTTGAGCACAAACTAGAGAATGCTTGTCAAGTTATCCCTAATCTACTTCGAAAAGCTGCCATGATTCCCTTAGAGTAACTTTTATTTTAGTGTGATGTGGAGTTACATCTGAGGCAAGTTCTCAGAGGTAGAAGAACAGTTGGGTTCATTGTACTATCTAAACTGTTAAATAAATCACTGGTTAGCCTTTCATCTCTAAGTATGCAATTATATTACACATCATCTGTCCCTAAGGGAGAAGTCGAAGGGTTTAAGTATGCGCAAAGGCACTATAGCATGTGTGGCACCAGTGCTCTAGTACTTTGATGCTGACACTCTTCTGACAGTTTCAAGTGGAGTCATCTCCACGTGGTTAAGGCACATGAATAAACAGACTGAAAGACACTAGTGCTTCTGCAGACCTTATGTGTTAGATGCTTAACCTGTAAATGCTCTGGTATATATATGCAGTTTAAATGGTCACTGTTTGATTACTTCACCACTTACTGGCTTATTTATTTTTTGAAATAATCTGGATCATTTTTTTAAATTGCCTTACTGGGAAAATTTCGCTTTCTAGCCATGTTTGAACCCGTTCCCTAATTGGGACTTCATGTTTGTCACTGCTTCATGCTATGCCCTCCTAGGACTTGCTCCAAATAGTTAAGATAAACAAGAATTTTTGTGAACTTTGCTATATAGAATCTGAAAACTATGATTCTGATCTCTTTTGGTAAAAAGAAGAATGTATTTACAAATGCATACAAACCAGTCCACAAAGCATATTTTGGTACATTGGTAGTTCATGAAACATTGCAACTTAGCTGTGACAATTATATTCATTGGCTAGCAAAAAATAAAAATATAAGATCATCCACTGTATCTTTCAATACTGAGTAACTTCAAAAATACTTTGAAGGGTTTTTGTTGGTTTGTTTTTTCTCTAAAATTTGTAACTGGTATTAGAATAATTACATTCTTGCAACAAAGCAGTGATGAAAATAAAAAGAAATCACTTCTTTCATCAAAATACCTCAGACTATATCAGTGCCTTTTGCTGAAAGTGGAGGATGATTGCCTGTGCTTAAACTCTCTGTGGCTTTGAACAAATTAGTTTCATGAAAGCTTTGAGATGTTGAAGATTCTCTGTTTGATACTGTCCTCCTGTCATTTAACAATTAATAAAATTACGAAGGGTATCTTAAAATTTTATTGCTTGAGTAGGAAGGCAAGGTCTTTTCTATAGAAATTGAGTTGTATTTTGGGGACCTGTGGATTACAGTTCAAGTAATGAGATGGCATAACTCTCACAGGTGAATATTCCAGGGGTGGCTGTAGAATCGGAGAGAGATTGCTGTTTTCTCTTTTCAGTGATTAATGCTGTCTTTGTACTTTGGAATGCTGATCTACTTAAACGTGTCTGACTTCTTAATTTAAATGCAAATGCTGTTATTGAAAAGGAAGTTCCAGTGGTATGCAATAAGTTTACCAGTAGTTCTAGCTGCACCCGTTGTGATGCCTGCTAATCAGGACAACTTCTGTACAAAGGTGAGTGTCTAGGCATCCTCTGGTGAAATCAAAATAAGTCGCGTAATTCCCCAGTGTTTCCAGGCACTGAGTTCAACAAAGTCTTTGTGAATTATATAATCCATCCAATTCGACAGCTTCCCTATTTCAAGATAAATGTTTTACTGAGAAAAGTTGCTTTATCTGGAGGTTTTTTACTATTACTCCCATTAATGATCTGAATTACTTCCCCAGTTAAAAAGAGGTACATTTTATGTGAACTAGCAGATTTAACATCCTACCAGTTCTTTCTTTGGATCATTTTTACTTCAGATTCAGCAAGGTGCAAAAGCAGATATTATATACTGGGTACAGGTACTTTTCTCTTCTTGATTATGTCCACAAAGAAAGAATGGCCTTATAATAAGGATATAAACTTAAATTTGGGGTATGAATTTCTACTTATGATCCTAGAATACTTAATTGACTTGACTAGCATCACTTAGCTGTACTGTTTATTTTGTGTCCCCTTCTGTCCACATACCCTTTCATTTATCAGCACTTCAAAGTAGTGACTGTCCTTTGTAAGTGCAAAGGGGTCCTGACTCTACCATATAGTTCAAAATAAAACAAATGCTGCCATATAAAGTAAAATTTAATAAGAATCAAAAAAAGGTCCTCTTCTCCACTGAATATGGTTAAGGTCCCCATTAGAAGATGCAGTACCAGATAACAGATCAAATTCCTTCTGGAGACAGCAAGCAACAGGGGTTATTTCACCTGCTTATACAATTACTAAGTTTAAGTCCTAAATGCCTACTCAGAAGGTCTCAGCCTTCATATACTGACAGACTATCAGTGGTGTATCCTGGGTTTGTTCCCTCTGTATTACTGGCCTAAGCAGGTGTGGTACTTTGAATCCTGGAGAGAGAGAGGCCTGATACATGAGAGGTACCGTTTATCTAAGGCTGAAGAATGTGAATAGGAGAGAATAAATCAGAAGTCTAATGTTAATGGTGTAATTTTAAAAGGTAACTTAACTTTGATTTCTCAATGCCAGCTCATGGCACAAAGAGTTCATATATGTTCGGCCAGTACAATTATATGTAGTATCTTCTGTGCAGAGGCACATGATTGCTTGCAGTATTTGTAACCGCAGAGTGGCTTTGTTGCCTTTCTGCTTACTATTTCAGACTCAGAGTGAATTGTTTCTGGATAACACATGTAAATTCCTTTTACATTAGCTATTAATGTGTTCATGAAACATTTATTCAAAGTGATCGGGAGAGGCTACTTCCTTGTCCCTGCAAGCACCACAAATACAGAGTTAAATCTTTGAGAAACAAGATGTTGCTATCACTGAATTGTTCCCTAGCTACTGGTACTCAAGCCTTCCCAGAGGCAAACTAAACCAACTCTGGAATGCTCCCAGACTCTACCAGCTTCTGAAATGATCCTCCTTCTAACATATAGTTTGTTTTCCATGGCTTAGCTTGAGGCTCTGACGTAGTAGAGACTTTAGCAATGCACTGAGTCATGCTGGGCTATGAAAACATCTTTGGGCTGCTTTCTTTGTGCCTCATGTTGCTAAACTGCTAACCAAGGATGATTGTTTATCAAGTCACTGAATTGTGCTCTATGAGTTTTGGATTCAAGTCTCATAAAGAGATATGGAAGGACAAAAGAAATCTCAAGTGCAGACACACAGAAAGGATTTAGGAGATAGTAAAGCTGAGGAAACAGGAGTAATTTCTACCAAAACAGAGGTTTAAATCACTCTAGTTTGGCCCTACTGATTACTCCTGTACAAGGTTTGTTTTGAAACATATTGAAGGGAAGCCTCATGAAAATAAGAGACTTTATAAATAATACTGACCAAAGGAACATGATAGAGATGCTTGAACGTTAATTTGATTCACAAATGCCTTCTGAGGTTTTTTTGCTCATTGCTGGGACACAAAGAAACTGTGCTTACCGTCCTACTGCTCCAACTCCAGACTCCTAAAAGAGATGACTCTCCTTCAAGTAAGGGAAAATGTTTTTAAATATTTATGAATGGAATGAACTGCATCAGTTTAAACTCAAGACATCTGCTAACTCATTCCAATCCAATCTTGTTTATTAACAGCACAACTTTAATACTAAATTCTGTGTCTTTGACCACAATGTATGATATAAAAACTAAACTGATTTTAAAGGAGACTATGTCATTCCTATTTTTGTAATCTTTCACTTTTGACAGTCCCAGTAATAACTGGCAAGATTGGCAACAGTTCTTTAAAATTTTAACATTTAAAAAAGTAAATTGTTTTATAAACTAAAAGTATTTTGGATCTTAAATTACCATAAATCACCACTTGACAATTTCAAGCGATCCTTGCCTTCCCCTTTAAAACAATAGGGGAGAATCTGTTCATCTGGATGATGAAACTTTAGGAAATAAGAAACAATTTTTAAAAGTTATTAAGTTGATGGACTGAAATCACATTTACTATCAAACCATTTCAATGGATAGAATAAACCCTTCAAAGTGTGTCAGTGCAGACCTGAATGTACCTACTTAGGCATGTCCTCCTTCTCTCTTCAATTCTAAGAATTCTGCTGTTTCCCACCCACCTATTTTCCCTGCCTTTACAAACTAGCAGCAAGGAAAATGAGAGAATATAGAGATGAAGTTCTTAGGACTAAGCAGACTCAGTGTTTCACATTTCCCTTGCAGGGCCAGGTTTGGAATAGTGGAAGCTTCACTTCTACCACTCAGCAACTGCACAGCACTGTGCATGTTAAAGGTCATCTGGGGCTAAGTTCTGAGATATTTCCAAATGGCACCTGAAGACCCCTCAGGATTAGTAGGATTTGTCCCTGCATCGCAACACTTAAGGCATAACAGGAAAAGGGAAAGTTATTTAAAGATTCTTTCTAGAAAATGTTGCAGGCATTTCCTCCTGCATGGCACCCAGCTGGCTCGCCTACATGGGAGCACTAGAGGTGGGAGATGGTGAGCTCTGCAGGAGGCTTCTCTGCCTGACCAGTCAAGAAGGAACCTGCTCCACCCACCACTGCGCTGTTGCCTTTTGCTAACAGCAACCTCCAGAAACCTTGAGAGGCCAAAATTAGACACAGCAGTTTAGATAACCCTGGGAGATATTACAACCTTTTCCTTTGTTCGCTCACCATCACTACTACAGCAGGTCAGCTCCTGAAGCACTATATTTAGTTCAAGTTAATGTCATTTGGTCACACATGTGGATGCATTTTACCTACATGCTATGTTTGGGAGTCAGATAAGCTTTGCCTCCACATCTTTCATTTTGTATTTGTAAACAGTTCTCTTGGTTCAGTGTCATTCCTCATTCAGCTACAGAGGAATGATAGACGATTTCAAGCTGAAGAGTGAAACAGGCGTTTTAAAAATGCCTGCAGTCCCTTATTTCTTCCTCCTTCATCCAGGAGTCCTAACCGTCTTTGGCAGCTGTTTGGCCAGCAACTTGTTTCACTGGAGCAGTGCTGTCTCAGCCCAGTAGTGACTAAGTCAAAAGTATGGATGGGTGTTTAGCCTGTATAAAATAAGCTAGTGGTGTTGAGGGCAGGTCTTCACATCATAGTAATACAGCCACCAGGACCTCTGTCCCAGGAAAGTCCTTTCACCTTAGTGCTTCATTTCGTATTTAAACACAGAAAAAGGTAAACAAGTGATCCTCATTACAAACAGCCTTTTCTCTTGAACTGTCTTGTAAGGTCTGTGTCTTGCAGCAGTGCCAGCTGTGGGTAATCACTTGTTTCCTGGAGTCAATGATTCAGAGTTTTCCTGGCATCTCTCAATCAGAGCAGCCCGGTGGCTCTTGCACTGCCTGTTTAGCCTCAACCAGGAGCGAGCTGATAAAGGAGGCAAGGCAGAGCCTGTGCATGCTGAAACAGGCCACCTTATAAAACTACCCAGGATTGTACATTCTATCAAAGCAAATGAAAAATAGTTATCAAATAAATGGACAAGGACTATCCAGGTATCAGGTTCTAAATTGCTCTAAATGAAAGGTTTATTTTCTTAATATGGAAAAAAAAGTTGGCATTCTGTAGCAATTAAAAGCAAAGGGGGGGGCAGACAAGGGAGAGCGTTAGATCAACACACACAAATTTGACTGTGGCAACGTTGTTAAATGAAATGTAAGAATTCAGAATGGAAGAGAGGAAGAAGTCAGAATTTAACAGAATTTACTCAGATACCCTCAGGAAGAAGATTAAAAAAAAAAAAAGTGTCATAAAAATATTCAGTCCTCTCGCATCCAAAATGATCCAGTGTACTGCCTAGTGGGTTTGTTTACTCATCTACTGGGAGAAGTAAGCGCTGTTCTGGATCTCTGCAAACTCTGTCCTGCTAAGGCGATTTGCTGCTGGGCCAGTGGATTAGGATTTGTGCTTTGGGAATTCTGTTCTCTGTTGTGTTCCTGTTCTTGCTATGTAGTTCCTAAACGAAGGTCGTTACTGAAGCGCTTAGTCTGGAGAAGTACCTAAATTATTTTCCCTAGAAAGGATGGCAAACATTCCAAACAGCTCCACCTACAACATATCTGGCAATTACTACCGTCAGCCTTAACAAATGTTTCTCCAAAAGACATTATATCATGCATAGAGATGCATAAATTAGTGACCAAAATTAGCTTCAAAATGCTCAAGTAGCTGATAGAGAAAAATATTTCTTGCAGGCAGGGTCGACATTTGACTAGGCCTAGTTCAAAATAAGCTTAAGCAACTCATTTTACTATGAAACACTGAAAAATAAACTAGCTCCAAGATTTTGCTGTGTTGCACAGAAAGATCTAGCAATGTTTTTGCCCTGTACTTCCCACAATAAATCTGCTGTTTCTCATACAATTATTATGTCCATCTGCAGATGTAGTCAGCTCAGGGAAGCAAGCAGATAAAGACTACACTGAAGAATACTACCTGTCAGCCAACATAAGAAAAACTTCTCCAGATCTAAGTTGTCTGGTTTAGTCTTGTAATGAAGATGTACCTGGTGTTACATACGGCATAAATTTTGCAGTGCTGATGCTTTTCAGCTAAAAATACAGATGAAGTTTTGGGTTTGCTTTAAAACTGTATTGAACATGCTGAAATAAAACACCTTTCTTTTTGCCTCAGATGTTAGTTTCGACTTTCAGAGTTGTGGTCATCTTCAGTGGGACCTCCTCAGAACTGTGTGTTTAAGCATGGTTCAGGCTGTGAATAAGGTTTGAACTCTGTAACGCTCAATTTAGTAACTGGGATTACCACACTACAACTTTGAAGAGCAGAAGGAAATAGATGGTTTTACCAAAGGACTTGACTGCATGGACTTCTGCACTACCAATCACTGAGACTTCTCATGTACTAAAGCCAAACACAGAGCAGAAGCAATGTTTTCTGGGCTGTGTATGAAGAGCAGCTCTATCTTTTGAATGGTCAAGAAAAACACTGAAACAAGGAATATGAAGAAGCTTCCTTGAGAGGAACATGTCTCAAGTATAGTATGCTGTCTTGTCTCTGCAGCAGCATAGCTACAGATTAGAAGAAGTCTTGTTAGCCAAAATGGCTTAGATTTGGCACACTACATGGAAGTAGAAGTTTTCAGAAGGAATATGACTCAGGAGTTCTGCAGAGAAAAGCATGAAAGGAAGATTATGTGAAACAAAACTATGCAGGAAAGATGGATTGAATGATCAGGGTAGAGGGTAACGCAGCAGGAGTCTACACTGTAACTGTCAGCTGACATGCATCTTACGAAGGATAAACAATGAACCCATAAAAACTGTAGAAATATCAGAAGTCTCCACTGTAATTTAAATACTGCACCGTTGACTGATAAGCATTCAAACCAAAACACTAGAAAGTCAATCATACTTCCTGTATGCTTGTCTCAGCCTGTCCATGTGCTTCAGAGGACAGAATATAACATAACTGCAAATTTGAATTTGCTGTCTCCCTCCACAAATACGTGCCAATGAAATGAAGACATATGCTGAATAATGAAAAATAATGTAATTTTGAAAATCTGTAACTTATTTTCTCCTTGTTCCTTAATATCTAGCTAAAATAGAGAAAATTTACTCTGCAAGTACTCTGATGTACTTTCATGTTCCCAGCAGTTAGTTGGTATTGTGTGTGTGGGGGGGGTTGTGTTGATTTTTTTTGTGGTTGTTGGTTGGGGTTTTTACCAAGGAAGGAATAAAGACGTTTCTTCCACAGAGCTATTAGAATTCCTCACAAACATAAAGCCTTTATCCTGTCACAGAACTCAGTCAACATTCATAACCCATCGTAATATGACACAGATCCACTCTACATACCACTGTAAGTAAATGCTTAATGAAGGTCCCTCTGCATACCTCTGCTGAAAACAGATTTTGATGGTCAGACTTCTCCTCTATTCAGTTGATAGTTTCGCAGCCATCTGTAAGCGGTATCAGTAGAGTGTCACCTGATTTTAAATACAGGTATTCTGTTTGCTTCTTGATCTTGATCTTTAATTTAAATGTCAAGTGGAGGAGGAGCTGTGAGTCAAGTGTTTTTTTAACAGTTTTAGAATTTGCATATTGCTTTGAAAGTATGAGGCAATACAGCATGCCAATCCTGGAAAGATACTTCTGTAGCACTGTGAAGTATATGCACTCAATAAGGGCCAATCCTTATTGGAGGACTTTGCCTTTGTTTCCTAAGTGCCTTCCATTTTCTTTCACAGGATATCAAATATTGAAATCAACTAAACATCACTGCCTGAACCAAACTTTTCCATCAAGCAGTCTATTGGGACAGATGATCATTGAGTTTGTGGTTTATACATCCTGGAAGTATACCGGCACTTGGAAGATGATAGTGATCCTACGTACCACTGTAGTGCTGGGGAACAAACCAGGTATGAAAATTTCTAATGTGTTGTTCTGTGTGTGATGTGCCATCAGCATGTCTCTTGCAGTCTGAAGATACCAGTCTGACATACACCCACTGTGATGTTCCTCAAGTCACAGTATTCCTCTTGGGAGCCTTTCAGCAGCTTTGCTGCCACATTAGGTCAGCTCCACTGCCAGCAAGTAGCTGCAGCACAGACATAATTTCCCCACTGGCTCCTCTCAAAACATCTTCCTAGACTTGTAATGAAATGCCTTGTGAATGTGGCAAGTGGCTGTGGGAAGTTGGGTCCTCATGTTCAATACTACACAACAGAGAAGACAGGCAACTCACTGGGAAACCCCCAAAAAGGGAGTTTGGGCCTTGTCAAACTGTGTAAAGATAGAAACTGTGAATTCTTCAGGCACAACGCTCTTGGCAATTTCTATTTCCTCCCTCCCAGAGCCTAAGTGCTGTTATACTGACATGACATCTGACTTTGAAGCAGCAGAGTCATGAGTGACATAGGTCTTTACAGCCGCTGACACGGACATTGTCATTATGTAATCTGTGTGCCATCACAAGTATATTTTTACAAGCATTTTTGTGCCCTCTGTAAGCTCTTAGCAATTACTGGTGACACATGCTTCATGATTTGGGGACACAGGACTGAAAAGGACATCATTGGTTCACTGAGTGCAGTCCCCTGTATATAATCCTGTTAACAAGTTAATCAAGCTTTAATTTAAGACTAGGTACAGTGTTTCCCTCTGCTGCTCCTACTAAATGCCTGTTGTGGAGCCCCATCCCTGAGTTCAACACACGATGTAACTCCTTGTCCACCTCTGTGAACAGATGAATACTGAGGATGTTCCGCATAGGAGACAAGTCCTGTGAGCAATGCAGGGAAATGGTATTGCCTCCAAAGAAAACACTTGCCTAAATGGAAAAAAAAAACCCTGCAGATCTTGCTTCCTGATACTCTTTGTCTCTATCATTTCAGCTGAACAGCCAAAGCCTATCTGTACGCTGAGTAGATACCACACAGCTATACTACACTGCTTCTTGCTGTTCTTTCTGCAGAGCCTTGCAGGTTTTCTAAGAGATGTATGACAGAAGATGATTCTGATGAGTGACATCACATCTTTCGTGGGTATTGGTGCCAAAAGGTAACATGAAGCATCTACTTCACAACTTTCTTTTTGTCTTGAGACTCAGAATTAATCAGAACAATTTTGCACGAAAAATTTATTACTTTATATCAATTTAATCAAATAATGATTCAAATATTTTGAAACATGAATTTTTAATTATTTCAAGTCTGAAAATTGCAAGGGTTTGTATGAGTATTTTTGCATTATTTTTTATATCAACAGTACTGGTGTTAAGAATAACAGATGCAAAGTGGGAAGCTGTTTCTGCATGCAAGAAGAAACCATCTTGCTCTAGAGAGAAAAAGAAGATACTCATCAGAATAAGTAGTGGACTTTGCTTAATCATTGTTTCTTGGTTACATATCAACTGTAATGTTATCCCAAAAAAAGTAAAATTAAAAAATACCTACACAGATCTTCAGTTTTAGTTGCATCTTTATAAAATCTCCAAAAAAACTTACTTTGTACTTGAAATCAACATTCAGGTACAGTCCTTTCTACAGTTTGATTTCTCTTCACCTGAATTCCAAGACAGCCTGATGTAGGCAAGCATCAGTCTAAAGCCTGTTTTCAGATTCAGTGATTCCTCCTGATTAGACTTTGGGAGCAGTGCTTACTTACATTCACCAAGTTCAGACCACATGAAGAACACATCAGACTGCACAGAAGATTGTGCAAAACAGAAGATTTCTTATATTAAGACCAGAATTTGTTTTTCTAGAAAATGAAAATATTTCATGACCACATCTATTCTGCTAGAAATAAGATAACTGCAACTATGCTCCCATACTATCTGGGAATAAAACATAGTATTCCTCATGTTGATGAAGATCCATTTCACCACATACAAAATGATAGGACTCAGTGGGGCTGTTATCTCATGGTGGAAAAAAAAAACAACACCTTTTAATCTGAAGGCAGGTTAGGTATAAGCATTTATAGGAGTGGTGCCAGTATTTTACAAGGTTTATGGCACAGGTAGGCAACAAAGGAGGCCACTTAAAACAGCTCACAACACTCGATAACCATTTAGTAATAACTTTACCTCTTGAGATTTAATATAGGTTAATAAAAGTCTATGTTATCTACTCTTGAATTTAGGCCAGGACTTCAAAATTAAGAAAACAAGCTCTACTCATAGCAAAAAATACCACAGTGTCATAACTGACCACAAGAGGTCAGGAACTCTGCAGTCCATCTTATTCCAAAGGGAGGATGGTTATATTTGATTTTCTATTGAAAACACTAAGTGTCCTTAACATTAAACAAATGATTGTTTTTGCTTTGATTTTGTTTGGAGATATAAGAGAATTTAATGTGAAAGTTCTGAGGGCCTGATTTCTGCCCTGGGCTGGCACATTCTCTGTATACCCTCAAGCTAGTGATGTCCTTCCCACCCAACTCTTAGCTGATGCTTCTGTTCCAGCTCTACTGCTATTCTTGTAAGTGATACTCAGTAAATAATTTTCTCTCCTTTTTTTTTTTTTTTTTTTTTTT
>NW_020799100.1:10456337-10509255 GCF_003259725.1 Athene cunicularia | reverse complement strand
TTTTTTTTTTTTTTTTTTTTTTTTTTTAACTCCCACTTTTCGGCTGCATTATCTATTAGACTGTAAGCTCTTCAGCAAAAGGAATGAAAGTTATCATCTGCCTGTGCAGTGAGCAGCACTGTAAGATAAAAAAAAGGAAAAGCTTATGATAGCTATATCAAAGGTAAAAGATCAATTAATGTTAAGGCAGGGATTCCCAAACTCATCCCAGCTTTGAATTCCACTTTTATCAGACAAATACTATAAAAATCCTTCTGAATTACTGGGGACCCTTCCTGAAACTGCCAATTGTTTCAGCTGCAAGTGCAATTCGTTAACCTCTCACTCTAATGGCTAAGCACAATGAGAGAAGCTGGTTCCTCTGTGGAAAGGACAAGGGAGACAAACACAAAGGTACAATTGAGAAACAATACTTGAATCACTGTAGTGAACTCCCCCCATAATTACATAATAAATGTTTAGCAGAACCTCTACTCCATACAACAAAAGCTATAAATGCTTTTCAGCAATCTACAGCAAGTTTAAGCCACATAATTTGTAACTCCAACGCCACAAACCACAAATGCAAAAGTTCCAGTTTCACAAGAGCACTGGATAAAATATTAAAAGCTATAATATATAATACAAACTATGTCTCCTGCTGTCTGCCAGTGTAAGGGTGCTACTAAGCCTTTCTGCACACCATTAGTACAGAGTAAGACATTTTATCACCAAGAAATTGCTGAAGAGTTCAGATGGTAGGCAGTTTTATTCTTTTTTGCATGTCCCAAACTAACAATTCATTGGAACAGATGATGATGATAATAATACACATTAACTATTATTTTTCTGAGCTCAGTCCAGGGATTGGGAGCAGGGGATACAGGTCACAACCTGATTTGTACATTATTCCTTAACAAGCTGCAATTAGAAAGTCAAATATGTTTTTGGAATAAGGGTGGCAATTGCTCAAAGATAGATCTCTACGTTTTAATAAAATAGCATTTCCCTTCAGCTAAGACACATACCATCCATATAGGTGAGAGAGGGAAGGAACAACATTTTAATACTTTCCTTTCAAAGAAACCTCAGCTAGAATTAGCACTGTTCCCATCTAGCTGTGTAACCAGGCAATGAAATCTTGTGGACTCAGAGCAGGCCTGCAAGATTGTAGGTTCCTGAATTCTGAAAGAGGCAATTAGCTTTTCTGTGCCTGAATTTCTACTACTTGAAAAACAGGATAAAACCTAATTGATAAGGAACACGTAAGATCAGAAAAGTTGACTTGCTGTAAGGAGTGGCAAATAACTTCTCAGTACATAAAAATTAGGCCATATTTGCTTTATAAAACAATTGTCCAGAAACTACTCCTGCAAGTCAAATGATCACAACACAGCCACAAGTTCTTTTAAAATGAACATACTCCCACCCAGTCCACTCAGTTATGGAGGCACAGTTGGTAAACATGAACAAAACAGAGCGATAGTCCCAAATCTACCAGGAGAAACTGCTGCATTCATTTACCCATCAGGACAACTTCAGGTATCCTTATTTCCTAGCAAAGGAGGCTCTAATAGGATGAGGATTAAAATGACATGGTATTATCAAAGCATAAAACTTCCAGATATTAGATAAGCATCATTGCCACTTCTTTTTCTCTGATGATCAACAGGATTCTTGCTGGCTGCTCTTGACACTTAATTACAAGAATGGTAGACCATGCTCCCACACAAGGCAAGCAATGAGTCCATAAAACTGACCTTGACTGTCTGTTCCTCCTGGGTAGTACCAGAGGCGACACTGCAAAGGGATCTGATGTCACAGCAATGGCTAGTGGTCTGGAGCACTTTAATTTTCCACTAAACTGATGCTATTGTGGAATTCTGTTCTGTCATATGCCAGCACAGGACCCTCTATTCTTGCCCTGTGACTTGCTTTCTGGTACACTCTTCAGTGGGTAAAGCATGGTACCCGCTGAGCTCAGGGGAAGGAACCCCATTCCTCAGATATACTACGTAGTGCAATAAAGCATGAAAGAAGTCTCTAGCCCTTCCTCCTCCTCATTTGTGAAAAGATGGCTGCAAAGATAACGAACATAAAGAAACTTGCAGCAGGTGGTAGAGTGCCTGGCTAATTCCAGCAACAACCATCTGCCCTCTAGTTGCAGTAAAAGGAGGGGGTGGATGTGGAGGTGACTCAGCTGAGAAAAGCAAGTAGCTCAGCTGAAGCTGAAATCCTGCTGAGTTTAGAACAGTCAGATTATGTTTTTTAAAGGACCCTTCCCATGCTGTGAAAATTTTTCAAGTGAAACTTGCTTTGGCAAGTATTTGTCACCAATAATACTAGCCCTCAACCCCATTTCTTGGGCTTTGCTGGCTACTCCTTTAAATCAATCTTTTCCAAGCTCTGCCCTGAACTCTAGCCCTCATTGCTGACTTGGAAGATGTCATGACTGAAACCAGATAACAAGCCTTCCTCTGATCTGGAAAGGTACTAGATCTCCTTGTACATATTTCTTGCTGCTCACCCTGTTACTGCAAAGCAATAATGTGGAAGCAGCTTGCTCCCTCCCTCCCATCACATGGTGCTACATGTCAGGACCTCTCGACAACAGCAGTCCAATTGAAATTGCAACAAGAATCTCTGAGACTTAGACTTACACTTTAAATTTCTCTGAACTACCTAATTGTCAGGATGCTCCAAAAAACCCCACACAAACATAGCATGACTTGAAGTATAATAGCAAATAATTTTTTTGCCAGTACAGCAGAACTATTTGAGCACTGGTTTAGATTATACCAAAAAAACCCACCCTCTTATAAGCTGTATTTCCAGTAGGCTACTGGTAGCTTGGTATAGACAACAGTTATCTTGACAAACCTTCTAAGGACTGCTAAGCTCTGAGCTAGAAGCAGTATCTTCTATATGCTGTGTTGCAATATGGGACCTGCAAGAGCCACTCTGCTACTGCTAGTTTCTTTATGGTATCACCAGAAGGAAGCAAAAATAGCTCCCATCTCCTTCATAATATAGCAAATGTGCAAGGAAAGCAATTCTGTTCTCTCTTCATCCTACTGTTGAGCTCTAATCACACAGAATGGAAGGGGTTTTTTTCCAAAAGGTCATTAGAGTTTGCTTAAGATGCTGCTATTAATGTCAAATGAAGATCACTTCAAAATATTGCGTCTTTTATTTTCTTTGCCAATATTTACACCATCCCTGAAAGAAGAGAAAAAAAAAAAAAGAGTGGAAACAAAAAAATGAAGAAACAAACAAGCAGTATGCAAAGGTTTAATTTCCTCTCTCATATACCATAAGCAGCATTTGTATTAGCTGAAATAACAAAGGAACATCTTGAAATAGTTTTTCTCCCTCCAGTCTGTTTCTGAGCAGTTGCACCGTGCAGCTGAGTTTTGGCTAGAGATACAACAGAGAGGACAACATTCACACCTTTTAAAAAAGCTCTCCTTGTCATAGATTTGCTTATTTATGGTAGGTTTTCTGTCGATATCGTAAAATCTATAGATGTATAGGCTGAAAAATAATGAAGTTGTTATATTAAATCAGTCCAGATTTTCTATATTTGAATTTCAATTTGACTACAGAGAAACACAGGGAGCCATTTTCTGAGTTGTGGGCTCAAGTTGTGTTTCAAAGCTAGAAAACATCTTCATTTGACATGAATACTACCCAGTAACTGTGCAGAAGACCTACCTCATCACATTTATATAACCATTATTTTATGATTTCAGCATACAAAGTCATGGCCAAAGAAGTGTATGAAGAAGCTCATGCTGATTATTCTAGAATGTAGATGCAACAGTTCTAAAATTCTATATTACAAGCTCAGAAACCCTATCACAAAACAGTGTTTGATTAGACCTTCAATTGATGGAACTGGAAATAGCAGGAAGAAATATTTTAGTTCTGTTGACACTAACAAAACTAAAATACATTATTGACTTCCTCATTTAAAGACATCATGGCTTGATATATATGTTGGTTTTATACTTTTCAAAGCATTTAGTGTTAACCAGAGATTCAAACAGTACACTGGACTCAAAGACTCCTAGACCTCTTATAGTATTCTCTGGTATAATGCCTATGAATGGAGGCAAAGAAAGCATCTCCTTTATCTCTTGCTATTACATATTGATATTTTACAGAATAATTTATAAATAAAAGCCTTTCCCTTTGATGTTTCACCAGGTCTTTGTGCGTAAGTTTCTCTTCCTTGACCCATGAGGCGCGCAGGATATGCAAAACCTCCGGGACCCTCCCCCATCTGTAATCTTCTCATTTTAAAGGCAACCTTTAACTTGACATTATTCTTTGTAAATCTACATCACAAATAGGTTCTTTCTATTTCTGGTGACATCCCAATAGAAGAAATATTATATTAACAAGTCTTCAGCAGGTCCTATAAACACTGAAATTCAGACTGCATCATCTGGCAAGAACAAAACTTCTATATTGGGTTTGGATCAAACCACGCCACTGCAGCTAGCTGAGATTCCCTGTTGTCTCATAGCAACAGGACCATTTGCTGGAGAAGCAGCACTGATCACCAGCTGGAGCATTTTTTGTTGTTGCTTATTCATTAGGCAAAATCAGATGTATTCAGTGGATCTGGAATACCACTTTGACATGCCTTGAAACCAAAGTACATGTCCTATAGTTAATGCATTCATAAATCAGCAGTGACAAACAGAAGAAAGATGCAACTATTTTCCTGTTTCAGATAGTGGTATTAGTAACATAATCAGCAATATTCATTACAATGACCCAGAAGTAGAAGCTACAGTTCTTCATTTGTCTTTCTCAGGACTACCTAAACCTATCAAAGCATCTTTAATGTTTCCTTTGCAACAATTTCTGGAGCAAGGAAGACCTCACCATACTGCACTTGCGATATATTTCTGTCCAGCAAGCAAAATTGGCAAGTTTTTCCTGAAACCTACTTTAAGAACTACATATATCTGAAAGTAACAAACAAACAAACAAAAAGGGTAATTACAAGCACAGTCAGGTTTGCAGAGGTATTTCTATACCAGACCCTGTTTGTTTGGTTTTGTGGGTTGGTTGGTTGGTTGGGCTTTTTATTAGTGGATCAGTCAGCAGCAGCAGGATCTAAAGCCACCTTTTATAAAATGAAACTTTTTGGATAAGATAGAGAAAATCCTAGTTGTAATAAATTTTTTAAAAATTTTACATGGAAGACTTGTTCACAAGATGAGTTTTGGGATTACAAATGAAAACCCAAATGGAAGCACTCTGATAAATCGCAGTATTCTCATCATAAATTCCTGAGAAACAAGGCTGCTGATAAAGACTATCATTACTGCAAGGCAAGAAAACACCTAAATGTATGCAACTGATGAAATATCAAGATCCATGTAGCTGTACCGAGATATATTTCTGTGCAGACTATGAGAGAAGCATGTTTCCAACTCAGTCTGCAGGTATGGCACCAGCATAATGTATCTGTGCTAATGAAAAAGTAACTAACAGTTGTTAAATGTCATCCTTTGCATCTGACTTGTTTTCATGAGACTGATAACATTTGACAATGGAGAGATTTCTACAATCTGATAAAAGACTTTGAAAATATATCCCTGTAATGCCACATCTAGCATTCCGTCATAGAAAAACTCCTACTGATTACATATAATCAAACAAGGGCTCAACATAAGGCTGATATTTTCAATTGCTTTAAATGTTAAATAGTTACTGTATAATGAAAAGCGATTTTATTAAAATGTCATTAAACGGAATCATATTAACATTTGAGCACCACCACCACCAACAACAACTTCTGAGAAATCTACAAAGCAACAGGCTGGTTTTGCATGGGAGCTGGCCAGGTACATAATCTTGACAGAGTTTCTCACAGGTATGACTGAATACAAAATTTGTCTATGTAACAGGAAACTTAAGTTTCATTTGTAAAGACTAGAGACTGTTCAAGAGCTGTTTCTCAGGCTCTGTCAAGCTAAAAGGAATTAGAAAAATAAAAGGTTTGTCACTAAAATGAGAAGATATCACTTTGAACATGTTTAAGGAATAGCTCTTCTGAGGAAGAGGCTTCTATTTTTGCCTGATTTACAGAGCAAAACTGTATTTCAGCAGATGGCTCATTAAATTTTTGCACCATGACTGTAGTTGGAGAATAAAAAAGCCCCCAAAACCCCCACACAACAAACACAGGAATAAGATACATTGGCTGCTTGCTGTGTAATAAAAACTATTTTTAGTTTTTATTCATGCACTGATCAGCAGACTTAATACCTAAACCTAATTTACAATAGAATTCTCCTCATGTTTACAACTAGTCTCTTTTTAAAGTGGCATTGTTTGCAGATAAGATATATCTTTAGACAAGACTGAAACAGATTCCATCTAACGTTTCCTGCTAGGATTTCTTTTCCTTAAAAACCTTCAAAAGGGAAGGTTCATGTTTTTGTTTGGTTCACCTTCTGCTAAAATTTGACATCCAAGTTTGGAAATGTCAGCAACAATCTTTATTGCCATCTATTTCTTGGCCTGCCCTTCCTGTTTTCCAAAAACAAAATGTTGTATTTATTTTGAAAATGGGATATCCTGTTGGAAGGCTTTGAGAAAAAAAGAACGAACATACTGAGCCTGGGACCTCAAGTACTCCTTCCTGTACCTGAAGAGAAATAAAGAAATAGTTCTAGTCAGAAAAGGAAATATGGCAGGAAAAAACACTTGGAAGCTACAGTCAGAGGAATACTGCAGGAATAAATAGTACAGAAATAAATGTAATTATATAAATTAGTATTTCTTCATGGAAGTTCTTACCTACTATGTATAAAGCCCCCTTTCAATATTGTAAACTTGGAGTAAAACACTTTGACAGAAACATGTATGAGCCCCAACCACTGACTATATTGTGTTGGTCTTTAGCAAGAGAACAGAGGGTCCTTTCTCTAAATCAGTTCAAAAATTTTTGAATCCTTGTTAAATAAAAGTGAGCTTGCTCCAGATAGCCATCTGTACAGTAGTCTCCTACATAGGGTCCTTAATTTTAATTTCAGTAGTATTTTTCCATGCTTTTAATAATCAAATCAACTTCCACATTAGCTTTATACAGCAAGACAGTGGATGAAATCATGACAGTAAAATGAAATCATGAGGTTTTGCTCACATCTTTCCAAGTGAGACCCAGCTGCCTGACCATAGGCCTCTACTGCCATCTCAGACACTGTAGGGCACCCTCTTCAGCCTCCAGCTACCATTCTAGAGGAATGTAGGTCTTTTGCAGATTGTGTGTCATATATACCAGCCCTGTAGAGACATTTTGGATAGCCTTAAGGGTACATCTACAGCATCAGATATTTTAGTTTCCTGCTTTACCCTGTGTTTTTGTACCCCGATTACACACCACCTTTTGCAGATGTTAGCTCATCCCAAGCTCCTTTGGAGTAAACCAATCTGGTCACCCTGAAATGCAGATCTAAGGACACTTTCTATATCTTCTTTCTGTGGGCAGTAGGGATGAGATGAGGTCGAATCTAGTTACCTCCACCCTGCACAAGTCTGCCATGACTACTCTAGCAGGTGTTGCACCTTCAGATCACTCCATATGCACTCATGACACATGCAGAGCATGAAGCACACACTCTCAGCTTTAGGTCATAAGATCTTACTCTGGCCAACCACAACACACTCAGTCCATTGTTTCAGGCAATTTGAACTGAAAAGGCAAGAAAATAAACTTGGTTTGCTCCCTTTTCAGTACACCCACAGTTCCATCCAGCTAAGGCAGAAATTTCCTTCAGTAGCATAGAGGAGGTAGTTAAAAGGCAGCTATGGCTATATCTTACCTGCCACAGCTGGGCTCAGCAGAACTTAACTATCAGAATTTATCTCCATTTATCAGAATGGAAGTTACATTTACAACAGTTTCCCAAGTTCCTGGTTAGACTTAGGAGTCCACAAATGCTGTGATAAGTAAATCCATATAAAATAGGGGGCAATCTACTCCCAAAGCTTTAAGTCAAAAGGGGGACGTGACATGACACTTAGGAAGGCATATTCACATAGTTAAGATAGAGACAGAAGAATTATTGACAGTGAAACAGTCAAAATTTTTACAGAATTCTATGAATTGGAGCCTCAATATTAATTAAATCAGTGCTTTATAATTGCTAAGACTGCATCTTAATATCTCACTGTTTAAAAGTTGCTGAAGTCATATTACATTTGCAGCTTAAAAAATCAAGAATGTACAGTATATCAGAATATAGGAATTAACCCTTGATGAACACTTGATGTTAATAAAAGAGCTTTTTTAATTTAGCCAATTAAAAAAGACATTTAAATCAAGAGACCAGCTGAATTTTAGCACAAAGCCAGGACAATCATTATCCATTTGTCATAATGTTCTTCTGAGCAATCGCTATGTTGCAAGGGCTTATGTGGGACTAGCAGAAATTCCCATCCCCATAGGAAAAAAATTTTAAAATCACAATTATTTTTTCAACAATCAGCATCACCCCCTCAAAATCTTTACAGTAACTGAAAACACATAGATTGCTTACAAAGGATGAGAACATGAGAACACTAACACTGCTATTGTTTATTACCTGTATCATGAGATACAAAAAAGATCAAAAACTCCATGGTTATTTATAATGTGAAAGGAAAAAGAATTTTGTAAGCATGACACGTGCCACAGGGTCAATCTACCAAGTCACAAACATGCACTAAGTAGCTCCCTAGTCCAGTCTGACTACCCGTGAAGATTCAGAGTGCTGTTACAGGAATGAGAATGACATTTTGACATATCATATACAACTAAAACTATTCTAGCTAAAAAACACTAGTTTTGCATTTTTCAGAAAACAAGGCTACTGGGTGATATTCACAGCTGAGTCCTCAGAAATTCTAAAGAGAATAACTAGGACATGACTCAGAGGGAGTTGGGTGAACGTTCAAGAATTGTGTAAATCTGAAAAATTTCAGAAAGCAAATGATACATGAAAAAATATAGTCAGTCTACAGAGCAGAGTCAAAACTCCTGGGAAAATTCTCAGTTCTGTTCCAGAGTCACAGTGTGACCACAGGCAAATCTGAATGCCCCGTTTTCCCACTTGAAAAATGCGTATGTCATATTAGACTTATGATGCTTATTCAAAAGCTCTTTAGAAGCTCTTGGATCCAAATCAGTGTGTATTTAACACTTTGGAGACAAATATCACCCTTTACATATCTATGAAGGGGTCAGAGAGACTTGGATTTACAGCACTATCTGAGCAGTTCTCTAAATCAGTTAATAGAGTTATGACCTGTGTCTGTAAGGTTTCTTTAATCTCCAAAGATAGCACATATTCTTTGGCAGGCAGACTACTGATGCCTTATACTACAAAAATATGGGAAAGGATCTATGTATCTGTGTAGCAACCATATATCAGTTACCTGCATGCATTTTCCTCTTGCTGTCATTGTCACCAAAAGCCAAGAACAGTAAAGACCTGAGTGGAAAATCAGTCAGTGGGATACTCAGAGACCTGTACTGTGATCTCCAAGCTTGTTTTTGGAAAAGCTTTCCCAGTGTAGTGATCATCACCTCGATTTTAAACCTAATGTAACCCTCCTCTCCAACTCCAACAGGATTTTTCATTCCACCCCTTTATGAATCCCCATATATGGATCACTGCTCAGAGGACTCAGTTACAGACAACCGAAGAACTAAGCCAGGCACTTCCAATAACTTTTTCAGTCCTAAAGCCTGAGTAGAACTAACGGTGCTGCTAAAATAATCCTGTTCACTCTGTATTTGTGAGATTTCCTCTGTATGACTGATGGCTATTGAGAAATGTCTGCCATAGCAACAGCAAGCAGTGTTTAGTCACATGGTACCTTTTGATCTCCTGCCACATTGGCAACAGCCCTGTAGTCCTGGTTTCAAAACTGAGAGGTATCTCTGCCTTACTCGGCACAGGACCTTGCCTGGTTGGAGTTGTAATATTTCATTTTAAAGCCTTTTGAGGCAGGGAAGGATTACTTCAGACTGACACACTAGAAGAGAAAGAACCTATTACAAAGTTATTTCATGCTGTCTCATTAATACACAAGCAGCATCTTCCAAAACTTAAACTCAGGTGTCAGTCAACAGCTACTGAGATTGAAATAAGAGAATAAACTAAGGTAATTTTCACCTCCATTTAGCATTTCTACATGTAAATTATGCCAGCTGAAACTCTCTCACTAACTTTCAAGTTCAGTTCAGTGAGCCGAATAGAATATTCCCTTCTTCTCCACAGCTCTGCACTTAAGTGTTGAAAAACCTGAACAAGCCTGCAGAAAGATTTATACTGCTTTAGATTTCCTTCTAATTTTACTGCCTTTATCTCTTGGAGACTCACCAAATGTGCAATCCAAGAGTAATTAAAAAAATATATATATCTAAAGGGTATTATTTATTTATTTTCCAGAATCCATATATTAGGACTGTGTGTGAGTATCTTCAAAAGGATTACTTGCAAAATGAAATTGGGATGGAATGGAAGAATTCTGGCATGCCTTTTTTTTTTTTTTTTTTTCTCCCAGTTCTGACATTGCCACTGACTTCATCATCAGAGTTGCCCTACTTCAACACATCATACACATTGGGTCATATGTTCAGTGATAATTTAATAAGTATAAAGGAGAAGAAGGAATGGCACAGTAGATAAGACACTGGGTTGTGCTTTAAAAGATATATTCCAGTTGTGCTTAAAGTTCTTGCTGTACTGTTGGCTTCTTGACAGATGAATACTCTCTGCTTCACTTCTCAATCTATAGGAAGTAAATATTACTTTGGTACCTACAAGTAGTATTATGAGGTTAACCTGGTTAACGGTTTTGAGATTATCCTATGTTCCACTAGTGGTAGCTATGTAAATAACTAGATATTCAGGAAAACTGTATGTAGGACATTCAGCAAACATGTAAATAAACATTGTTAGTCATGACACTTTATTTTCGACATGGCCTTACTCCATATAATTATGCCACGGGATTTATAAATAGTTCATAGAAGTATCTATGCAAATAATCATCTACACCCAAACTATCTCATGCTGAGTTTAGCAGCCATAGAAGTCACAATGTAACAGATCAGATTTGAGAAAAAATACTTATCCGGCTGCTAGAAGTATAAAGATATAAAATATCTGCAAAATACTTTGATTGTCAAGAATATAAGACACTATAAAATGTATTAAATACTATTATACAGCTGTAATAGTGGAAACAAGAATTGTTATGCAAAACAAATGCAATGATGCATTTATTCAAGTATACTGTCTTTCAAATAATCAGAACAAACTCAGATACTTCAAATAAAACTTCCGTAAACTACACGCTACACAATTCTGGAAAACTACCCCTGACAATTTGTACCTTGAAGCACAAGGATTGAGATTATTTAAACATTGTGTTTTCCTATGACTCATGTAAGTATCTTTATCTAAATCCTTCTAAGGTCTTTGTTCTGAAAAATATCTTGCAGCAGCAAATTACACATTCCATTTGTCCTTGCATAAAAACTAGAGCCACTCCCACTTAGCATCTTTTGAAGAAATGCACAGAGGAGTATCTATGCATTCTCCCTTTCAGAAAACATTTGCCACTATGTCTGTTTCCTTATTAACTCCCTTCCAATTCTGAGGTACAGATCTGAGTAACAGCCTCCCAGCTATGGATCCTTTAGCACATTAAGGCTACAATCAAAAGGGTCACTCACTGAGCAGTGAGAGGTACGGTAGCTTCCCAAATAAACAGATTCAGTGCCCACACATTTCTATTTGTAAACCCATCTTTTGCTTCAACATTGCAGATGCTGCGCACTTTAAGCAACAGCTGTACAGTTACAAACCTCCCACATAAGATACTTCAGAGCTCCTTTCAGGGTGACATTGGAAGTTTTGCTTCTAACACCAAACTCAAATGTTTCCAACTCATGACCTTATACTGGGATTTGCAAGAATATATTCAGCTAACCAGTCTAAGTGAACCAAAAGTATTTGATTTATTTTTAATTATCTCATCTCATTCATAACAAGTTTTTAATTATGCTAATTGCAAGCCTACTACTTAGAGTAGCTTCCCTCAAAAGGGCACAGTCAACTCTTTTTGGGTTTACTGAGTGATTTTGAACCCTATAAACCACGCAGATGACCACGTGCAAGCTTAATACTCAAAACCACATACATGTCTCAGCTGAGAATGCACTTGCATCCTTAACAAGAGCTGTTGGAAGAGATGCAGTTCAGTTCTCTGATTTGAATTCATCTGTTTATAACTCCTGGTGAAGAACAGGATTTCATCATTGTACCCCTGAACAGTTCAAGATTCATTGTACTGCCATAAATTAAACAGATTAAATAATGTGCCAACAGCAAAACTTAATTTGGTGATCTGAGCTGAAAACTGAATCTAGGTTTCCTCAGCTGCTGTTCAATATCTTTATTGTTTCCGTTCTCACCAAACAGCTGTACATGCAAAATAAGCATGATCAGTAACAGTGGGTAGTGCCTACTCACGTTTATTAGCAGTGGGGAAATACAACAGTACTTCATTTTGGTTGTATCTGGCAGCTTAAAATAAAACTGGGGTTTTTTTAAACACACTATTACATTTAATTTCCAGGGAGAGAAAAGATTAGTTGGCTTGTTGCAGGGGCGGGGGGAAGGGAGGGGCCAGGGAGAGGGAATTGGTGGGGCAGTGGAGAAGGCTGGATGCAGGGATTTGGAGGGGGCATAATTTCTGAGATAATTCTCTTTTATACCGAGTTGGGTGTGGGAACTTAATCAATGTTAGTATTAAAAGGAGCTGTGAAACTTGCTGCAGGCAGCATTGTTTTGATCCTTTTTTAGCTTGGTCAATTGCTAACTACAAACTTGAATAGCAGATAATGGGGTATTTAATCAGCCATGTAGGCTTTGTCTATGCAATGTATTGAAAGTGCCACCTAGTGGAAAATATCGTTTTAATGAGAGGCTATTTCTGTGAGTACTTTTAATTTATGAGTGATCACTCAGTCACCTATACCAAGACACTGTCATACCCAAGGATATTTTCCCTACAAAATGGGGGGTGGGAAGCAAGCACACTAGTTTCAGCAGCAACACCACCAAAAAGTTTAAAATTCCTTGATGCTAGTTAAGTATTAAAATAATCCACATACAGTCTGTGGTCAGCAGCTAACTCCCTAATAGTACCTATGGTGCAAAGAACAGAATATGCTTCTAGAGACGAGACCTGTGTTCACAGAGCCCTCATTTGAAATAAAAGAATTTCACCAGACAGTATTTAGCAGCCCTAATTTAGTTTTGCCATATATTTAAAAATAACACAATTTTCTTTTAAGTTTCAAAGAGCTGCAGACATGTGATTTTCCAGCAGCAGAAGAGTGTTAAAGATATATACACAAACACACAAAAAACAGAGTACTGGAATGCCAGATCACATTTTACTTAACTCAGCTGGCCACTCAGTTCATACCAAGCATTCATCTCACAGTCTGTGGGGGTTTTGTCAGGGACTGAAAACTTTCTGTTATGCATCAGGTCTGCTGCTGTGTCACATATGCACTGACCAAAGTGAGCTTCTTGTCTATGGAACAAGTTTTCCGTCCTATTCCTGTGAGCAGCCAAATGATGAGCTGAGATCCTGAAACAATGGCAGTAAGCAAGCAGACTGAGGCAGCGAACTGTGACTTCAGAGCTGTCTTGTACTGTATTCTGGAAAGTATACTGAGCAGACCCCTTTGGTTTCTTCCTATGTTTGGTAGGGAATTATCAGGTTAGATTGCAAGAATTTCACCACTTTCAATCACATTGCGTAAATGGCATGACTCACACAGCCCAAGGAGATCCAGCGCATTGAAAGGTGTCAAAAATTCAAAGCACAGAGCATCCTGAAAATAACAGTAAGGGAAAGAGATATTCTTTTTCAGAACTAGCAACATTTTCAGTGTTCTTATGAGCCAGCCATTTACTTTAGCCACCCTAAAGGCTAAACATATGTCAACATATGTTAGCCAATTGATTTCACAAGTGATGAAAGAAAGAATTCATGTTTTGCACTCCCGTACAGGATCTCTTCTGTGGCATTTATTAAATTCTATCATATCACATGAGGTCATGGGTGTTACTTCTATTTTACAGGTTAATATAGAACACACATTGTCTGGTTAGCTCAACTGTACAAACTAGTGGCAATAAGAATCATCTATCTTGGTGTTCATTCCACCTCAGTTCTACAACTTGCTATCTACTCTGATATGTCAGTTCTCTCTTTACACAACCAAGCACTAAGCACAGCCATCCTGGAAGATGGTAGCATTCTTTTAAGAGCATATATACTGATTAACAAAGAAAATACATTAGAAACACATTTACTCCTTAAAGAATACAAGATTAGAATACTACAGTCCTGCTCTTTGTTCTTCATTGTCCTCACCTCATAACACATTTCTACTAGTGTGAAGCGGGTGTGAAACACCTGCGTTCTGACCAGATGCCATATTCCATTACATGAGAGGCAACTATCAGTGTAACAGAGACCAGCCCTGTATACACTCATACCGAGATGTATGTGGCAGCTCAATACACCAACTCTATATTGCAGCACATTTTAGACTTTTGAGCACTCTCTTAAGCAGAAAATTACTTGTAAAAGTTAACTTTAAGAAGCCTGGCATATTCCATAATAGTATTACTTCAGGTTTTAAAAGAGAGATGTTACAGTTAATTAAACAGCATAGCAACAATCCCGGCCACATAACCAAAACTCTAAGACAGGACTCCTCACTAGCTTCACTGCTTCCTGAATCTGGGCTTGTGACAGATACGGTTCAGGTCACTTAAGACACTCCTTTTCCATATAGAACAGAACAGACCGAATAAGTCTAAGGTCATAGTCACTGAAAAATTCACCAAAACATCTCCTTGCCATTCAGCCTTCTGACCACTAGCTGTCCCCATTGCTTCACAGGAGTAAAGGATCAGCGTTAGAACCGGAACGAAACATGCCTCCAACAGCGAGTGCTGCTGCTCTTAGCGGAAAGAAAGAATGAAAACTCAGAAAAATTAAAACGAGCTACTACAATTCTGTAAGCCTGTACATAAGAAAATGGATGTGCAGGAGAAGACGTACATCCCAGGACAGTGATGTGTTTACAATCTGAGACAGATTAGCATGGAAATCTTATGATACAACCTTAGCAGATCTATGGCTTTATTACATGACAAAGGAAAGGCCTGGAGACCCATCCATGTAGCAGAATAGGAATAATCACAGTGGACTGGAGCAGTTCTGTGTTCCTGCCTAGTTTCTGATCACAGCCATCATCATCATCTGCACTATCTGATAAAAACACCTTAAGAGGTGTTTTCCCAACCAGAATCTATGGTGGATGCTAATTCCTAACCTCAGAATATACAAACTATCCAAATTTAGAACTGGAAAAATGTATCTCAGAGAGGCCATAGGGTGAAGGTGTTTTAGGCTCATCTCAAAACCATAAAATTCTTTTCCCTCTTGAGAATTCAGGACAATTTCTCATTTTCATTCATCTTTTGGCTTCTCAATGTGAGCCCAGAACACAGAATTGTCACCATATTTGTTAGATCTACAAGATTTTGGATTTCGTCTCTTCACAAATCAACTTGGAGAAATCTTGTTTCATATTGATAAAGGTTGCAATTTATTGTCACATAAAGATGCTATTAAGAAGGCAGAATAATATTTTACAAGGCAATTAATTCCACTTTAATTGCTTTTTTAGCCTTAATGCTGCTACTCACAAAAGAACAATGAAAGGCTGTATGTTCTTAATAAAATTTATGTAATTAATTTGGATGCTATTTGTTGGGTTTTGTTCAACCTTTGTAAATCAGACCCATTTATCTTCTCTATAATATTTGCTCATAAAAATCAAAGACAAGACATTTCTAAAGTGCCAGGCCTCCAGTACACCCCTCTAGCCAGTGAATCTGCTAATATGTCGTACACAGGCAGTTGTCACTCAAGTCAGCTATTTAGTTCAGAATCTACCCTTTTTCTTTGCTATATTACAGTCAAGCAAAGATAAGAAGGGTAGTAAAGGTTGAGATTACTATAATCTTCAAATTATAGTTATAGGGAAAACATAATCAGGAAAGAGAGACAGATTCCTGCTTTGTTACTTTAAGCTTCTGCTCTGGAGGGACGGAGCCACTCAGCCACTATCATTCCAGCACGTCAAACCATAATGCACTAAGCCAAAATGTTTGCAGAAAGCTTTAGTCAGAACAGCAAAATGAAATTCAGAATTGTCACTGCAGGATTAGCAGCAAAATAACATCAGAAGTAAAAGTTGAGTTCTAAATTTCACCACGAGGAAGAGTTCAAAATTCAAAACATATTGGCATTTTTCTTTAATATGGGCTAAAATCCTGAACCAAAACTCCTCTCAGTTTGAAATCTACAATTTAGTTGAAATTCTGAACTTTGCTGTATGTAGTATCAGTGCACACAAAAATGTTGGGCATCTGATGTGCCACTAGCTACCTACTGAATGCCTTTGTCAACTGTGATCATTTTTACATACGAATGCACTGTTTTAGTACATCCTAACAGATTTTAAGTTTTATTCATCAAAATACTTAGCTCCAAATACTGTACACATATTGTACTATGTACAAACACTCTAACAACTGACTGGAGAAACTTCGGATTTTTTTCCAGAAGAAGCTATGACTGAAGAATGGCATTTTTATAAAGGATTGGGTATACATATATACTGATCTCCCCGAGATGACACCTGTTCCTAGTACATATTCTTGCTAGAAAGTATGAAAAGCAATTCAAATCCAAATTCCTTTATACTTTGTGTTTGAGAAAACATTTAGGTTTAAATTAACTATATCAGCATGTGATTATTCACATACTCCCAGCAGTCATAAAACACTTAAGTCTAAAGACTGTGGTTCAACTAATAGGTTAGATTCAAATTATACTAATGACAAAAACTCAGACTAACTGGAAACAGAATACAGCTTGCTGAAATCAGACCAACTTAGGGTACTTGAGAATCCAAAGGAAGCAGTTTCCTGCTTAGTGGTCACAGCATGTGGCCCAAGGAGTAAAGTATTGTCAGTTTAACACTCTTATATTGTAAAGTACTTTCTTTAAGCAGTATGGAACAAGAAAAACAGTCTCCTTCCATGTTGTTATATACACATATTAGTTGAAAGCATCAAAAGGCATTTTTACATCATAATGACTCAATCATAAAATTTTCTCATAAACATGAATAAACACTATTTTACTATTTTCAGTAGCTTCATGAACCAAATTATACCATTATGAAAAAAGTGATCAAAATATTTCTCATGTAACCATGCTGCAGTAGGATTGAGAATGAATGCACGATTATAGTCTAGTGTACCCAACATTCCTGAACACTGAAGAATGGCAGATCAAGATCCAAACTATGCAGTGAGAGCCAGCCCTTCCACAGAGTTTTGTGCTATTGGTATATTAGGTAGCTAAGGCCTGCAGGAGAAGTTCTGTTGAATGAACGTAATTAGAACATTTTCCAAACAGCTGGAGGGCTACAACTAATGCTCCTGTAAATGAGCAAATAGTGCTTCTTCCTCTCACTGATTTATTGGTACACCTGCATTCAGGAGAGGTATAGAAATGCTTAAAAGGGTGAGTCTTCAACAGTTTTGAAGAGGAGGGAAGGAAACTGAAATCAAGTTACAACAAAAAGCCATAAAGAATCTTTCTTTGTAACTATTTCAATACAGTCTGAACTCGAAAGCTACCAAGCAATCACACTGCTCTAAACGGCTGAGAAAGGGAGTGAAACACTGTAGTTAAAAAAAGAAAAAAAAAAAGGTATATATAGATAATGCTACATTTAAATCCCATTGTATTGGTCTAGAGACACCTAATTTGTAATTAGACAAATATGATTTATTTTGCTGATACAGGAGAATGAAGTGTTCAGATACATGATTATTAACTTCCCTAGATTTGAGGAGTCTATACCAGCAGGTATACTTGGCCATTTTGAATGGCTGGCTGTCACAGATGTGTAAATTGCAACTGAATAACCTCACATACACAAGCAGAAGAAACAGTTTGCCAACTTCCCCCCCCCACTAATGATTTTTAAAATACCTTTCAACAACTATGCCAGCAAAACATCATCCTCCAAAAGCTCACAAGAAGCTCACAAGAAGCAAGGAGTAAATGAGCACAAGTTTTACCCAAGTGCACAGTAGAAATGTATTAACAAATCCTCAGAAAAGGTAGCCTGTGTTTTTTCACCTCACTCTGAAATGAACAGTCAAAAAAAGTTTTTCCACAACTACAGCCACAACTCATCTTGTGATTGCAGACTAAGGACACCATTCTCTCACAAAAGGGAACAACCATGTTGTCAGGTGTGCAAAGTGACTCTTTCCACCTGAGAACCAGAAGGAAGAACCTGTAAGTCTAAATGGTGTTAAAGTGCAAAAGACTCTCATGGAAAAAATACACCTCTGAACAAAGAAAAAGCTCATTATACTTTGCACCTGTTTAAGAAAAAAAAATACTTTTAACAAGTTGGTTCATTAATAAAGGTGCAATTAAGTATCACATCATTAAAGGAACAGGAATGAAAACAGAGTAAATTCTCACTAAGAGAAAAAAAAAAAAAAAAAAAAAAAAAAAAAAATCAACACTTGCTCTCCTCATTCCTGGTTATAGATAATCTCATAGGACTTGGTTACTTACAAACATAGGATTGCTCCTGAAAGTTAGGAAATTGCTTTTTTGAGTTAAAAAGCTAGAATTTGTTCCCATATTTTTAAGAAAAGTTGTTACTTATTGTGAATAAGCACAGCAATGAGAACAGAAAAACCTTTAGGGAAAACTACCACTCATTTCAATATCATAAGCATAGGGAAAGTGACAAATTTTGCATTCTCTCAATAACAGATTCTCTTTCTGTTAACATTGTAAGTTAGAACAGAGAAACTTCAATCAGGGGCAAGCAGCCAGCTCATGAATAGGCTTGCTAACATCAACAAGACTATTCGTATGAACAAATGCTCAAAATGACTATGAGACTTCTTGTATACCCTTTGTAATGTTAAAATCAGCAGGATTACTGTGGTTTCTGAGTGCTCTCCCACATGGACTAAGAGCTGAAGTCAAGAAGAGTGTTCATGTGAGAAACTATGTAAGAGCTGCAGTTAAAAACTGAACCGGTCCTTTGTTTTCAGTTTTAAAAAAATAATATAGCACATTCTATAACAAAAGAAGTACTGGACTAACAGATACCAGGCTTTAACTATAACCTAGTGCCTGAAGTTAGATTCTGACATATATTGCTCAAGAAAAATACTACTTCTGCTGTCTGAACAGTTATTGGTTAACTATGTATGCAAGTCTGCTTGAAGACTACAAGATTTCAAACTACATTCAAAAAGTATAGAACCGGGATGGTAATACATAAAGGATCTGTGAGAAAGGAAGCACTAGAACTAGCAGCAAGGTGGGGTTGCCTGCATGGTCAGCCCTTCATTTGAATGCAAATGTAATTTTGGGGCAGGCAGTTATCTGTGACATCAGGCAGGACCTTAGTAAACTGTTACCACCAGCACCTGGTAAAACCATTGTTAATCATGTGTAGTAAAGGGACATCAGGGCTAGCATGAGTCATTTATAGAGCCAGTCAGGGCTAGAAAAGAGAGAGAAAGAAAGAGGAGGGGAAGAGAGATCAAACAAACACTGCGAGGAGCAGGATGTCCCAGCAAGACAAAGCCAGGCTGTGAGCATCATGTATGTGAGTTATCTTTTGGATAAAGAAACCAGCATGTATCCAGGATCTGCAAGGTGCAGCAGCAACAACCTGCCAGTGCAAAACTTTGTATCTACTCCACCCTATTCAGATTACATGGGATATCATCCTGTGCCAACTCCGGACACCCATGGACAGCCTGCAGGAACCTGGGGATCACCCTATGGCCCACAGAGGGAGGACTGGAACGCTTACGGCCCAGGACCTTCCAGCACGGTTGCTGCTGCACAGATCAATGGCTCGCCTCCTGGACAGGTCTCCTACAGTTCTGCTGATTACAGCTCCCTCCATCCTGCTGGATCTGGGGGGTTACCTCCTGTAGATACAATTAATACACAGCAAATCTCTCCCAACAGCCAAAGGCACAGCTCTTACGAATGGATGAGGAAAACGGTGCAATCTACTTCTACAGGTATGAGGGCACTGAGGTTTTATGCCAAGAAGAAATTCTACTTTTTTTTTCATTGTTGGGGTTTTTTTTGCCAGCTTCCCTGCTTAGAGGGAAGCATGCAGTTTAATAAAGAAAGATCCTAATTGCTCTGAAGGATCCTCTTGCTAGTAGTTAAATGTTGGTTTGATTATTGGATGCTGGTTTTGATCAGCTGACCACATCTTATTTTTCCTTCTTGATCTTTAATGCTGAGCCAAGTGAAAAGCAATGTTCTTTGACAGTGAATTATTTTCACTTCAGATATGTTAAAAACATTTGTGATATCAAATAATTGCTTTTAATACGAGTCCTATAGATTGGAATGAAGCAGCATGTCTATAGAAAGAAATTGTGATCAAAGTATCATATTTCTCCACTACCTATACTGTGCTTATTTTCCTCATGTTTTAGAGTACATATGAAAAGTTCAAGTAAAATATATACAGTAGGGGGTTGGAAATAAAGTTTTATATTAGAAACAACCTCTGTAAACCTTAGAACACTGAAATGAAATGAGATCTGAAAGATCAAACAATGATTCAATGCTTTAAAAACAGGAATGATAAGGAAAGGCTTGCTTCACTTTGTAGTAGTATCTCTCAGAATATGCAGGAATACAAAGATCCATGGTAACAAAATTAGTTAATACAACAACAGATCAGTCTCTGATGCATAATAGTTGAGGAGTACAAAACAATTCTTCAATCATATTTAACCTGTAAAAATAAGTAATGAAGCATGAGGAAAAGGTTCTGTTTGATTGCAATGAGGAACAATAGAAAAAAAATATATTGAGCATCCTTAAAACAAAAATCTGTACCTTGTATGAATAGAAAAAAATTATGAAACAAGAAAGTGAAGAAGGAAAAAGGAAGAGGAAAAACTGCCTGAAAAGAAGAGAGGCACAATCTGCTATATAAAAGTATCTGATCCTCTGAGGTGCTGAGCAGCTTTCACATGCACGGAGATCAGTAGAAATTAAGGATGCTCAATAACCCCCCCTAAAGAGATGCTCACAGTATTTCAATATTACATCCCAGGAAGGTTCCCTTCCTTTCAGGCCTTCCTCCCACCCCAGCTCTGTTCCACACATGCCTGTAAATAACAGTTTTCAAAGAAAGTACTGAATCAAATCTCCAACAGAAAAGTAATTACTTAAAACATTTAGAAAAATGAAAGCAACTACATAGAAAAATTGTCTGTATTAAAATAATGCATCTAATTAATATAGACAGATGGAGTCATCTTCATTCCTGCTGAACACAACTTTAGTTCATAGAGAGTCCATAGAAGTCAACAGGACAATCAGAGTAGGTTGTTACTCTGGGTGAATAAGAATTTTGCCCCCCCCCCCAAAAAAAAAGCTTGTATTTTAAAAATCATATTTATTCTTCACTGTATACTATCTAAAAAAAACCAAAAGGGCCAGTCTTGAAAAAAACTTACATCTTACATTTGAGTAGACCTTACGAAGGCAGTGAAATTCCTCACAAACTATATAATTTACAGATGGCAGAATATTTGCTCAAAAAATCACTACTTCTCATGTCTTCTTTACCTACCTGCCTTTAGCTCCTGTGAACTTAAATTGCAGCCTCTCTGACTGAAAGACCTGATTAGATTTGTCTGTGCTGTCCCTTTTATAGGGGGGACACTGTGAGACAGATAGATATAATAGACAATACCACATTCTAAGTGCCTGCTTAAGAAGCATGCTTAGGGCTTTCTAACTCTCCAAATTTCAAGCCTGCAAGGATCAGAGCGTTCACAGGTGTTGGGAGTCTCTCCATTCCGGAATGGTCCAAGAAGACATTAAGCATCTTCATCTCAAGGATATTTTAAGAAATCAGCATGTCATAGGATCATCTCCTCCCAAATGCCCATAGCCCAGTGTAAGGTCCTTGGAAGTTAGTGGGAATCTATCTATTCATTTAATAGGTACTGTCTTGTGCTTTAGGGAAATATCCCAATAAGTAATCCTCCTGCTGATTCTTCCTCTCTTATTTTTATTGCTAGGCTAGGAATATTCAGTGCCAATAGATCTGTTCATTGGAAGTGGTTCCTTTTTCTTCACTCACTCCTTTTCCTCTGTTTAAAAGCAAGGGAACTTTTGGTTTTCCTCGTTTTCCCCAAAATAAAATAATTCTCTAAAATTTTACCCTAGCAGCAATGTCAGATCTAGCAAAGCACTTAGGTGAGTTTGGTTCGGAGCATGCAAGTGTTCCAAGTGACTTCAAATGCATGATAGGCTAACTGCAAGTACCAATCCTGTTTTGGTGGGTCATGATCAAAATCCTCAGCATTTTCTTACATGGAAACCATTGCTTTTTACATCTTTAAAGCTGTATGCATACATTGAGCAATACCCTTCTGTCTCTCTGCAAAACCTTTAAGAATTTCAGTAGAGGTTTTGTATAGGCAAGAGTGAAAGAATCACACCTATTATTAGCTTTCCTTGTTCTCCATTAAATAGATATGAGCCACTATTCTTAAAGATGGAAAAACTGAGGCTCAGACTCACCTGGATTGATCAGGATAGAAAATAGACAAATTAATTTTATTTTTTGTTCATTACTTGTTGCAAAATGCTAGTTACCAACAATATTATCTCACTATGGAAATAATAATTATTAAGGCAAGTGGGTTTTGTAAGATATACTTGAAGATACTTGCAAGAAATGTTCCTGTAATCTTATCCATTTAAGATCAGGAGAGATTCTTTCCAAAGGTTTACTTACATTGAGTAGTCTGATTTGTAACAGCTACAGAAACAAGGCCCAGAACCAATGACATCTCCATCTCCAGAGATTTCACGGTTAGCTTCTATTATAGGTGTTCTGTGGCCTCATGACCTGACAAATAACAAACAAAACACTTTATTGAAATTTCTAACACTGCCTCATGCCCTACAGGTGTTTTGATACTCTGTTATGTACACAATTAACCTGGAACAAAAGAAGAAATTATTTCAAGTCTCACTCTGTAACTTCAAAAACAACATCCAACATAAACCCATGTCTTCAACTAGTGTAAAGTGAAGTTTATGACGTTATGCTACTTGAAGTCACTGGAAGATCTCAGTAATTAATGTGAGACCATCATATACTGGTTTAGTGTTATTGGAATGCATTTCCCGCAGAAAAGACCTACTAAGGCCTTCATCCATCATTCTCTCTCTGGTTGAAGGATAACTGAATGTCTCTCCCTGCAGCTTTGGACCTGGAGAGACTTGGGGCCTGATAGTAAATACAGTGCACATAGGATCCAATGCCTAGTCACTGCATTCTTGAGGGTGTTCAGGATACAGAAGAAAGCAAATGTATTTTGACTTGGAACTTGAAAGGGGAAACACTGACTACTTTGTATTTTCAACCAGGAACACTGATTAAAAAAGACACTCTCTAACCCTTGTACTGCTCCGGTCCCCTCTCCTAAACCCACACTTCAAAGGGGTAAGCAAAGCCAAGACAACTAGCAATTGTAACAGAGAACAGAACAAAGCCGTGACACTAGAGATTTGAGGTGGCAATTCCACACATATACTAAGGATAGTTACAGGCAAATTCTTTGATGGAAAGTAAAATAAACCCACCATAGAGCAAGTTACAAATCTCCTGTTGATTTCAATATTTTTATGGAGATATGCTGTCACTCAGACAGGAGTAGACTACTTTTTGCTTTCATGAGAAAACAATATACATCTGTGGTAAAACTCTGCCCAAAACAATGAGTTTGAACAGTTAACTGGTAGTTCTAGCAGCAATGAGAATTTGCTCACAAAACTGAAAGTACATCTTAAAATCTGCACTTATGTTAGCATAAAACAAGGAGGGAATGGGTAAACTATGAAGAGAGACTCTTCCAATGTATGACAACTCTTTTATCATTCTTGTTCAATAATAATTTACTCTGAAGACATAAAGACAGTTTTTCTGATACTGACAATGACAGGTGTTGATAGCATCATTACCAAATGCACTGTAAATGTATAACATCAAGTCTCTGAAGGAAAAAGTTACATTCCCTCAAATCTAAGGAAAATAAACAAGCCTCTTAAGAAGCTATTCCTGCAAAATGTTGAATGCCTAAAAAACATACAACACTTGGAAAAAATCACTTGCCTTTTAGTCTATACAGTCATTGGCAATGGGATTTCCCCTGATCTTACCATTTAGAAATCCACCTACTTTTCTGCAGGTTGGGTCCTTCTGCCAGACAAAATCTATATAGGGCAGTCTGTCCAATCATTGTTTAAAGGTGATAAAAAGGACTCTGCCTTGGATTCAGTTACTTCTGTATGACAAAGATGAAAAGTTTACACTAGCAAAGTGAAGGACAGAATTTGGCCAGTAGGTTTTATTACAGAATAGCAGAACATATACAAAATTGAAAACATTACCATTTTAAATCAAAGTCAACAGAACAGAAGGGAAAATTCTTCAAGTCTGTTGAAAGGTTGCAATTCTATGATCCTATTCTGTTCTTTTCAGCATGAGTCATCTGAACATGTGTAACAAGAACAAATGATCAAGACCTAGCAGAAAGTACAAACATGGAATTTCACCATGTTTCACAAACCTTTATGCATCCAACTCTGCAATAATGAATAGTCCTACTCATCACACCAAGACTTCTGGCAGAAATATTATTACTCACTTTATACAGGATTGGATCCATGTAACATTTTCTAATACAATGGCAGTGTGTGTTCTGTGGTGGGGTTTTTTTTTAATTTAACTTTACAGAACATCATGTGCAGCATAATGCCCATCTTTAAGACTTATTTAAAATTACTTTTTCTTCACAACTTCAATTAAATCAGTGAAATTACATTAGGGAGAATTTGCCCCTTTTTCTACACTATTAAAGTGCATGAACATTTTGAGCTAGTCCCCAAACAAAACTCTGATGCCTGATTTCTGGCAGTCCATATTTTTATACAGTCAAAAACTAACCACTAATCTCTCTCTTAATACTAAATTAACATAAAGATGCAGATTTGAACTGAGCATATCTTCAGGCCAGAAAGCTGTTACACATTTCAAGCTAACTTAAGCTAACTTTCAATCATCGAGTACAGATCTTAACTTCCTCTGAAACAATGTCAGACTATGGAATCCATATTACAATGCTTTGTAAGTAATCCAACACTATTTTATACTATGACATCTTCTGTCTAAATTAGGTAGCTTCTGGATTTTATGAATGATGCCAATTTCAGTAGATGAAGAATATTCCTTAGAAGTTAAGAGAGGAGGCACTGAAAAAGAGGCCAGGGCTAGTTCTAATGCTAATTTATTTTGCTTTGTAAACTAGTTGTGAGGTCTGATAGTGGAGGGTTTTTTTTCCTTTCCTGGGCTACATTGTCTGAGGTTTTGAGGCCTATCTGTCATATTGAGGCAACAGACCCTTTTAACACTTCACTTTGCTTTGATATGCAGTCTTGTCTCTTCCTTCTCCTTCTTTTCTTCAGGAGTTATATTGCCGGAAAGGGTGATGATTTTCACAGCAAATAAAGAGGCCTTCTCCTAGCTTTATTGTCTTCAGAAGAAATGCTCTGTGAATTTTATGACCAATGGGAAAGCCATTCCCTTCCCCCAACTCAAAACTCTACCAGTCACAAAAATTGCTAGAGTGGGTGTGATGGAACAGGATTGTTAAACTGTATCTCATAAAACGTTTTCTAAATGTGAAATGTCTTATTTCTTGTTACTCCAAAGCCACTCTTCAATAATCACTACTTGCAAGGGTTTTTGACAAAACTTGCTGTTCTTAAATAGCCTATTAAAACCAGGAAATCCACTCCCCCAACAAAGAGGCAGTCATACTGAAAAGGTAGTTGCTTCAAAGCTCTTTTGGTTCATTTTTCATTCACACAACTACTAATACCCTCTTCAACCACTTGCAATTCCGTAGCATAGCTGTCCATAATAGAACACATTTCCAATAAAACTGATACTATATTGCTGATTAAAATTATAAACTGTCACTAACAATAGATTAATTAAGATTGTGGAAACTTAAATGTTGGTAATTTCATTCGCCTAAGTGAGTAAAATATGCAGGATTTGACTAAAGAATTGGATTAAAATATTTACTTCTATCATTGCATCATTAAATTTTGCCATTATCTCCTAAAGAAGTCTGAGAAGTAAAGAACATCCTTCTGCTGTCTCTCCGGTGAATGCATTAGTCCTACCTCAAATTTTACTCAGGTAATACTTCCTCAAATAAAGTTCATCACTGTAAACAAAACCAGCAGAAGGTCTGCAAGATTTGGCTCAGAGTGGATCTTTTCCATCTAACAGATGGAATTCAGAGGCTAAGGTCCCAAACTGTTTATCGATAGGTTTTGTTGCTGCTGTTTGTTAACTTTGGCAAATAAAAGAAAAGTGTACTTTGCCTTTGAAAGGAAATGCCATATGCAGACTAATTCCAACCCAGCATCCAACAAAGGCATTAGGAAGACTCTCACTGACATCAATGAGAGTCTGGGTAAAGGCCAAACAGACTAAAACATGACTCTGCCAGAACTAAAAGGATCCTCTCAGAAGAACCTGGCATATCTCAGCTCCCTCTGTCTGTTGTCTCTCACAGTGGGTATTACTCTACACAAAAAATCAAATTATTAAAGACAAGATTTATATCACAAATCATAGAGAAATTTTCTCAGATAGCTGTTGACTTTTAGGAAGGAAATGTTCTCCTTTTGCTTTTCTACTTTTTAAATTATTCACTTAAAGAAAGAAATTAGATGTGAAAGCTTCCAATCTTCCTTCAAAAAGAAACAAGGTATTATCATTCCTCCTAAAACCAAACTGAAAGCTAGTCATATGAAAAGATTTTATTAGAGAAAGTGCTGTTTTCCACATACATTTAACTTCTACAGTTTAAAAAGAAAAAAACCCAACCCTCTCCTACTCAGATAATAAGGGTTTAAGCTCTTAAAACCAGAAACTGGAAGATTTATCTCAAAGTTTACCACCTTGTTTTGGCAATAGAAGAACATTTGATATTTGTCTATGGCTTCTGAATGAGAACAGAGTTCAAGATAAGATCACCTTGTTGCTCTGTTGTGTACTCCATCTTAACAATACAAATGAGACTAAGGAAACATTTTGAACATTTTGTCCCATAGAATGACCCCAAATTCTCATTTAAAGAGGAAAAAATCTAACCAAACCACCAGCTAGAGAGATCAAAAGTTAAAAAATATCAAGTGAGACATTAAAGCACCACAGGTGACCATATGTTAAACAAACAATTTACACTTCGAATGAATGAAAACAAATGTCCTAGTAGTTATGTGGACTGAGCTGAATAACCGCTGTTCTTTAAAGACTCTAAAATTCTTACCATAATGTTGCAAAATTAACAGCACTTTTCACTTGATTATCAGTGTAAACGTAATTGGGCTAATTCTGC
The DNA here is from genome assembly GCF_003259725.1 of Athene cunicularia. Taxonomy (NCBI): domain Eukaryota; kingdom Metazoa; phylum Chordata; class Aves; order Strigiformes; family Strigidae; genus Athene; species Athene cunicularia. Next base: position 10,481,569 of record NW_020799100.1, on the reverse strand, counting down.
TTTCACTACAGTTTCACAATGACAGAAATGCTACTGAAATGAGAATGTCCTGTATATGTACCCCAGCCAAGCACAGCACAGAAGAACCTTCACTAGGAAGTTAACAGATTTATACCAAAGTGGTTTTGTCTGCATGGATTGAGCAGCATAAGGAAGAAACACAAACATGCACACACCTATTTTCCCTATTGAAATATTCCAAGTAAACAGGCTGATGGCCTCAAGACAGTTGGAAAATGCCCGTAGCATTGTAAACTCGATGCATAATGTTTTCTGAGGGTTGAACACCATGAAGCATGGAAGCTAAAGGATCAAATTCTGATGTAGACCTTGTTCTACAAGCCTGGGAACAGTCCTTCAGAAACCCTATCACATAGGGCAAACCAGTTATTAACGAGAACCAGAGGTGTAACAACATTTGTTTACAGCATTGATACTTCCTCTGTATCTAGGATCTATATGAATAGTACAAAAAGGATCAGAGCCTGAAGAACACACTAATACAAACAATACTTTGGTGAGCCCAAAATTCTTACAGGTAGCAAAGTACTCTCAAATGCTGGAAGAGAAAAAAGTGATACAGCTCTCGAGCAATTACCATACAGTGTATACAGCAAATGGAAGGCAACGTTTACTTCAAATATGTTCCGCTATTAAAACAAAGAGATACCACATCTCCCTCCACAGACGGGAAAAAACATTAACTCATGAAACCAAATTCTGAATTAAGGGGTAAAGTACTTCAAGATTCTGCTTTAGTTCTGTACCCTGAATTCTGATTTTTGGGTGCTACTCAAACTTCAAAAGCAAGGAGAGTTGGAAGGAGGGGCTGGAAAGACATCAGGCCTTTGACACCACTGATACATGAAACCTCCAGCTATTCTCTCCTGCAGGGGGGGGAAGCTGGTTGCTATGGGTGGTGTGCTGTGGAGACTGAAATTTTACCAACTCAAAGCCTGAAAATCTACTTCAGTCCTCTCTATTCAAAATTAACTGCTCTTATTAGGAGTGCAAATATTATGAGTTTGGGGAACCTGTTTTCTGAAGAGTTCTGTAAGAAAATATGGGCTGTAGTATGAAGCTAAGCTACTTCTGCAACAATAGCAGACTGTTACATGCAGCAAGCCACAATACACCTCAAGTTTATGCATCAAGAGAACCTGAATCTAAGGGGCTGTTCTACTATAGTAACCACTAAGGACACAAAGATTCATAACCCACAGTACCACAGTGGAATGCACTGCAAAAAAAAATACCAACTAAAAATACATACCCTGTCCCAGACAATTTACAGTCTAAATAATATACATCTGAAAAATATAGACAGACAAAGCAGCACAAAAAAAATGGCAAGACTAGTTAGCGAACATGCTAACACTAGTCTTAACACAATAATACAATCTTTCAAAAATGTAGGAAGACCTTAGGCTAGGGCTCAGGGGCCTTCATTTTGAGCAGGTGTTATCTCCCATATATTCATTGCCTAATGTGAACATTAACAACACAGGAATGGTGGATAAGAAAGGAAGTATCAGTAGCCTTTCCCATTCTCAATTCTCTTTCACTACTGCCAACACATTCTGTCCTCAGAAATTATCCTGAATGGAATCCATAAAATTTCAGCTCCTTGCATCTGTGTTCACTGACTCATGTCATTTGCCATTACCTTTTAACGACCCGGATACTGCTGGGCTATGTCTGCTTCAGTCAGCTGTACCTACAGCTGAAAGGATGCAGCAGTGCTGCTTGCAAAAGAACAGATGCTGTAGTTCTACCATTGTTCAGTGTCCTTTGTAAAGTACTATTGCTTTCCTTTTCTCTTTATTATTAACTGTCACCTGAAAATCTATGTTACTATTCCCTGGGCTATTATCAACTAGCGGATAGACTGTGCCAGACTTGAAGGAAAAACACAACCTCCACATTGCAGTAACAATCACAGTATTGTGTTAATTTTTCTAGCTACAAGAAGTGAGGAACTTCGGAAGCTCTCGGTATTTTCTGTGCAGTAAAATATCATTCACAATTCCCCTCTGAAGCAGGTAGCAGTGTATCAGCTTTAGGGACAGAGAAACAAGACCAATTCAAAACCAGGCAGGAAGCTTGCATCAGAGTTGGGAACAGAACACAGGTTTCCTGGCTCCTTGGTCTTAACAAGGTGGTCTTCCCTTTCCCAAATGATAACACAAGGGTGATAAAGAATATGAGAAGCAGTTTATTGTCCATTTGCTAAGGAGCAAACCCAAAATCTGACGGTATGAACCTCTTGTGTTGTAAATCAAGACTGAGTCAAGGGAGTTGCTCTGGGTAAGTGCATAGAGAATCAGGCCTAAAATACCCACAAACATATTTTCAAATGTAAAGCCAGATATTTTGTGTTACTACAGTTAAAAAATTCTAGCTTGAAGCAATGTGTTCTTCTTTCAAAACAGGTAAAACAAGAACAAGAGAGAAGTACCGAGTGGTTTACACAGATCATCAGAGATTAGAATTAGAGAAGGAATTTCATTACAACAGATACATTACAATCAGGAGGAAGTCTGAACTTGCTGCAAACCTAAGACTTTCCGAGAGACAGGTAGAGTATGGATCACCCATTCAGGATTTCCTTTGAATTTATTATTGCTGATGAGGAGACAACCGTACTGGTTAAGAACACAAAAATGCTAATGCCTCCAATAACCAAGCAATGCAACTGGGTTCTCTTTGTAGGAACTCAAACCTTCCAGCTGAATGGCCTGACAGACTTGTTTGCACTCAGTTCTAAATATCCCATCAGCACCACTTCAGCTCTCATCAGGGAGCTGCACAACATGGAAAAAGCAAACACCAGTCTTACACACAGTCCTGTTCTGAGAAATGAGAGTTTAAAAATATCAATAAAATCCTGCCTGGATTTCTCTCAATTTTACTGGAGTAGTGGTATCAGGGAGAAATTTTTGCTGAAATGTCTAAAGCGGAAGTCCTTGATTCTGCTGAAGTCAATGGGAATTCTATAACTGATTTCAGCAAGGTCAGTCTTAGCAGAGGATGGAAGTGATGAGCTCAAGTATGTTCAGGATATTTGAAGGTATTTGTTCCTTTGGCTGCCTTTTACCTTTTGTTTAAGATTTCCTACATACTTGCTACTCCTTTCTCCTGCCCTTATTTCCTCTCACTCCCTTCAAATTCCACTTCTATACCTACAACATAAATCAAAACACAATCCTTTCTGGTCAGAAGATTTATACAATTTGCTCTGGAACCACTCTGCGCTGTGTTTTACAATCATGCAATTGCAATGCCTGTGCCACCCCCTCCCAAAGCAAAGCAGGTACATGGCCTCTGGCTCTCAAGCACTTCAGCTGGTTCATGCAAACCACCGAGATAAGATGCTGAGCTAGATCTCCCACAGAGACACTCACAACATCGGCTGGGCATATGTTCGGTCCCATTTTACTTGGGAGTTTCTTGATGCAGTACTAAATAAGCAGCGAAACAGAAAATTAAAAGCTTTACTGAAGGATCTCTCTGAATAGATTTCAGGACACAATATGCTCATTCACTGCCTCTTCTATTTGCAAACTATCACAGAACCGTTTTCTCAGTCAGTTATTATTCAGCATAATTCATTGAAGATTAAGACTGATTCACCATTTTTTTTACGGACTTTACTGAGCAGGGATAGTCCACCTAGTTGTAGCACTGTTCATTGAACTTGTCTTACACAGCACATGCTGAAAGAGCTTACAGAAATAGAAAAGTGAATACCCATTTTGCAAATATTTCTCAATCTGCTGCTGAATACGAGTACTTAATTATTGAAAACTAAAATTATTTCAATCAGGTATAAAAAATACAGTCTTTTTGCTGGCTGTTAAAACCTTAATAATTTGACTTCATTATGCTAAATTTAAAAATTATGACCCTGCTTCTGTAAGCAACCAATAATATTTTCTTGAAACTTCCTAGTTCAGTGATAACCCAATAAAACATTTTGTTACTGTATTTGAAGTGGTGATACAAAAAAGACACGATACATTTCTTTGACATATGTTGGGGAAACATGGCAATAGTTTTTGCAATATTTACTCTTAATCATCATCATCAATATATGTCATGAATGAAATTAATTCCAGTGCATAAAGCCTACATCTCTGAAGTCACTTTTGAAAATGTAAGATTGAGAAAGAAATGCGTGATCTATACTCCCACTAGTACCCTTTCATACAAATTAAACCACCCCATGGTATGAATATGACTGAACACACACCGTCCTATCTCAAGTTCCACTGCACTTTGCCTGAAGCCTGAAATGATTTTCTGGAAAAGCTTTTTTCCTGGCTATGCCAAAACCCCATGCAGGAGACTAGAAGGAATATCTCAAGACAAAAGGAGAAAGAACAATTGTTTAAACAAGGAAGGAAAGATGTACAATCTAATGAAAAAAAATAAAAAAGGCAAAGGGAAGCATTGCTAATATAGGAAGGATAACAGAAATAAAGGAGATTACAAGAACAAGAGAGAAAATTAAACTTCAGGGGAAAAGTAACCTGCACAACAGATGCAACTGACCATGGTAGCTTTTATCTAACATTACAGATCTGTATTTACTTGTAGTTATTTGATAACTGACATACAAGCTCGAAGTGCCTATTAAAATTCTCTCTGGATCACTGCTGCAGATCTGTATCCCTAGTTTAGTAACAAGCCAGAACAAAAGTCAAAGGCAAGTGAGAACGCTGAAATCAGAGGATAATCCTGAAATAAATGTTAGTTTGGTTTTTAGACTGTTTCATCTTTTCATGCATTTTGGCAAGTGCATGGGTGAAACTAGATTACCTCAGCACAATCAGAATGCAAGAGATCTGAGAGTATTTGAGACTGATTTAATGAAACATAATTTGGTAGTGAAATGATATTCCAGAAAGTAAGACAACAAAATGAATTGCCAGACGTCTCAGATGATAGCCTGGGACTTAAGAGACCTAGTTCAATTTTTCAGCAAGCTTTGTATGTAGGACTTCACCAGTGTGTTTCTTTTAAAACACAACCTAGTAGCCACAGATGATAGAACCTCTTACTGTTTTCTTTCCTTTCTGGTCATCATTCTCCTTCCCTTTCTAGCTTCTAGCAAAGGACAACTAAACAAATCAGTATTTCTCAGCAAAACATTGAGTTTAGTTTGGGTTATAGAAAATGGTGACAAAAGTGTTTCCTCTGCCATCTGAACACTAAGAAAACACAACATATCTGAATGAGATAGTTTGACTTATTACACCGAGTAAGACATAATACAGAGCCACTTCCAAGGATAAATAGCTGGCATGCACTACTTTAAATCCAACATTGGGGATTACATCCAAAGATATTTCAGTTGCCATAGAACATTCACCCTTTCACACCTGAACAAGGTCTGCTGTATTTTCAATTGATCAATAATCATCAACTTCAACTCAGGTTCTCACTTGTTCTATCCTAATCAAAAACCATATACTCTTCAATAGTTGCTTCATTTCTTCCCAAAGATGACTGCATTTCTGTGACAAAGCAATGACTATGGTGTAAAGCAGTGGACTGTGTGGGAAGCAGCAGCAGATTCAGGGTCCATCTATGCAAGCAATAAAAGGCACTTAGCAATTAAGGCACTGCTTATACAATATTTTGAAGTAACATTGTGTACCAACAGTAGTGCCCTGGTGAAATTTTGTTCAGAAGTGTATTTCCATTGGTTTACACACTGGAGCTAACTACTTAATGTGCAGCATCCAAACATGAAAGCTTTTGTGCCTCATTTTATAGACCAGTAACATGTTTTGACTTGCTCTGACTAGGGCATATTGTTTTCAATGTAAAGATACTCTCAGATTCTTTTAGCCATTGCTAGGACACAGGAGATTTCTGTTCTATTTTGGTTTTTTTTAAAAAAATCCCATTCCATAAATAAATACCTCCTAAAAATAAAACTAACACTGAAAAAACTCTTTTTTTATAAGGCTATTCATGAATATTTTATTACCAAATAGAAAAGATTACCTGTGTGAAAAACAAGCAAACATCTATGTTGTCTCAGCTTGCCATTGCCTTTCTCACTGGTCCTTATGCAATTGATTTTACCTATGACTCTTGACTGTATACATAAAGGACCCCATTACACTCTCTTAGCAACTGAAAAAAACTTTCCTCTGCTCCACTGCAGGTGAAAATCTGGTTCCAGAATCGCAGAGCCAAAGAAAGAAAATTAATGAAGAAGAAAATGACTCATTTTGATGGCAGCAATCTTGGCTCTATGCAGAGTGACTCTGGCTCAGTGAGCCCGATGCCAGTTCCTGACCAACAGACTCATTCGGAAATGCCCAGTTCTTTGTTCCCACCTCCACCACCTCCACCTCCACTTCCCATGAATGGTTTGCAGCACAACGGGAACCTGCAGCAGGTAGTGGCCTCTCAGTGAGGCTGCCTGAAGAGCTACTGCATAACGAACACTATAAACTACCAGTACATGGAGCACTACAGTATGAAAGAGAGAGGACAGCTGTAGCTGTTTTGCAGGAGTCCCCAGCATGACACAGTTTTGTGCACATAAGCTTCAAGTACAGTAAACCAGGATCCACTTGCCAGGTCTGCAGGATAGCACAAGTTTCCAAGGGCAGTGGAACTGCTGTGTGCCAGGAGTCCTAGTTGCAGGGAACCTCTGCAAGAGGATGCCATGCTGACTCTGTGCCACAAGGCAAGCATCCATCCAGCCATGCAGCAGGTGGGTAGGCACTGAGAGGGAAGAGAGCCAAGGACCAGATACAGCCACTAGTTACAGTACACTGCAGAGAAAAAAAAAGCACAAAATGGGCCACAGGCAATACAACATTGCTGGAGCAGTAACGGCAGCTGTACGCAAGTGCTCTGTCTGTCCCTCACCCCTAGGTAAAGGGTGTATTCCTTTGGTCTCCACACAGGTTCCATGTACTGATCTATCTCTCATGGACTTTACGCATGGATCCTTATAAATTAAAACCTGGCTTACATGTTTTGACCCACTTGATGGAAAGCCTGGGTCATGGTGGTTGCACTCACTACATAAGGGCAAAGGTCAGGGATGAGCTTTGGAATTTTTTGGGGTTTGACAGGTATGATTTCCAATGCTCCATACACTGGTATTAACAGGCACTCTTTTATCTTACCATAGATGTTTCAAAAGCATTCTGGAATTGAGAATCTTGGCCCAAGTTATTTTTTGATAGAAGAAAAACCATGTCAGAATCATTTGGTATCTTAAAAAAAAAGAGCAAAGGGAGGGAAATCCTTTTTAAAAGTGTAGGTATTTTAAAAATGAAACAGCATAGCCTATGGATGAAGATGCAATAATTGCATTCAACTAATTTTAAATTTGGTCCAGTTTTCAGAGCTATTGTGACACTAAAAAAATCTGAGAAGCTAACTTAATAGAAGACAAAGCAAGCAAATATTTCATTTAAATATAAGCTCTCAGGATTTTTTAAGTGGGCCTCAATTGCCAAACTGTTGATTCCTTCCATATTAAGCAGAATTTGGTAGGTAAATCAGTACTTGAGAATAATCCAGATACTTACTTCCTAAAAGATAACTAACAATTGCATGTGCATAATTTGTCTGTGAAGGGAAAATTTTTAAAGCACACAAGTGTTTGGGAATTTATACCCTCATTGTCAAAAACAATTTAGAAACTTAGGATGCCTATCCTCACTAATTTTCATCAAGGTGTCCTAAATATCTCTGTCACTGTTGCAAATAAGACTTAGGGGCATTAAGTCATTTAGGCACTACATTCTTGTTTTGTTTTTTTTTCTTTAATTATAACAAATAGTACTATTAGGTCATCAAAATGTTGGTAATGTAAAATTACTTTGTATATAAAGAACTTTAAAATAAATTACTTTTTTCATAATCATTTTCCAATGTGGTATCAGCTACTGTAGCAAGTGAACTTGCAGATTTTCATTAGTCTGTTACTGAATTGTAATATCAAATTTAAAAGCAGGGTGATGGCAAAAAAGCTTAAACAAGTAGAGGAGAATGGTAAGACCAGGATGGTTCAGAGAGCTGGCAGTTTTCACTGTTTCTTAATTTTATTTATCATTTCATGGTTGTGAGTAGGACTCTTAATAAATAAGGGTAAAATTTCAACTTTAAATAGACACATATCTACACTGTAAAATGTCCACTCTTTCCTTTCACAATGCTGCTGCATTTGCTGGCAGCAGCAGTTTGAAGCTTGGCATAGGTAATACAAATGAGATGAAGAAACTGCAATTTGAAGTGCAGTAACAGAAAGAGTCCTACTGATTTCCACATATTATGAAAAGCGGAACATGACAAACAGCACATGAGCATAAAAGTGATTTATCATCCATATTGACGAGCAAATCAAAACACTGGTCTCCCAAAAGAAATATCTATTGGATACGTCCAAAAGAGGAATCCAATGGAAATAGAGAACAACTATTATGTCTACAGAGAGAAATGCTAGAGATATTTTATCTACAGTTAACACACACATACACACACACACATATTTAACTTAATAGAGACTGAAAAAGGTTCAAGGAGAAAAGCATCCTCACATTAGCCAATTAAACAGAATTATGCTTGCATACTAGAGGGAAAAAAATATCAATAAATATTTCCAGATTTAGACTTTCAAAATGTAAGAATACAGAGGGAAACTTCGTCTTTTGTATTGATACACAATAATTTAGGACCTAGTTTTAGCTAAGTTTACAGAACACTGACTGCAGTGTTTTGCAGGATCAAGTTCATAGCTACCTATTTTAATCACATTTCCATTATATAGTTTAATTTTGTCTTAAAATTTTTAAAAGGAAAAAGAAAAAAGTCCTTCAAGAAAGAAATTTAAGGAAAGAAATATATCTGAACACAACTTCTTTCCCTTTAAAATTATTTAAACATCATTCAAAGAGAGAGGGATCTGGCAAAACGACCTGTTTTATCTTGTTTACATGTAGAAGAGTTATTGAGGAAGATAAGTGACCACTTTGAAGATCTGCCTCATTTCTGTTCCAGTTTGCTGAAAGCATGCTTGCTATAGGTTGCTATGTGTTTCCAATCAGAAGTTGTTAAGTACACAAAATAAGGCTGAATTTTATTTGCAGAAGAACATGTTCAAAGGTTAAAATTTATTGCACCAAAAGCAGTATCTATAAACCAGGGCAATACTTTAGAGATTATTAACCTTCTAGTTATGTCAGTGATTGTTTTAAGTAGTACAATTTTTTTGTAAAACTTAACCAGCAATCTACTCAACTAAGTATTCTCAGTGTGCTTTAATCCTTTAAACAGTTGCTCACCAAAACCAGAAGAAAGCTATTGTTCTCTAAGAAGCTTGTGTAGTGCAGTTCCTTAGATGCTATATTGTATATAATTAAAAATAAGAGAGACATAAAATCAGAGCCAATTCAACTGAAAATATCACGGTCCAACATTGTTAGTCATGAAATACTGGTGCCAGTCCTCAGAATAACTTACTTTCTTCCTGACTTTGGGTATATCATATAGCCTATCACTTTTATCACATCTAAAAACTAGGGACACTAAAGTAGAGTTGCTGTGAAGATTGATTGGTTGTTAGCAAAGCGCCTTGAAGAAGAAAAGCATACCTTAGCCTACATCACAAGAATATCTAAGCCCTTAATCCTAATTGTGATTAAAAGAACGATCAAGGTATATCCAATTTTCAGAGGAATTCACTAACCTTTAAACCCTGTTACTCAGCAAGAATTGTCATCTATATGGTTCGAAAAGATCAACAAAAGCATAGCAGACGGGGCCTTCTACAAAAACTTCATGCAACTAAGCAAGATATAAGATTCAAAATGACATTTTTAAAATGAAAAACTTAAAATATACAGTGTCTGTAACTGCTTAGGGGTTATGCAATCATTAAAGTACATATGAGAGAGCATCGAGTATGTGCTACCTTCTACCCAAGGAACAGATTCAAAAATATATTTATTCTGGATGTTAACACAAAAATTAAAAAGCCTGTTCGAACTTGAACACCCTTATTTGGTTTGCTGGTGCAGTATGGGCTTACTTCAACCCAAGCCTTCACACCCAGAGCGCATGCTGAAACAATGCATCCCTGTGAATGATTTAGCCAGTCACATTTTGGAATGACACTGGATGTTACTAGTTGGACACAGTATTGTGCAAACCTCACTATGTAAAGTAATAGGCACAGGTTTATGATAAAAATGTTTGCCGGCTGTTTCCATACTCAAAGAGCACAAATACTTACTTGTACATTTTGTAACAAACTCTGTTCTAAGAGGTATCATAATAAATGGAAATGCTCAATTAAGATACAGCCTGCATGTTTTTCATCTTCTAAGCCACAGTAAAATACAGTTGTTCTAATGCAGGACAGCCTTTATATAGACTTTATATCTCTCTTATCTGGGAGTATGAAAGAGGAGTTAAATTTGTGCAACAGAACTTCCAGTCTGCCAGGAATATAAACCATGCATATAGCAAGAATGGCAAACAGTAAAGGCAATCAATTCCTTTGTTACCTCATGAAAGACAGACCACATGGAAGAACATCTCAAAGACTCAATAGTGAGCACCTAATAATCCCATCTAGCTATACTCTGGTGAGCCACAGTAAGTGGGAGCCCTACACTGCATGACCCCAAAAGGAAACCAAATAAATACAGTAGAGGATTCGCTGTTCTTTTTCACGGTTCTGCTAAAAAGAATCAATTTAACCTGGCTCTGTAACTCCTACCATACTATGTCTGCTTGTTGAGTAGTAAGACATACTCTAACTACTGTCAGGATTGATTTTGTAGAGGATGTTAAGATATTTAGATTTCAGAATAATAAGACCCTCCTTTAGCTCCAGACCACTCTTTCCTGGTAAATGCAACACTAATGCAGATGATACTTGAAATACATTGTCACTACTTTTAATAAAATGAAAAAGTTAACATTAAGAAATGAAAGATAAGTCATTGTTAGCAGCAGTTAGAAAAACAGTAGATAGAAGGGTAAATACAATCACCACGCTTCCAACAAGTCACTTTTCATCATTTTTCAAAATGATTTCTTAACAACCAACATTTCAAAGCATAGAATTAAGCATCAAAACATTGAGGAAGGTTTCACAGACAAACTGACATTTTAATGTCAACTGTTGTTCTCTTATGAAAAAGAAATACACACTAGGGATGAGAGACACACACTGTACAGAACTGAAACTTGTGATATATCCTTTATTCTTTCTCCCCAGGAGAGGTCAGTTCAGCAAGTGAAAATAGTTCAGCTAGCACTGCTCATCCAGCTCTCTAGGCTGCGCCACAGCTGTCAATAGGGAGATACAATTTGGTATGTGCTTGCATTACAAGCCCTGATAATGAGACCTAACTAGGGTGTTGCATATTAAACCAACCCAATTTAAAAGGGTAAATAACATTTCCAGAAGCTCTGTGTTTGTAGAAACTTCAGTGAAGGCAGTATCTTTGTGTTTTAGCATTTTTAAACCATCTGCATTCCTTCATGACTAGTTAGACTTTTTCCCACCAGAACTGACCTCAGCTGACATCACGCCACATACTGACTGACCTTTTCTCAAGATTTATACAGCTGATTATTAATTTTAGGAGGAATGGGTGCATCTTGAATAAAGGGTCAATAACACCTCTGAAATACTGCATTAAAACTATCAGCAACAGACAATTCACTAACAAAGTCCTTAGCTAGCCATTCAATTGAAATTCCAAGCATGCACTTATAAAGGTATGGTAAAGAAGCATTCCTAAGCTTGATGTAACTGCTGTATTATTAGAGTGGTCATCTGGAAGCAAGAAAACAAACATCTGTTCCTATCACTTTAGCCAGGCTCACCTGCTTTTTTTTCTTCAGAAACAAAACCCCAGATAGAGTCCATATAATTTTCAAGCTTCAAAGATGGACAGATTTGTTTTTTCTTAACTCCATACAAAAGGAGGAGTAACTTTCGGAGTGAGAGTTCCTAATAAAAACTATCACGGATATAAACACCTTTATTATAAGTTATTGTTGTACAGGCCAGTTTTAATCTACCAGTAGTGCCTGAAATGGTAGTTACAATAGCTTTAATTAATACATTTAATTTCATGTTTGTGATTATGTTATTATTACCCAGTTTGGAAATGCTCTTTAGAACAGCACATATACTATAGTATACCATCTACATTGCCTGTACAAGGAAAACTTTGTTTCAATGGTTATCACCATGCTTGTTATTATTGCTAGATTTTCATCAGCCACTTGTTACCAAACTAGAAAATTTTCTTCCCCAAAGATCTCTAAGTACATTTAATTTTACATACATACAACTTCACATCAACAAACACTGAGACAACTCCTGTGGACACTGGCTAAGCAGATAAATTATACACAGAATCTTAACAGGTGGAGGAAAAATATCAGAAAATTATAACCTTGGGTTTCAGTTATTCCAACAATCCATCTCTCTGAGGTATGCCAAAGAGCATGGCACTCTTGCTGCCAATACCACACAGATTCTTCCCGTTCTGTCTTTAACAGCCACTGCAGAAAATGTTATAAATACAAACCTCCATATGGATGAGATTTGTGGATGTCTAGCCCACCACCTCAGAACAGCTTTTGCTTTCCCACCAACCCAAAAAGTCATGAGAGGGGCCACAGTAACACGACAGCCCCACAAGCCCTTTACACAGGCTGAGGCAGCACACCAGCCCATCCTCTACCACCAGCAACTCATTGCCATCCCCTCACAGTGCGAATATGCACAAGGCAAGGGCAGTTAATTTTTTTCCTTCTTTTTTTTCTTTTTTTCTTTTTCTGAAAGCAATGGCCACTAAAAGTATTCCTGAAAATGCAGTGTAAGTTCCTGCTATATGCTGAAGATGCAGTGGTTCTTTGGCTCTGAAGGTAATGACATGTTGGATCTGAGCAGGAAGGACATGTGCATGGCCAAGAAATGACTCTTGGGAAGGCAGACTCAGATTAACAGTCAATTAGCTCTCAAAAAACATCAACCCTAAAATTTTGGTAACCTCAAACTACTAGACTACATGCAAAAGTATGGCTCCTTTTTAATACATCCACATGGTTGTTACACAAAATGGAAGGCATAAGAGTCAGGGTGCAGAAGATCATCTGAATGTTGCCATTTTAGTTATCTTATTCTCACTTGGGTGTTGAAAATCTGCAGTCCTACCCAGCAATCTTATCCTGCTATGTAAATCTTTTTAAACAAAATGCCTTATTCAAAGCTTACTATTGTTAGCCGATATCAAATCAGTGTAGCAATTCGCCATCGGCGTATCTTGATCTAATTACAATCTGGAAAGAATCGAAATAGATCTAAAGAAAATTCAGATAATGGAACAGGCAAAACAAGAAAGGGAAAGGAGGAGCATAAACAAAAGATAAAAGAAGAACAGAGAATAAAGGATAAAGCTTTGAGATACAAAAAATAGGATTAGGTGATACTGAAATTGTGGGGGGTATGCACAGCGGCATCCCATAAAGAAAGAGGAAGACAAGGGATTAAAAATGTTACCATCATCTAATGCATTCTATGAAATTAAATGTCATTCACTGAGATGTGAAAACAGTGTGCTTAGAAGTCAAACAACATCTCTGATCTGAAATGACCAACCAGTGTTCATTTGTACTATGTCAATGGATTTCAGATACAGTCAATGGAGACAAAACTTCACCCTCCTATGGATCTACCTATGACTGACAGCTCTGCATAACATTTAGCAGTACATCAGAATTTAACTGCTGACATAATACTCACAAATAGGCCAAAGATTTCAAGGATACTTCTAGTATAAGAAACAGCTTGTTTAATTTGGATGATGCTCAGAGTGTTTAGTACACATCAGTACTAAAAAGTCTGTGGGCTCTCAGACTTGTATTACAATTCCTTTCTTTCAAGATGAAGTGAACTTGAGTCTCTTCCAATTTTTTTTAATGTCTATTTTTACAAGGATACACCCATTACAGAAGGCCTTACTTTTTCCATGTTCTATCCCATGATGTAACTTCCCTCAACATTCTCAGATCCCAAGGATTAACAAAGAAATCTGTAAATATTGCAAAATTAATTATAAAGATTTTGCTACACTTCTCAGTAAAAATTCTTTCCTCAAAAAAAAACCCCCAAACAAACCAAACACCAAAACCAACCAACCCCCCAAACCCCCAGAAGATTAATATATTTTCTGTCTTTAAGTACACACTTAGAATCCTTTAGTGCTGGAATTAGAAGGGATGTGTGAATAGAAGTAGTGTCAAAATACAAAGGATACTGAATGAAAAACCACACCTTTGTAAAGGGAAACAACTCATTGTAATTTGCACCTCTTTTGCAAGCATATCCCTTGACAAATAGCTGATGACAAAGAAATCCATCCAAGATAAAAATATATCAAATTCACTCTACAAACTGTAGCTAGACAAATATATAGAGGCAGTTCTCAAGCCATAAGGTATGGTTTAGTTCTCCCATGTTAATGTCATGCTCTCAATAACGGCATAAAAACATGTACAGAATATTTTTTCTAAGTGGGAACCCTTACATTGACCTATCGGGCAGCCATGTGTCAAGCTTTACAGAAAAGCATCAAGGCAGTTCTGATCCACTAACTTAACAACCCAGATGTTTCTCCCTGCTGATTTCACTTACCTAAACTGCCACCACTGAAAACAGACCACTACACAGCAGTTTCAGAGGAAGGAGCTCAGCCTTTCAGGCAGATAAAGGTTGTTTTCAGTTTAAAACAGAAACCAACAACATTACTGGGCTTAATCAAAGATTTTTTTCACTGCTTTTTACAGTCATTTTCTTTGTACTCCTGGCACCAACTTTGTTAGGAAGATCTATTGTTTGCTTTTTAAAATGTGTCTGTTTGCAAAGGCCACCAGATGAAGGGAACTCTTTAAATCACTCTGTATGGGGAGAGTGTGAACATGTGCATCACAGTTAGAGCTTTAATTTCTCTATGCTGGTAAACCACTTACAACCATCAGTAATGAGGGGAAAATCTTTGAGACAGTTATATTCAAGACATGCTGTTTTACAAGGTGCTCTGTATTCTGAAGTTACAATTATTCAAAAAAATTAGATTCTTTTTTTAGCATCTGAGAAATTAAGAGAGTAACAGATTTACTTGTTGATTGATAACCTATCCCAAAATAATGGTTTCAGACAAGAATCATTTGAACACCAAACATCGCTATTATAATTATCACTGTCTTTTCTTTTTAAAAAGCTCTATTTACTAGGTTACAAATGCAAGCAACTGTTGCATCATCTTACAGTACTGGAATTGCTATTGAATATCAGGGAAGGGTAATAGGATAGATAAAGGTTCTCTAAAAGAGAAAGCACCAGAACTAGCAAAAAGGTGGGGTTGGTCAGCCCTTCATTTGAATGTAAATGTAATTATGAGGCAGGCAGTTAGGCTGACGTCAGACAAGATCTTGGTAAACCATTACCACCAGCACCTGGTAACACAGTTGATAATAAAAGAGGATGAAGTAGAAGATTCCAACCAGAGTGGCATTATTAGAGAAAATCAAACACAATTTAAGTGAGAAAAGAAAATACCAAAGAACAGGATGTTGTGACAAGTATTTACAATCTGTGACAATCATGTATGTGAGCTCTCTCTTGGATAACGAGAACAGTATGTATCCAGGATCTGCAAGGGAGAACAACAACCTGCCAGTGCAAAACTTTGTGTCTACTCCACCCTATTCAGATTACATGGGATATCATCCTGTGCCAACTCTGGACACCCATGGACAGCCTGCAGGAACCTGGGGATCACCCTATGGCCCACAGAGGGAGGACTGGAACGCTTACGGCCCAGGACCTTCCAGCACGGTTGCTGCTGCACAGATCAATGGCTCGCCTCCTGGACAGGTCTCCTACAGTTCTGCTGATTACAGCTCCCTCCATCCTGCTGGATCTGGGGGGTTACCTCCTGTAGATACAATTAATACACAGCAAATCTCTCCCAACAGCCAAAGGCACAGCTCTTACGAATGGATGAGGAAAACAGTGCAAGCTAACACTACTGGTAAGTGTATATTCAACTTTCAACCTGAGAAAGCATCTTCTGCTATCACCAATCTTATAAATAATTAACTTTACTTGAAGCACATAGGTTGGTGGGTCATTTACAACATTTATTTAACCTACTGCTGTTTAATGCAGTTTTAACTAAATTTGCACTAGTTTCACTTTCGTCCCATAATGGCTTTATAAGGTTACTATAGAGGAATGGATGTTGTGTTTAGATATGACTACATGTCACTCAAGTCCAGGAATCTTTGTTGTTAAGCATTTTGGATTAAAAACATGATACTCTTGACAATGTTATGGAACAAAGAATGCAGCAACATTTAACAGCTACAAGCAAAAATACCACATACTGTTTTGTGCTTCAAGGTAAATATCAATATAAAATTAGGTTGATCTTTTTAAATCTCTACAGATTTTTCAATATTTTAAAGAAAATTATGTGCTCTGATACAACTGTAGCGATTATGCAATTATCTGTGCTGTTCCTTTGTCTTATTTTTCTGCCTATATTAGGTGAGAAGAAATATTCCTAGAGACATAAACTGACTCAAATGATCAGCATAGACTATTTTGTTTGCAGACCACATATCTCATCAGTCCTTTTCATTTAGTTTCAAATCAGTTTTACAAATTTTTCTCATGTACCAGAATTCTGAAGCTTGCCACAACTGTACAATTAAAAATCACTTTTTTGCAAGTGTCACTCGTTGATATGCCTGGTTTTGTTTGTGAGCCGCATGCCAAATGAACCTTTAGGTGTATATTCCCAAAGTGTAAATTGGGTATAGCAAGGTTTGCTAAATCTATTGTTAAGGTTAAAAGTAGTAAGTGTGTGTTAGAAAGCATCAAAGAAAATGCTCTATAGAAAAGCAATTACAACTGGAGCAATCTTAGAAGACACAGAAAATCAGCACTGCTTCTTGAGACACAATCCTCCTTCAAATGGTGATTACTCAAGAGCAAAATTAGTCTGCTAATTGTTTATTTGTTATAAAGCAGATAGATACACACAGTTTTCTCACTGTTACTAAACAGAAAATGCCTAGTGAACATGAAGATATCACAGTGCCATCCTTCCACTTGGAGCCTCTACAAATGTCTTCAAAGCCAGGCAGATCTATAGTCTGTTTTTTCCCCCTCATGTAAATCAGCAGTAACTTCATTAATATCATTGGAGATTTCCAGGTGTAGAAGTGATGCAAGGCTTGAGTGTAGACCAAATTCAACTGAGAGTACTGAATGTCAGTGAGGCAACCCTGTCTCTATCAGGTTGTCATTGAATTTTAAATGTGTTACCCTTCTTCAAGAATAAAACATACTTAAAAATCTAAATCCTAGTTTTACACTTACTGCAGAGACATGGAAAATCCTGAAACGTTTTTCATGTGGTTGCTCAACTTCAGAAAATAGATACGCAATTCAGAAAAGCAGTTATGTGCTTAAACTGGTCTCTAGTCTGAAAAGTACTTACACAGAATTCACAGACATGCTGAAATACTTTACGAACAATACTGGACAGGTGAAACAGGGCCTGTCAATAGATACATGCCCCGAGGCTGTGCATTCCTAGAGCCCAATCCTTTGAAGTGTTAAAAACAGCTCAACACTTGACAGAACTGGGCTCAAGACACCAATCCAGCTTTAAAAAAGGGTTTGGGAGAGTAAACCAACAATGTGGTATTTTGCAATAAAAGGACCAAATAAATTTGGCTTTTCATTGGTGTTTTTAAAATAATGTTAACTGTAAAAAATGGAAAATTTTAATACTGACACATAAAAAGTTGTGAAAAATTAAAGGAAATTCAAATAAATATTGACAACGATAAAATTATGCATGTACAGCTACATATTAATTTAGCAATGCTTATCTAGAAGATAATGTAAGAAAAATTACTTGATGCCATTATAACCACTCTGAATCAGACTTGCTCTGTTTTTCCTTACTGACATAATATTCATGCTATCAAAGCAGCCACTGGCTCCTTCCTTTCAATATTGTCGCTGCTTAATAGAGTTTATCGCTCTAAGATTTCAGAATTACAGCCCTAAACTTCAAGAATATATTTATATAAGAAAATATGTGTATGTCCTTAACTTCACTAGTGGCATGTACTCACATTGATGTATGTGAGCAGCATAGAATAAGAGAAATCAAAACACACCCAATTCAATGCGGGAGCCTACTGAAATACTGTCCTAAAGAAAACGGGAATTGTTTTGGGGAGAAGATGTAAATGGGAATTTTTCCCCCTCTATTTAGGCTCTATTAAATACACAACATTCTGATTCAATATTCATATTTAGCATTTTATAGAAAAAAAATAAATTGCAGGAAAAGTGAAATAAAAAATTACCTGAACAAGTAAATTCTCAGGATGACAGAACATCATGAAGACAGAACTATGTCCTTTCAACACAAAAAAATTGATTTGAAATTATATATCCTCTTACTAAAAACCCATAACTATATATTCAGAAACAAACCTTTTTTAAATTTCAAATTGCAAACATATGAGGCAATATGACATTTTAAAAAAGAAACACTGAAAGTGGGCTTGGTAAAGATATCTTCACAGACAGGCTGAGAAAAAGAACATCTATCAAATTCCTTACAGTCTGATCTGTTTTTTACTAAAAATCAATGACAAAATGCCCTAACAACTTCAATTATGTAAGAGCAGAACTTCAGACCAATTAATTTCTAAAACCTGTGTAATCAAGTGTAAAATGTATATTTTATAAGAGCAAGTGAGCCTTCAAAGCACAAAACTTACTGAAAAGAAGGTATCTAAACAAGGGCCTAGAAAACAGCTTTTGTATCTTTTAAAAATTCAGCTGAAACATCTGGGAGTGACCCTTTCCAGAAGAACGGACTTTAAGGGGATGAAACAAAAGGTCAACATTATTTTTATATTTTTCGAGATCAACCTCAGTTTCTTGGTTTTTTTAAACTATAGTCCTCACATTTTAAGTCTTTATTTAAACAACCTGTGATGTACAAGTAAATCAGATTACATGACAGCAGAAACACAGCCAGAAAGCAAAATAGAAAAGCAGGGAAAAAAGGCTAGGCCTCTGCTCTAATGCTAATTTATTTTTCTTTGTAAACTACTTGTGACATCTATTTTCCAGTGGCCTACATTGTCTGAGGTTTTGAGGCCTATCTGCCATATTGAGGCAACAGACCCTTTTAACACTTCACTTTGCTTTGATATGCAGTCTTGTCTCTTCCTTCTCCCTCTTTTCTTCAGGAGTTATATTGCCGGAAAGGGTGATGATTTTCACAGCAAATAAAGAGGCCTTCTCCTAGCTTTATTGTCTTCAGAAGAAATGTTCTGTGAATTTTATGACCAAGGGGAATGGGGAAAACTACCCCTTTTCTCCACCCCCTCAAATCATGGTCATATTTGCTGATTGTAGTGAAGCCGGAATAACCCTGTTGAATTTTAACCTATTTTCAAAGATTACCTTCTAAGCCTTCAGTTTATCAGGAACCTGAATATCTATACTATTGTTAACATTATAACTATCACTTAGAGCAAATATTTCAAAGCCAACAATTTGTACCTTGAAAAAAGTAAACTTAGTTTGATGATTGTTTTAGTCCTGCAAATTTAGGCAGTAAAACCTTGTACACCAGAAGTCAAAGTGGCATAGGATTTGGGAAAACCTTCTTTAATTATGCATATTTCAAAATGTCTTAAGCTATGTCTACCTCTAGCCATCAGATAAAAATACTGCAGTCTATTCTCAGTGTTGGTCCAAAATTAAAGAGAACAGAGGAAAAAATATTCCTTCATCTATTTCTGTCCTTTTTCCCTCCGCTAAGATGAAAGAGTCTGACATTTGTTTAGGGCTTGTAAATTCCAAACCAATTGGCTTGTGTTTCTGAATGTGAAAGGGGTTCTTGATAAGATCTCCTTGTCGCTCCTTTGTGTGGCGTGTGCTCCATCTTAACACCTCAGTGGATTTTAGGGAACCACTTTAAAGGAGTCTTTGTCCTACAGTTTGTCCCAGAAAACTCACATCAAAAAAAACCTGGGAAGATCAGAAGAAAAAGGAAAACTATCTGGCGGTTGAAAGTGCAAAGGAGAATAAATAAGTGGAAAAGTGATCTCTCTGTATTATTACCTGAAGAATTGTTTTTAAAAGCCTATGAAATGAGAGATACCTTCTAAACATCACGTAATGCTTCTCTTAACAGTATTTATCCAATATATCTAAAATATTTCTTTTATACACTATAGAGAGGATGATACAGAAATCCTTTTACAAGCATTTTATTGCCTCGTCTTACAAAGTGACAAGTGCCTTCAGCTGGAAAGGGAAGCTCAGCACACAGAGTACCCCCAGTTATACCTCTATAGGCACACAGCATCTTGGAAGACTGAATCTTTTTGAAAAAATAAATTCAAAAAGGCTGAAAGTTACTTAACTTATTGAACTTATAATCATGTCCTATGGCCATGCAAGAAAGCAAAAGCATTTCTAGTAGGACATTTCTTTGTGTTAGAGAGGTGATCTTTAAAAACTCATATAAAGAATTAGGACATGGTGCAACTAAACAAATTGTGACTGAACTTCAGTCTAGAAATGCTGTGTATTTATGCCCGCATATGCACAGAAGTCACTTCATGAGCACTGAAATGAAACCCCTTTGAGAGGAAATATAGCCATCACCAGTTATGTACTGCTGTGGATTATTTAAGATGCTTCAAGGTGTTTTTCACTTACGAGCTTTATATTTAAATGTATCTTTACAGAGAGGAGGAGGTGAAGAGGGAAAGCCAGTTATGATAACCAGTACTCACTTACTCACCCTGCACATCCTATTCCTTCTCTGTAACACAGAAAATAATTCCATGCAAGTACTCTGTAGGTCAATTAATATCTGTAAAATGTTTGAGATGTTTGAAAGAAAGATGCTTTAGAAAATAAAATTCAACATATTAATAATATTTCTTTCTTAAACAGGTAAAACAAGAACAAAAGAAAAGTACCGAGTTGTTTACACAGATCATCAGAGACTAGAATTAGAGAAGGAATTTCACTGCAACAGATACATTACAATAAGGAGAAAGTCAGAACTTGCAGCAAACCTGGGACTATCTGAAAGACAGGTACACAGAGACTGTCCGTCATTCATATGCACCCATTCATCAGACACTGTTGCTGCCAGGGGACGTGAGCAGCATCACATTCGGTATCCAAAAGTAGTAAAGGCAACCATGATACAGTTTCCAAGTATATTTGACACAATGCAAATACAAATTAATAAATTGGTTCATTTGATAAAAACCTCCAATTATGGGTCACTGAATAATTTATAGCAGAAAAAGTACTTTTATGTGCATAACAGCCTGTGAGACAGCTAGACTTCAGTTATTCTTAACATTATCTCAAGCTATGTTCTCAAGAGTTATGATATTCACCATTTTATTTCTTCTTGCAAACACAAAATGGTGGCCGGAAAATCTCCAAAGTACTGAATATATTTCAGCTGTAAGCCAGGAAAATGAAAACTCAGAACTTGAGGAACAAATATCTATGTATTTTTTTGCTACAAATTTATTGCCACTATTCCCATAGGCCACATTCTTCCTCAGTCAGTTGGATTTCAGCACATTTTAAGAAGTTTTTTCAATCTTTGATTTTCAAGTCAGGATTTCATTTTACTATTATGTTCACAGGTACTTCACCTACAGTAGTAGCTCACATCCACTATATACACAATGCTTCAGGCGGTACAATGTGGTGCCAAATTTTTATGTGTATTATACACATATATGGAGCCAAGACTATCCATTCTGGAAATATTCAAGTGCCTACTTAGATCCATTGCTTCTTTGGGAAGCAGCTCTGCATTCATTCATATCAAGTATATATTTAAGCTCTGTCCTGAATAAAGATAGTTTCTTGAGCAGAGGCCCAGGTATCATACAAAGCCTAGGGGAATTCAGGCTAAAGAATTTCCTAAAAATCACAGTGCTGAAGAGCACACTTACAAGGCACAGCTCTGCAGTCTGCACATATAGTAACTGTGGAATCCAACCCTCTTTATACAACAGTTTTGCAATGGTTCTGCTACAGTTAGGAGGATGAGGAAAGATTTGGCAGTACTGAGTAAGGCATCTCATACCTTAGCAACCAGATTTACTGCCCTCAGGTAAAATAAAACAAGAGACCTTTCATTTCAGAATTTTACAAACATTATTCTTTCTGAATATACACATTCAGTTCTTTAAAATATTCTTTCAGTAGCCTCCTTCGCTTCTGCATTCAGTCTGCGCAAGAACATGAAACAGAGAGGGACCAATTGATGCTGGAAGTGTAAGGATACATAGATAAGCAATGGTATTTAAGGATCAAGCATTGCATTTTTACAAACATATTGTGGTGCACTGATGTTCAATCCCAGACCCAAACAGTACATAGATTGCACTCTACACATTTTAAGTTGCCCCAGAAAAACAATTCTATCATTCATAGAATCACAGAATGGAGTGGAAGAGATCTTGAAGATCATCCAGTTCCACCCCCCTGCCATGGGCAAGGACACCTTCCACCAGCCCAGGTTGCTCCAAGCCCCGTCCAACCTGGCCTTGAACCCTGCCAGGGAGGGGGCAGCCACAGCTTCTCTGGGCAACCTGTGCCAGGGCCTCACCACCCTCACAGGGAAGAATTTCTTTCTTATATCTAATCTAAATCTGCCCTCTGTCAGTTTAAAGCTGTTACCCCCCTCATCCTACCCCTACACCCCCTGATCAAGAGTCCTTCCCCATCTTTCATCTAGCCCCTTTAAGCACTGGGAGGCCACTCTAAGGTCTCCCCGGAGCCTTCTCTTCTCCAGCTGAACACCCCCAACTCTCTCAGCCTGACCTCACAGGGGAGGTGCTCCAGCCCCTGATCATCTTTGTGGCCTCCTTTGGACCCACTCGAGTGGGTCCCTGTCCTTCTGATGTTGGGGGTCCCAGAGCTGGACAGAGAACTGCAGAGGGAGGTCTCATGAGAGCCAAGTAGAGGGGGAGGATCCCCTCCCTCGACCTGCTGTCCACACTGCTCTTGATGCAGCCCGGGACACAGCTGGATTTCTGGGCTGTGAGCACACATTGCTGGCTCATAGTCAGTTTTCCATCCATTAATACCCCCAAGTCCTTCTCCGCAGGACTGCTCTCTCCATCCACTCCTCTCCCAGCCTGGATTTATGCTTGGGATTGCCCCGACCCGTGTGCAGGACCTTGCACTTGGCCTTGTTGAACTTCATGAGGTTCACATTAGCCCCCCCTCTTAGGCCTGTCCAGGTCCGTCTGGACAGCACATCCTTTCCTTCCAGTGTGTCAACTGCACTACACAGGTTGGTGTCATTGGTGAACTTACTGAGGGTGCCTTGATCCCACTGTCCATGTCAGGGACAAAGATGTTAAACAGCACTAGTCCAAACATCGATCCCTGAGGAACGGCACTTGGACATTGTTGATTACAACTCTCTTGAATTCTTTATCCATCAAGTGGTCCACCTGTCAAATCCATGTCTCTCCAGTTTAGAGACGAGGAAGTCATACAGGACAGTGTCAAAAGCTTTGCACAAGTCCAGGTAGATGACATCAGTTGGTCTTCCCTCATCCACCATCCATTGATGGACTAAATTTTGTTATACAGTAGGATATAGCTGCATTGGAAAATTTTTAGAGAACTGTAATTATGATGAAAGATTCAAAACCTCCACCTTAACGTTATGCAAGCTGGCTGATTTAGAACACAGACATGTCTGGTGTAACCAAAAATGCCACAAAATCAGCAGTTTCCTTTTACATAGCTATTGCTCTTAAAGCCATCCAATTTCTGACTGGCAGATTTCCTTCAAGTATGATGTCCACAAATTACATAATCGACATTTCTACAGGACTCATGACAGACAAAGCTAAATGCTTCTTACTGTCATTAACTAGTAAGTAACAAAAAGTAACTAGAACAAAATAATGAGATTTTTAATACAAAGCAATGGTGCAACTTTCTATAACATATTGTATTCAGGATATCACAAAAGGATATCACAAAAACTGTAAAGTAAGAACACAAAAAATTAATGATAAGGAAAACAGTGTTTTCTACTCATTCATACTTTCACATAAGGAAAGAAAATACAGATACTTAAACTAAAAGTAGATTTCAAACTGATAGCAGTCTTTTCATATGCACAATTAGCCTGGGAAATTAACTGTCATTAAGTAATGCTGATATCTATTTATAGACACAACATAGTATATATGTATCTGTAAAATACATATATATAGTTCAGTAACCAAAAAAAATAGAAACTTTAAAAATACATAAGAGTATAAGTACACACAAAAATCACTCACAATATAAATGAAGAAATAGAACCCTCACTATTTGGGTTTGAATTAAACTGTAACATAGATGATAAAGAAATCTTCAAAATTATTACATAATTGCATCTTCTTAAAGTATGACACATGCCACTGTCAAAGTTTAGCTGATGAACTAGTTGGACCCTAAGTCTACACGAGTAAGTTGATTCCTGTGTTCCTAAATATAACACAGCAAGTTCACTTCACAGTAGGTCTAAGAAAGGAGTCTCATTTTTTATTGACTATGATGCAAAAAATGAATACAAAGTAACTAAATTTTTTTTTTTTACTGCACAAATTCAGTGTTTTGTGGTTTGGGGGGGGTTGGGGTGTTTGTTTTGTTTTGGGGTTTGGTTTTTTTTGTTTGTCTTTTTTTGGGTTTTTAATAATTCTTTTAAACATATTTATATTTTTGATGCTGTTATTACTGTAAAAACTTGAACACTCTTTGAGTTAATCAGCTATCATTTATAACACCACAGGTGAAAATCTGGTTCCAGAATCGCCGAGCTAAAGAAAGAAAAATGATCAAGAAGAAAATATCTCAGTTTGATGGCAGCGGTGGCTCAGCTCAGAGTGACTCTGGTTCACTCAGTCCAAACGAAATACCTAGCTCTCTGTTCCCACCACCACATGGAATAAATGGATTACAGCCTAATGACATTCATCAAGTCATAGTTTCAGAATGAACAGAGGCAAAAAAAAAAAGGGGGAAAAAAAAAAAGGATGAATTTTGCCACCATTTGCCCATACTCCCT
>NW_020799100.1:10444908-10456287 GCF_003259725.1 Athene cunicularia | reverse complement strand
CCTTAAAACTCCACTTTGCAACGGACCATTCTCATTTAACTGTCTTCAGAGTGCTGATTTATAAGTAGAGGATCTGGGACTATTATCGAAATATTTTAATTATTGCAGAAATCTCAGGGAATTTGTGCTGCTAAGATTCATCACTCAAAATCTCTGAGTAGGAGGTAATTTGCTTCAGACACTGACACAAAGAATGATACAATTGAAGATTCAAGTAAACATAGTTCTAGTCTGATCATATGTATACACAGAAGACTAAGTGAACTGATTATAAAATAGAGCACTATTGCATAAAATATAAGATGCTGGGTGGATTTGGTTTGTTACATTTTATATAATTAGAGTAAACTGTAGATGTTAATAAATATTTACACCTACCTGTACTGAAAAGAATGCTACTTTTTGAAAACAACAAAAAACATTTAAAACACTTTTAAACACTCAAGAAACATAACAATGTTGCTATACCAACATAGAGCATTTAATCAAATAGAAACATCTTTTTTGCCCTATGAAAATGTATTCAAGCATGCCAATCTCCTAAGCAATAGTTAGAGATATAATATCATACCAAACCTGCCAAGATTTGTTCAATTGTAAGAAATGCAGCAATTTGTCATGCACACTAGTAAATGCCAGACAGTTTGGAAGATTAAGTATTACTTCAGTCTTCAATAAATGCACAAATTATTGCTCAAAAATATGAGCACAAATGTAATGGAAACAGAACTGTTACTACCCGCAAACCAAAAACAAATAAAGAATTTAACATCTCTAAACCTTTTAAGTGCAATAGTAACAGTCTTCGGCCACTGATTTTATGCATGACACTTATTTTGGGATAAAAGCAAGAAATATTCCAAAGTAGCTGTATTTTGAAGCTGTTATCAAGCAAATTAGCATCCATAAAGTCACAGCAAGCATGTAACAAAAAGTGTTCACTCCATGGGCACTCCTGCAAGAGCACAAATTAAGGATAAACATGCTCACACTGTGATTAGCTTTAATTATTAGTTCATGTTGGCAGGTAAGAAGGTAGCAACACTATATAGAAGAAAACCCAAAGCACTAAAAAAAAAACCCAAACTCTTCTGTACTACTATTAATTGGAATTTCATACTATGCTCTATTAGAAAATAATATTACTGAAAAGGTCATCAGGAACAAAGGTAATAAAAAGGGAAAACAGAAGAATACTAACAGAAAACACCATTATCTGGCATAGGAAAACTGATGCATCGCTTATTTCAACATCAAACTCTTGGTCTCAGAAACAGCAGATCAAATTCTGCTTTTCTTAATGTCAACGATCATTGATATTGCACTGAACAACACAGACAGAACTTGTCAAAGTGCTATCTGGATTTAATAAATCAGATAAATTTGAAGACATGCCTCACTTTTCCATTTAAAAATAACTGTTAGAATAATTCCATGAAAGTAATTCTACTAGGAGTTGCAAGAATAACACTTCAAAAATAAATACTAAATTATATAATTGTAGACATAAATGTCTCAAGCTAAACTAGGAAGAAAATTTGTAACACAGGGTAAGTTCTTGCTGATTGTAAGCATTTTGTGGGTGCTTCTCCAATATATTTCTAATAATCCCCTATTCACGTATCCCAAGATAAGTTGGCATATCTTAATGCAAACTACTGTAAACAAAAAATCTTCTGTATATAAATATGTATAAAACTCAGCCCTATGAGAAATTGAGACTACATCTGCATGGCTTTAATTCTGGATCTTCTAAAACTGCTCACTGATATTATAGTGTTACATGACTGCAGGAACATTTTAGAAGGCAGAGCAGCAGGTTACAGAGCATGCACACAAACAGATCTACTTCTGTTTATATACTAGCTATATACATGCTAGCAGACAGCAAGACACATATGTGCTGCGGTGCTCTGCTTCTCATTCAAAGAAATCCATACGTTTGCTCTATAACAGATTTGGGAAAGAAGCTTTTCCCAGTCCCACCAGTCACTTCATCTGTGTTGTCCTTTTATACATGAAGGATATAGAAGAAAAAATAATTTCCCAAGAAACTCATGAAGAAAGAAGCTGTAATACTTTAGATATACAATAGAAACAGGGCAGAGGAACTTTACCTTTCTACCCAAATCTCAAATCTTCAGAAGGCCTACCTCTGTGGAAGAGCAGGAGATGGATTTTGTGAAGGTTATTGGTAACACAGAAATAGAGCCCAAGAGAAAATTTTTTTCTAGTTTCCAGATTTTTTTTTTTCTGTGATCAGTTTTCAAATCAGCATGGAAGAATAGCAAGCAAAGAGCTATAAGATATAATGAATGATGTGTTGTATTTGTATACTAGAAATGCATGGCTTAACTTAAAATTTAATTCCTTCTAATTTATGTCAAAATTGAAATAAAAAACTTACATAGTTATTTACCAGGTTCACATTCAACATATGCAAAATTATCACCTTGCAGTTTCTAAACAAGCACCAGTCTATCTGAATTGCCAGAGCTGGGAAACACCAAGCTGTTCTGACAAACTGGGCAGAAGAGCCACTGAAGCCATTGATTGTACTTCAGAACAACCACTGTTCATGAAGGAAACATTTAAAATGAGTACTTCAGATGTCAAATGGGAGTTTGAATGGGATACAGAGCACCTCCTATGACATATTTAAAATCAGTCTTGGCAATAAAAGTGTTTTCCCTTTTCATGATCTTCACCCTCAATTTTTTTCATCAGGTCTATTTTAAATGTATTCAAAGCATACATTAATAAATATTCAGGGAAGGCACTCTCTTTCATGCACGAGGTAATGATCTTTAAGCCTAAAAACTGTATCAGATTATCTTCTCTGACTACAGCTATGTCAAATAAGTTATTCCTCCTATCTTGTACTGTGCATAACTACCCCCATCTAGATCATAATGTCCCTTTAAATCCAAGCATAGTGGCACAGCTGTTTCAAAATAATCTAAGGAAAAAAAAAAACTTTATTAAATTCTTTTAGACTAACAGGGATCATTTTTAGTAAACTCGATTACAGAGCAATTAAATATGCAGTCATGTTACCAGGTCAGGAGGATGGTAAGCCATGAAGAGGGGAAAATGGCATGCAGCTGAAAGAAGAGAATTCTTACTCTGTCTCTGACAGGGTTTGCACATTTTATCTAACTGTAGCCTACGACATTTGTTTTTTTTCCCAGAAAATGTCATCTCAAAGCAAAATACAATTCAGAACTACATGCTGGCACATTTTAATGGCCCATTAAAGACTACAGACAGCCTGACAATGCATCCTATATTCATGTTCTGCCAAGATCAACATGGGAACACAAGGATCAGGATATGCAGTTGGGTGGAGGCAACACAGACATTACAAAGCCCTTACATCGCTGCTCTTTTCTGGGCATCTGTGTTTGACTCCTCTACATTGCTTATGTAAAAGAAAAGTTTTGCAAGATGGGAATCCAGCCCTTGTATTTAATTTTTGTATTTATGTGGATGAGAAGAAACTCTAAAAGGCTTCAAATAAGATTTTCCAATATTAGTCTTCCCTCTTTTGAAGACTTCTCCAGGGACTTTAATTAAACTCTCCTTTAGCACCATTAGGCAATTAAAATAATAATAAATCAAACATGATCCTTCTCACCCAGTGGGTATCTTCCCCAAGCTCTCTGTTTCCTGTTTTTTCACTTTATGTCAATAGAAAACCAACACACTTGAAATTCAGCTGTTTGATTGGTATTTCTAGTTTGCAAAGTAGTGAGCCACTTTAACACCATGCTGATATCACAAGAAAATTCTGCACCACACAACTCTCTAATTCCAGCAGCCAGCAAATTCCTTCTGACATTTATTTGAATCATCTTTATTCTTATAAGAATACAGTAGAGGTGCCAAAGCTTTGAGAACAACTACCTTTCTTAGTCTATCCCTAAATACTTAATCAAGAAGGAACACTCTACCACTAACTTCATGCTGAGACTCAGTGTAGCAGCACAGTGATTTAGCTTCATTAACTAACTTCTAAATATTGATCTGTGGGAGAAAATAAAGGAAATTACAGATTTATCTGTAGTTACAGTAATGATGGATAGTTTAGGCTAGAAATTGGAAAGGACTTTATTATAAGGTAATTAAAAAAAAATAATAATTTACAGAGAAGACAGTATAACTTAAACCCCTAATTGGCTGCTTGTAGTAGTAATACAGGTCAAATAAAAACCTGGATCAGAAAATTGACAATCGCTTGAAACTAATATTACTATTGAAAAGTGACCTACCTCTACATTAGGCATTTTCAGTATAAGCAGCAGACCTGCATGCCCCTGCACAAAGCCAAAAACTTTCTAGGCATTAGAAAATACTTGTATCACAAAACCAGATTCACCAAACCTCTCACATCACTCTTGATTTGCCTTACTTCAACAAATGAACGTATCTAAATTTGCCTAACGAGTTACACATTTCTACTTCTAAACAAAAGATTGTGAACTTGCAGCAAGATGCTGGATGCACCTGGAAAGGGAAAAAGAATTCTGCTAAATGAAACATCCAAACCCACAAAAATTACCAGGGTCTTTTTCTCATAATAAATTCCACAACATTAAACAGGATCACCTAGACATTAGTTACAGCTCCTGATCAAAAGTTATGCTTTTATTTCCCAAAGAGTAAACTAGTAGGTAATGCTAACATTCTGAGATTCATTTAAAAAAAGCCTCAGGTACTTATAAATCTTAAAATGTGTGGTTAATATTTTTTTAAAAATAATATTATCTGCATTGAAGGAATGATTTTTATCATTCCATGGATGTGCTACACACTGATGATCCTACTGAAATTATCTGCAGCATATGGTTGCACGCCATTTGGGTAAAGGTTTCATAATTTGAGAACAAAAACCACAATCACAGGTGAACAGCTCAACAGGGGGCTGAATGCTAGATGGCCATCTTGTAATCATGGATCTAAACCCCATTATTAGCTGCTGCTTCTCATGTGTAATTGTGGCTAAAACTGTTTGAAATGGCTATCAACTCCTACCAACTTAATACTTTGATCCACTGAAACTCTTTGGAGGCTGATATTCTTCCTATTGCCCCAGATATCAAAAGCAGAGCAAATAAAATATGAAACATTAATATTAGTGAAAAGTTAGAACACTGTCTATGGATACCTGAAAAAGAGATGGGATATGGAACAGCAGGTCAGTAAGAATCTTGACATTTCTGATGGTGTTTTTTTACAGGTTGCAGAATACTTCTGTGAGACCCCTTACCAGTACCAGTTTTCAGGAAGCCAGTGTAACTTTCACTGAATGAGGCACAGTTCTGCCTCAAGACAGTGCCAGGAACATGGCACAATTTCCCAGGCACGCATTTGGCATGCTGCCACCTGATATAGCTCTGAAAGCCAAACACCGCAGCATCTCAGGAGGCTGCCTACAGTAACCAACGCAGCAATAAACACATCTTCCCCACTGCACTGTAGGGCTGAACTAAGAGGCAACAAGAACACAGTGAGGATGAGGACAAAATCAAATACAGACACGTACCTCACAGAGAGTCTTTAATTTTCAGTGTTTGACAGAATTCCAACCTGGGCAATGCAGCCATGCAGGTCTCCCAAATTTCATTATGCATCAGATGCTACTAAGGAGAACAGTTCAGCTTCTTAAGGTTTTTCCCCACTAAACTCTTATCTGTTTGTCACAGAATAACTTCAATCAGATCCATTTCTTGACTAGGAAAACAAGCTTGGATTAGTGTAAAAATAATATTTCAGTAGTAGTTTGGAATTCCAAAATGACTAAAAATATTTTCATTGAGATCTGGGCAGAGCTTTCTGTACTACAGAGCTGGTTCATCAACATGAGGATTACTTTACCAGATCAGAAGCGCACATCTCCCAATTTCATTAATTAAAGTCATGGAATCATATCTCTCCTGCAACAAGGCTCAGAACTGATAAACAAAAAGAAATTCAACCTCTGATGTGAGCTACCATGTTGCTCAAAAGCTGTTACTAGAAAAAAGTTATGAGGTTTTTTAATGATAAACATAAAAACATTCTTGCACTCACTTTCTATGCCTCAAAATTCAGTATGTAACTAGAACCATCCTAAACTCAGTTACCGGTAAACTTATTTCCATGTTAAAAAACTCAGCAGTTAAGCATGCATTGCTACATTCAAGAATAAACTTGCCCTAGGGCTGAAGTAAAAGGGCAACCTAGCAAAACTGTGATTTGTAGTAAGGCTCATACACTGTGACCTGGCAGCGTTAGCAGCAGTTGCGTACAAAAGAGGACATTTTAAAAACTGGGCATGCAAAGAAAAAACAAATCATATAGAAGAAACCAATTCACAAGTTAGAAACTAAGTACCTAGATAGAAGCAGCTTGGACAGAGAAGTACACAACAGCTACTGGGCAGGAATTCAGTAATGATTCTTTATACTGGACGAAAAGAGCAAGACTCACAGGGCAGCTGGCAGTTTGAAGGCTCTAAGGGGCAGAAGGCTGCCGGGCAGTGTGATGCTGTCATAGAGTAGTTAATTTGGCTTTTAAGGGCACTCAGACTCCAGCAAAATAAAACAGACTCTTCTTTTTGGCATAAACCTGTATGTAGTCACTGACCTTAGTCTTCTTGACATCTAGCTCATCATGCACATCCAACACAAAACAACACCTTTATGTTCATTCATGTGTAAAAATCCTGTCCAGCCCCTCATACCCCAGAGGGATGGCTGGAGCCCAGCTAGACTGCTAGTTTTATACTTAAGACTCACAGACCATTTTCAAGCTTTGTCTTCATACAGTTCTGTAGGCATATCTGCTAGTTACTGCCTACTGCCATGGCAAATTCCTCAAACGTGATGCGAGTTCTGTGCCCAGACAGGACCATTTACTGTATCTTCCTCTCTTGGAAGAAGAGAAAGTGTAAAAATCAATCTGGAAGGCAATGTAAGTCACCAGCAGCCTAGCACATACAGGGCGGCCAAGAAAACAGAAAGCTTCACTGAAACAAGTTTGAAAGCAGCACTTAAAGAAAGTGGTTGTTCGCCAAAACACTACAAAGCATAAACACAGATGTTCTGACATTACCACAGCTTAACTTGCTTTGGTGTCAAGTTAATCCTGATTCCAACCAAGGTAAGTTCTCCAAAGCTGCTCATGTCACACTGGTGGAAACAGTTCTTACGAAAACTGATCTTTTTACATCAAACAATGATTTTACATCAGTGGAAGTATTTGTACCAAGAGACACCTCATTACTAACCACCACATCCTACCAGTTGATTTCTTCTACAAGTTTATTTCAGTCTTTCCAGAACTTTTCACACAAGGAACTGCAAAAACAAGCTAACCAGGAAAAAAAACCACAAAAAAACAAACCCAAAACACCAATACCCCCCAACAAAAAAACCTCTCAAGATCTTGTATTCTGAAGTCTCTCTCGAAAAGAAATCAGTAATCTCAGTTTATATAAACCAACCCAGGAAGGGGGTACCTTACAGGTGAGGTCCAATACTGTTTATTCTGTTAACTCTTTTTGAAAAGGAGGATACTTCTGCAGTATCAAAACTGAGGCACTCACACCTCTAGCAAGGCCCTGAAGTTCTGAATTCCCTCCACCTCTTGAGTCAGTGTTGATCAAGAAACATGATGGTTCATTTGTTCACCAGCCTTATAATACATTCTCCAAACTCCAATAATATATTCCTATTTTCTAACAACCTCTTCCTTTGTTGATACACCTAAGTGTCTGAAATGAGTGAATTTTGACAGCCAGCATGAAATCTCTTGTTGCATATTTGCCCTTCTGAATAATGACTGTGTGGTGGAGATTTATATAGAACAAAGAAGAAAAAAATATATTGGAAAAAGACTCAGTATCTCTCAGGCCCACATTAGCATTTGCTAATGTTCTCCCAATAGTGCTCTTATTTAATACTGGGCTTTGTTTTAACTCCTGTTTTTCTCACACTCTCCTTTTGTGTTTCACGCTCTATATAACAACACTTTTTATTTCAAGAAAGGAAGTGATATGGGTAGATAAACATTGCCAGAGACCATCATCTCTCCACAAAATATTCAATTTTTATGACATAATTGTATATTTAATAAATGGCATCATAAAAAATATTGAAAATGAGGCATTGAAATACTTCTTCCTGTGAAGCTATAAAGTTTGACAAATTATACTGAAAAAATTCCCTACAGTATTGACATCTGAAACTCAGTACTAAGCAGGCATTCTTCAAATACCGATATGGGTTACAAAAGGTCTATTTTCACCCAGACAGGCATCATTCCTACTAGAAGAGAACCCACCAAAAAAAAAAAAGTCTACTTCAGCTGAACTTTGACTTCAGCCTATTAATTAAAAAGCATAAGACATTAAATATGAAGCTAGTATAGCAAAGCATCTTTTTCAATTACAGAGACTTCCTTTCTTGATTTGCTAATGCCTCAGACACTCATTATAAAGAGGTCATACAGTACATTATGCCAACACTCTACAGTTCCTCGTTTTACACTTCAATTCAGCAAATTATTTTACCACCTGTTTCAGTACCTAACAGAATTCATGCCTTAATTCCACCAAATACTCACTTCTGTCCATTTAAGTGTCTGTAGCATTAGCTTATTTATTAAATTAGAAAACCAGCTGCATTAAAATGTTGGCTTTCCAATTACACATGCATGATACTGCTGCTGAATCTCCCTGTTTGCCACACCCTTCCCTACCACCTGCATCTCATCGTCATTACTAATGTTTAAATCCTTGCAGACAAGTTTCTTTATGTCACTTTATATTACACATGCTGCTTGTCTCTCATTTTGTTTCATCCTTCTAAAATTTTCAACAGCTTTTTATTTGAACAAAACTGAACATATGCAAGGAACAGGAAGCAGGGTTGGCTTCACAGCATCCAGGGGGGTCCTGAGCACTCTAAAAAAATCCAGCACAAATCTTAAAGGGCTGGATCCACATCCCAAGGCACTGCAGAAGCGTATCCCAGTGAAAGCTGGATGATGCCAGGAGGGCACAGTGCCATGACCATGTGAAATCCCAGACTACAAACCTCCCAAGTTGCCTCTTTTGCTCTCACTTATTCACTTAAGCAGGCTGTGGACTGCTCCTTAGCCTCCTGTAATTGCCTGTTCCCATGGTTTACCTTTTTCCTTTATGTATCCAAGCGTTATGCAGAGCAAGATGTGTAATTGCAGACAAGGTTGAAACAGGGTTAAATTCCCTCACGCTCCCTAGCTCTGTGCAGCATGGAGCGAGTTTTGCCAAAAGACAGTGAGACATCTCAGTGGCAAACTGTCACCCTCTTATTCCAAATAATTTATAATTATGTTGAACAGCACTTAAGGCTGTTGGACTTCATTAGTAATCTTTCCCTGTTATAAGGGTTGTGTTTATCACTGTCTTTTGGGTTTTATCATTTAACTGGTCATTAAGCTCTCAGACATCCTTCGTCTCAGAGCAGCTTCGTTTCAGCAGTGAGACAATTTTATAGAAAAGTATTCTAAAACCAAAATACTTTTTATCAAGGGACTTGCCACCAGTGTCATTTTAGTTTTATAAAAATACGTACACACAAACCCACACATACTTATAGCAGATAGGGACAGGATCTCTCAATTCATAAGGTTACAGAGATGCTGTCACAAGTCATCAGGAAGTCTTTGCTACTGATGTACTCACAACTCCATTAATGGGAGTATTACCAGACCACAGTCCAGATGAAACAATGATGATAATCAAGAAATACAGAAACTGACAGTTAAACACATAAAAAGATAGGAAATATCTTTACAAACATGCCTTCACCTAATTATTCAAGACAACACATTTCATATCTTCATAAGAGGCAGAAACCCTACCTGTGGCCCTATATTGAAACTACTCCTTGGAGTAGGGAAGCACCTGCAAAAACTCTTCACTTGTGAGTTTAAAATATGCTAAGAAATAGAAACATTACTGCAAGGTTTATAAAAATCAGTGGTCATACAAAGCTTTAAGAAAACAGTAAGTATTGTAGCACCATGAAGAAGATAAAGCAATTAAGTTTTCACTATTTTATTCTGCGTTCTGCAGGGACAGTGCTGGCAAATGCTTCCATAATAAACTAAGAACGTGTTCCATGGGTTGCTCTGAAGTAGCCCCAGAGCTGTCTGACTTCTGCTCGGCAACAGAACACAGTCCTGAACCCAAGGGCTTGCACTGAGCGCACTCTCACAGGAAATACTTGCCAAAAGGACAGCAGGTTACATCCCCTGCAGTTCTATTTTAAATACAATTACTTTTCTCATGGATGGTTCACCAAAGCTGCCAAGATAATCTCAACTAAATACTGAAGCCTGTAATGTCAGCGCACTGCATCAGACCTATCCTTTTTTAAAGTGTTCTCAGGTCTGATTACAAGTTTTACCATTTTGACTTTCACATCAGTTAAATCAGAAACTGTGAATTTAACTGAGAGTAAACTAAAGGCCAGTACTTTATTAGTAACCCCATATATAACTTTGTTTCAGTGGTTTCAAGACTTTCTTTCCATGGGTTATGAATGGCAATCATGTATATACAAATGAAGATGAGTGGAAGAAATATTAGATCCTCAATTACAGAATTATTTCCACTTTTTGGACATATTTCTAAATAGGACATCTTTTTATATTTGGCCAATGACAGTGAGATATGTTCTGTTTCAGACTTACTTTCTCTGCAATTTATCCACAATATTCATTATTAAGCAAGAAAAAATTATTTTGACAAAAAAAGAACATAGAACATATACTTTAATTTCATTTTATAACAATATCTTGTCCCTTGGTTATGATTTTTTTTTCTCAAGTCATTAGAGTGGGATTTACCTGCAACTCCAAATAAGATGGATAATGTGCTGAGGCAAGAGTATGTGGCACTGATAAAACCGTAGCTCATGCAATTTTGCTTTCAGCAGTTGCAAAAATTTTCACAATCAAGGCCACTGCATTTTGCTGCAGTCTAGAAAGTCCTGAAAAACAGCAAAAACAGGAGGGAAGTATTTTCCCAGAACGACAGGGATAGAGATGCATTCTTTTAAGAGGAGGAGGTCCCTCCCTTACAGTAGCTGTGGGTCAGAATTCAGATTTGGCCACACAAGGGACCAAACACATCACTTTACAGTAGCTACGGTAATAATAAAACAAAACAAACACACCAAAATTTAAACAGCAACAACCAAAACCAACCAATAAACCACCCAAGAACCCTCTCAGAATTTTATTTGATTCTTCTATTTGGTGTTCTTAATGGCTTTTTTGGCTCACGTTTGCAGTAGGTGACTAATATAGTGCTTAACATTACCTCAATAATTACTACCAAAGGGGGGG
>NW_020799100.1:10418675-10444858 GCF_003259725.1 Athene cunicularia | reverse complement strand
GGCAGCGTGACAGGCCGGTGTGGCGGGGCGGGGGCGGCGGCAGCGGCCGGGCGGGAGCACCGGGCTGGAGCACCGGGCATCTGGCGGCACCGTCCTGCCGGGGCACGGTTGCCCGCTGGCGGTGCTGGGAGGGGGTGAGGATGCGAGGACTGCCCTGTCCCTTTTTGCCCCCTGCCTCCCTCTGCCCCGTGGAGGCGAGCTGCCCGCGTTGCCGCGATGTGCAGCCCTGCTCCCTCTCCACCCCCTCCATCACCTGTTTTGTGAGAGGAGTTTTGCTTTTAACGTGTTAAAACGGGAAACTTTGTATTTTCCAGTAGCTCGAGGCAACCCAAAGTCATGAATGAACACCTGAAGTTCATTTGGCTGTTCGGTGCAGAAGCAGCAGCTAATCAGCCCTGACAGCCCTGGGCGTACTTCTTTTTCCAAACAATCTGTTAGATAAAAAGTAAACGCCACGCTATGTGAGGATGAGCAGTCTGTTCAAACAATTTCACTATGACCCTTCCTTGTCTCAGATGAGCCATGGAGCCAGCCCCCACACTGCACTGCGGAGGAGGCACACGGCTGCGTTGTAGTTTATCTACTCCAAACTTAGTTGCAAGTTTGGTTTAGATTTAATTTTTTTTTATGGTTAGAATGCAACATGAGCCAGAATGTTTGCTAGTCATTTAAACAGTTGGATCAGAAGATGAGCAAACAAGTACACCCATAACAAGTTGTTGGTTGTTACAGTCATTTTCACGTAAGGGAAGGAGGTATTGAAATTTTTGTATTCTGGAGATCCATCTAGCTTCTGTTGCTTTGAGTCTGTCTTTGGATTGCATAAAAGAACACACATTTCTCTCTGTAAATAGGTGCAGTGTGATGTAGCTATCTGCAGCAAAAACACTGGGTGGGGAAGGCTCTCTCATCCTAATGTTGGATTTGATACTGTGTCCGTCATGTAAGTCTAAATCAGGTTTGCATTGAGCTAGTGCCAGTGGATAGTTGCTCTGCTGCACCGCAGTGTACTTGCTTGTGTTGATGGAATTTCTTTCTGTCCTGACCCCAAATAGCATGTGGCCTGACTAAAGGAGGGTTGTAACACAAGCAAAATGATCAGATTACCACATACCCATCTTATTAGTTACCTGGTTTTAAATGCTAAGCTAGAAAAAGTGTAGAAAAAGTGTTACACACTTAGTTGCTTTGTCTGCTGTGATGCTTTTTGTGTATTAGCAATGTTCCTTAAAGATCCTTGGCTCCAGCATCTTTTGGGGATGGGCAGGAGCATCTCCAAGAACCCTTGTCAACTAGTGATGTCTACATCAAAAGAAAGCAATACTTGTAAGTGATGTGGAAATCATGAGCTGGCATACATGTCCTTGTAACTACCCGAACTGAATTACCATGTACTGTATTTTCCCTTTCTTCCACTCCTCCCAGCTTTCTTCCTGTAAAAAGTATACCTGCCTGAATAGAAGGCAGCTTTTATCAGTTCATGGTGCATTTAGAAAATCTCCTTATATTAATAAAAAGTTAGTGTATGTTATCAATAAAATGCAAATAAACACTGGACACTGTAGTATGTAATCCTAACCTCCATATTAAATGGGAAATATTTTGCTTCCTAAAGAGTTTCTGGTTAGTATGTATCAGCTCTAAAATTCTGTCATTTTTTGATCACATAGATCTGCTGCTTTTGAAATCAGTTGGCTTCCAGAAGCAGCCTGCTCTAGTTACTAAAGTGAGATACATCATCAAGTAAAACTTGTGTTTGTTTTCTGAACCTCTCAGTAATGTTGCTGATAAAAGTTACTGTCCTGACAAGTCACTCTATTAAAAAAAAAAAAAAAAAGAGAGAGAGAGAAAGAAGAAAACTTTATTTTTAAAAAAGCCATTGTTTTCCTTGGATTTTTGTTCCAGGTGCTTTCTGTTCCTCATCTGATGCTGGTCTTCTTGGATACTTTTGGTGTACAGAGAAGGGATAATTCTCTAATTCCAGTGTCATCTTCTGGTCCAGCTTTTCATGTACAGTCCTCTTATAAAACTCCCAAGTTAGTAGATTCAAACTATGTACTAGTTTCCTGCATGAGTGCTTTTATTCTTATGACCTTCTCAGTGAGCTGCTGACCCTAATAGGAGTTCTACTGCAGTATCCAACAGTACTAAATATAAATTCTAAGAATCCAAGGATTTTTAGCAGGATCTTGCTTTCTCCACTGACTGTTTTGCTAACCCTTTTACCCCTGTGCTTGGTAAGCCTGATCATGTGAATTGTATTTATTTTTATTTTACTCAACAGAGTGAGAGAGAATGTATGTGAAAGTGATTAGCAACATTTATGCTCATCTTGTTCAATGCTCTTTCACTCATACTTGAAAAAATTATC
Source organism: Athene cunicularia (assembly GCF_003259725.1). Classification (NCBI taxonomy): domain Eukaryota; kingdom Metazoa; phylum Chordata; class Aves; order Strigiformes; family Strigidae; genus Athene; species Athene cunicularia. Next base: position 10,442,487 of record NW_020799100.1, on the reverse strand, counting down.
AGTCATACTGTTTTCAAAGAGCTTTTGAATTTTAGCACACAGAAATTACTAGTACCTAGTAAATGCCTTTTCTTTGCTTCTGAAGTTCCATTTTAGTGAGTTATAAACCCATTGTTCACTGTTTCTTGCATAGTCAGCATGACTCTGGTTGGTGTGTCCAAATATCTCAACATAAACATTTTTAGTGAAGCCTGAGTCATATGCTTACCAAAGAAATGGCAGTAACTTTCAAAAACAAAACAGTAAACAACCTCTTAACTTGGTTATAAGTTCTTATTTATCTGATATAACTTTTCTATATCATTAAGTCCACGTGCATGGATAGTAATGACGAAATAGCCATTAAACATATTTTTTCCTTAGTATGCAGCCTGTGATTCCTGCTTAAGTCTGTAAACCCACTAGTTTTGGATACAAGTTAACTTTTGTTATTCCATTATGGGAGTGCCCCAGGGATCCACAATCCAGATGGTAGTGAAAAGCGTATTGTCATCGATTAGGGGACACAGGGAAGAGCCAGGTGCTCTCAGTTGTGATAAAATGACATTGGATTACTGTCTGATACTAGTTTTATCTTCCACATGTTTAAAATAGTAGATTCTACATATTTAAAATAATAAGTTACTTCAGCCTTCCACCAGTTAGCAAAAACTTTGTTTTCCAAAACATCATCCATGGCTAAGGATGCTCTTCAGTAATTCTGTTGGCTTCATAGGAAAAGCTCTTCGACTAGGAAGAGGAATGTTAAGTATTCAAGGAGGTTTCAACTCAGGGCTTTTAATGAATGTCGTCTTTATTTTGTCATGCTGGATAAAGCTTAGATGGTACCTCATAAAGCATAGTACGTAGAATCGAATTCATCTGTTCAAGGTAGGTTAAACATAACCTGGATTAGGAGTGGGGAAAGGAGACATGCTGAAAGGAGGCTGGAGAGGCTATTGTATGAGAGTTGACTAAACGGGTTTAGCTTGGGTAGTCAAGTAAGACTGATTACTATCTATAAATACAGCAGGGGGATAAATGAGAATGAAGTGCTATTTAAGTCGAAAGGAAAAAAAACAAACCATAAAGCACCTCTAAATATGTCTCATCTAGATATGAGAAGGTGTTTTCCACAATTGTCCTGTTTTGGTTCTGGGGACAGGAAACCTTACTTCCTTGTGCTTTGTAAACTAAGGGAAAGAATTTTGTAATGTGATACCAGTTGCAGGTGGGCTTTACAACTGATGATTCAGGGTGTTTGTTTCAGTATTTAATTTTGACAGATCTTGCATAACTTATTACAGCTCCCTATGAGAAGTTGCATTCTCTCCACTTTACAAATGGGGACAAATGAGGTGATGGGACTTGTCTGATGCCATACATTAAAACAGGGAAAGAGATACAGAAGAACTAGAAAGTGAGGGCATCCTAGTTCTGTTCCACTGTTGTTGCCTACATGAAACAGTACCTTGCTTTTAGAAGTATTTGTCATCCAGTGAGAAAATTGCAACTGAAATATATGGGTGACTTACCTGAATTTCTAAATGTTAGACTTGGGTAGCTTTCACTGAAGAGCCAGTAAACTAGCCCAGAAATAAGTTGCCACAAACTGATGTTTTAAATGATTTAAAGGACAGGCACTAGAATTTATTTTACATAGCTATTTTTAAATATACTGAATTTTAGAAGACTTCATAGGCCAAATCATGGTAGATCATTAGCCTACTGTAGAAGGTCTAATGTTGTTACTTACCTCTTAACCAAGATTTTAAGTCTCAACTTTTTTTACATTAAGTATTCTAATAACATTTTGCTACTTTTACAAAGTTGCATGCAAAGCTGTAGAACTATGTAAGATTCTGCGTTAACATTTCGGGAAAAAAAAAAAAAAAGAAAAATTTGGTTCTTGAATTCCCCCACCCCATCTAATAGGAGTTTAATGTTTCTGAACTATGTGGTAAATAATCACAAGGATAGTCTATAAAACTTCTAGAGACACTTCAGTAAAACTGTGCTAAAGGCCATCAGTGATGCTGGCTTAATTTAGTATAATGTAACATAGTCCTGTTTTCAATATAGTCAAAACGTTTTATATTTGAGCCATTTGCAGGTGCCAGTGCATTTCTATAACTGAGGTTTCTTGGTTGTGTTATAACTGAATGGAATGTTTTGGCAACTGATAAAAATTTGGGGTTTTAAATATGTTTAATGAAATTATCAGTCTTCAAATTTAATGTAATATTGTGGTCTTATATTCTTAACAGATCTGAATCAGAAAGCATTAATTTCTAGTTATTTCTTATGGAACTTGGTGGTGCAATGGTAATGTTAATGAGTATATGTGACCAATGAGATAAAAGACTACCTGTGGCTTAGGAAAATTTTGAACTATGAATTATTGAAGGTCAGAAGAGTGTTCTGCAGAAATGCTAGTACATGTTTGCTTTTTTTTTTTTTTTTTTTTTCCCCCTGTTTCCTAAACATTTGTTACTGGCCACTGTAAGAGTCAGTGTTCTGGGCTAATGGACCTTTGGCATGATTTAGTGGAATTAGTCTGCTACTCTAGGTAGAGTAATTCTGCAGTATTACCTGAACTTTCCAGTAGTTCATTTATTATGTTGTCTAGTTGCTACAACTTTGTGATCATTTCAGGTAGTTTCATTGCTGATACACAGAAAAGTCTATATTCCTCAGAACAAGCTTCTGTATGTACTTCATATCATTAGTCTCTTCTGGATTTTTTTTTTTAAAGGCTGAAAAGACTAGTGCATTGGTCTTCAAGCTTCCTTAAAAATAAATACAGTGTAACAGAATGTGGAAGATTTCAGTTTAAAAAGAAAAGCTACACAATGTGGAGGCTGACTTGGCAGATTAAATTCACAGAGGATGGAAATTTACTTACATTAGCAACCTTTGTGCTTGCCTGAAATCTTACTGGTTTTACTGTTTGTTTTTATAACAAAACGTTCACTTGGATGTGCAGTAGCCCATGCCATGCTGATGTTCAGTTTGCTCACATTCAGGTCTAGAAACTTCAGTGAAATATGTTGAATGAAACAAACACAAGTAGGTGGCAATTAGTTATAGTGCTTAGAATATCTTAAGAGACAAAGGTTGAGAAACACTTCAATTAAGACCTACTCTTTGGGGGTGCTTTTTAATGTTTTACACAAGTAGTGCTCCAGTATGCTGCCCTTCACAAGAGCCAGGGCTCTAACTTAAATTAGCCATTGAAGAGCTTGATTGGACTTCACCAGTGTTGTTGACAAACATTTTAATTAACTTACTGGATTTCTAAAGACAGCGCAAGTTCATTTATTATGCTTCTCTCTTCTTTAAGGTTTATTTTACTTTTTTGTATATTTCTGAACAAGTTACACTGCCAAGTTTGGATATCTGAATTATTACACTGTGCACATGAGTATGACTGTATTATATAACAATAGGGGACTGGTGATGTTTCAGCAATACTAGTATTGGTACAAGTGACCAGTAAGGAGTACTTCGGGTGTTGGTTTGACTCAAAGCAAATACTATCTCTCCATAAGGTTTGTTTCTACAATAAATATCACAATATCAACCGTATATGTGCCTCCCTTTTTTGGCTGTGATCCTTTTTTTTAGCATTATTTTTTGAACAGAAATACTCAGGAGATAGATTAGCAGAGCTGACAGTAACCTTGGTGTATATTTAACTTGACAAACTTAACATTACGCTCTGTTCAGACGTAAAGGTTGTGGCTGAGGGGCCAGCTGCTGTTTTATTTTGGTAAAGTACTGCATTGCAAAGGTTAAAGATTTCAGTTACGGTAGAGGGGATGGAAGACGAGAGTTCTTCTGGAGAAGCTAGCAGGTTTAGCATCAGAGCTTAGTTAACTTCTTGCCTACTTAGATGCTTTAAATAAAATAAAAAAGTCAAGTCAGCATGCACTGCTGGTATCTTGCTGTTTCACAAACACTAGCTTTTTGGAAATTTCAGTTGGTTCATTAGTTTTGGAGCTAGTGGTAACACAGGTTTACAAGCAAAGTCTAGCTCCCTGTAGATTTTGCTGGTTATAATGAAGACTTACCTCTTGCTCAAACCCAAGAACATTTCAATGAAGAATAGTTACAATGATGCCTAAGACTGAATTTTCCTGAAGTTCATAGTTAGTTTAAAACTGTTCTTTGTGGCTCTTAGATGTTTTGCATGAGATAGTTTAACTCGGCTCAAAGCAGTTTTTTAAAACTATATGGTTATAAATTTCTAAGGTGATGATGAATGGGTTCCTTATAGCTAGCTTTATCTGTTGCATGCGAATAAATTGCATGAGTAAAAAAGTAGCAGTAAAAGGATTATTGAACCTAGAAAACTGGAATTTAATAGCTGGAGGTTTTTAAAGCAAAGATTGAAACTTACTGCCATCCAATCACAGAAGAATTTTTACATTTTTAGTGACTTGAAAGTATTGAAGTAAGGCAACAAGCTATATTTCTCTGTCTTGTAAATGACCTTATGAATGATACATGAGACATTATATAAACTTAGATTGAAAGTTCATTAAATAATGTAAATGTAAGGGCAAAAAAATTAATAGGTTTTTTTTTTTAAATACAAAATCTATTATTTTTTTTTTTATTAAGGGAAACAAAATAAGTTAGGTGGAATATATTTTGTTTGTCTCTTTTGTTTTCAAGGTTTGGCTTGAGCAACAAGTTTGATACAGAATTTCCTTCTGTTCTGACAGGGAAGGTAAGTGTGAGATTAAACTGTTCTTTTAAATGGAAAGATCCAGTGCATCCAGTGTTTCCTGTGTTACAGATACATGCTTGTGAATCCACAGTGCAGTGCAGGGCAGCACTCCACTGCAGACTGTTGAATTAACTCTGTCCTGTATGAACTAACTACCTGATTGATGACCAGTCCCTACAGTATACTTTGAAACAAGAAAAAACGATTTGCAGTGATTGCTATCGTTATTGACATTCCAAACACAGAAAAGCTCAACATGGCATCATACTGTTTTCATGCAGGCAATCCACATGAAAGCCAGACTCACTTAACCTTGCTTTGTAGATATCTGGAGTTTGTGCTACCTCCTTTGTGAATTAAATGATTTCAAATACTGAACCTCTCAATATGTCTATCAAGCCTTGAGTTTATATTCAGACAGATCTCCACAAGAGAATCTATTTTATCTGAAGCTTTAAGCAACAAAACATTGTAGTGTCAAATCTACGAAATAAGTTTTTCATACATTTTCAGAAATACAATAGTTGTTTAGTTCTGAAAATTAGTGGTGACAGTGTCTCTTGCATTCTCTGTCATGTTACTAAATACAAGTTTAATAAATATTCATTTGTAGCTAATAATTCATGAACTCTTGTAACAAAATTCTTGGTTATGGTTTTAAATTAGTTTCATAATTTTATTTCTTTTAGACTTTTAAATTTTGAATTCCTTCTCTCTTGGATTTTTTTCTTTCTGCTGTGTCACTCTCTAGTGTTTTTATTTTGCTTCAATTAATATCCCCCTTGTGTATCTCTTCCAGAATTTGTGAGGAAAAATTTTACTTGGCTCTTAGTGCTTTCTTTAATGTTATACCATACAGCTACACTACCTCTGCAGCCTCTTGCAGTGGCTGTTGAGTCATATTAACAATATACTACAATGCAGCTGGATGGCATCTCCTGGTTCTGCCAAATCATCTGGGGTTTTTCTCCTTCATTTTCATCCCAGAGTATAATGAATAAAATACTTGCTTTGAATTTGTCTCTAGATTTTTTTGACAGCAGTGCAATTAAAAAGCAGGTTACTATTTGGAGTTTTTAGTTGTTAAAAGACTGCGTGGAAACTCTGGCCTTGCTTCAAAATCTCAATGAGCTCAAAAGGAAGTCTTACTGATTCCATAGTGTCTAGTATGAGGGCTGGTGATAATACCATTTGCATTTTACTACTTTGCATGTCTGAGGTTTATTCTTTTCTGTGAAGCTCCTTCTGATCACTGAAGAGCCACAGAATACTGTTTGGAAGTAATAATTTTTATGTTCTTTTAGTTAAGTTGTAGTTTGTTATAAATAAGCCTACAGAAAATACCTATCAGAAGATGTTAAAACTTCATTTGATGATGTAATTTTTTCTTCTTTCTGCCTTTCTAAAGTATGTTTGTATGTATTAAAAAGCCAAACCAAACCCAGCCCCTGCAGCCTACACTTTTTAATATGAGCATCAATGCCTATCACACTTTACGCTTGATTGTCCTTCTCTTGTTAATTTAGACAGTGACCAAGAGTTTAATTTGAAGTTCATTTGACTGCTTGGACGTGATTTAGCAGAGGAGAGAGGAAGTTCTTCTACTTGGCATTTACCCTCCTTGTTCTATAGATGTGGTCAGTGAGAACATAAATCACATGAGCAGGGATTTGCTGTATATAGGTATGCTTCTGTTGAGAATCTTGATATCCTGTTATCTTTTTCTCATAAGTGGATTTGAGGGGCTTTCTAAGTAAGAAGACTTTGAAAATAAATTAGTTCCCTTTTGTGAGGGGAAAACACCAATCAAATAAGATAGTAAACACATTTCTTCTTACTACCTGCCACACGCTGCCATGAAAGACAATAAAACCAGTTGTGGGTTTTTTGGTTTTTAATACTTTCATGAATTGCAAGAAATAAGTAATCTGCTTCTTCCTCTGATTATGGCAATCAATCACTGTTATCGCTATTGAAAATGAAAACTTAGTTTTTTCCGGTAAGAGGGTTTTCTTCAGATAACCCTGATAAATAATTCACAACATTAAGCATTATAGTCTATTGATACACCACTTTAAGATCTTTTACTGTGCTTAAAATATGAATTTTTACTTTTTATGAAATCACAATTTATGAATAGCATAGTGACTGTTTATATTAACAATTTGTGATTAAAATGTTTACTGTGAACCTGGATTAGTACACAGCTAATATAAGGCAATGTCATACTTTATTCAGAATGTCTGTGTAACATTGTTTAATGGCTTTGTTGTCCATTGTGAATTGATATTAATAATATATCCCATCTGCTAATGGAGTGTAAAAGGTGAAGCTATTAGGTGGGGTTGATAGATTTCTCTATGGTAATGTTTTTCTTTTTAATAAGCACAAATGAAGATCTAGGTTTTTAAACACAAGATTAAAATCTATCCAATGCATGAGAAAAATCCAAAATAGATAAAACTAGCTATGCCTTTCACCCAGAAGCACTAACTTTGGATTTTTGCCACTGCATAGTCTTAGGAATTTACTTAAGCTTCCTGACCCTCGGTTTGACCAACTACGTGATGATGGTAGTAAACCTTCTGCTAGTTTTCTTTTTTTATATTGGAAATACCCATTCTTCTTCACCCATCTTCCCTACCTCCTCGTCTCCCAGTCTGGATAGTTATTGTAAATTAGCCTCAAACTAAGATGCATGTAATTACATCTTAAATATTTGAGACATGTTTGTTGCTTTTTTGGGGAGAGGTCAGTGTGTATATCTGAGGATAAAACATAGACAGTAAAACAGTAAAGGAAAGGAAAATATCAGGTAGGTCAGATGTTGGGCCTAGATGATTTAGCTAGGTTGACTTAACATTTATCTTTCAGTATGAGATGCAAGCTTCAGCTGATTTATAAAAGCTGAGCTTAGGCTATCGAACAGTGCATTCTTTTCGATGGAATATTTTAAGAAAAGATTTGACTACACTTAATACAGAGGCAATACTTAACTTTCAATAATGTGATTGGACTTTGGCCTAAATTTAAATTCTGTATGCTACAGTTCTATAGGATTATTAATTCTTTTAAAGCAAGCATTTAAAAGCTTTTAACAAAATACTCTTCATAATACATGACACAATAGCACACACTGCTCCAGGTGACAAGAAAATTATGAAGTCAGTGAACTTTAAGGAAAAAAGTGGAGTTTCCTGCCCTGGTCTTAAAACAATAAGAGTCCTATACAGAGATTACTGTGCAACACAGGGAAACGTAAGCCATAAAACGTGGTCTTGGTATTGTGATCCCATTGCAACATGTGATTGATAGGGTTTGTGATCATGATTGAAGGAGAAAGATCAGGCCTGCTGGGCTTTACTTGCTTTCTTCCTGTGTTTGTAGATTCTCTGGCATCCTGTTGTAAAATATTATGACACCCCCTCCTTTCCTTTAATGTTTTTTTTTTCCCCTCCCTTAAAGACCTAAAAGGAACTAATGTCTCTTTACAAGGTGTACTGCACAGCCAGAAGCTATGTACTTATCTCATTCTTTTCAAGACCAAGTCAGAAACGGTGAGAATTTCCAAAATTACTCAAATCTAGAGTTTCTTAGGAAGCTTTTGCTGTGCAGGAGGTGCTGTTAATTCTCCATTTGATTCAAATACATTAGTCATTTCACATTAACCTTTCAATATCTGTACCTCCAAGAAAGGCAAGACAAAATTATGACAGAAAATCAAGAAAATTATTTGGTGACTGTTTCATTTGGAACAGTGATTTTATTTACAGATATTTTGATCTTTGTGACAGTATAACAATGTTTAACTCTTACTGAGCTGTAAACTGAGAGCAACAAAACTGTGTTTTGCTTCTATTTATCACAAAATGAGGCTTATTTTGGTCACCAGTTCCTTTAGTTTCAAATGAAGATCTGTCATTGGCTGACAGAAATATTTATTGTGATTACATTTCTTAAACAGAGGAATACATGTAGTAGTTTGGGTTAGCCAAAACCATTTTAAGTAATTTCATCTTATGTTGCAGCTGAGAGGTTTGCCTTTACATGAAAGTATTTGATACATTAGCGGCCAGTAGTGATGCTTTCATAATACTATATTAAGGTAAACATCATGCTGAAATTTCTGAAATAGGTATTTTCTCTGTTTCTTGGTGGCATCCAAGGTTGGTTTTGCGTTTAGCTGTTGGCAGTGCTGTGCTCTACAGGAAGGAGAGCACTTCAACACTGTTCTTAGAAAGTAGCATCAAACTGTTAACCTGATGTGAACAGCGACTCTCTTAAAAGTAGTGCAGAAATAGGGAATCTCACCATCCCAGTACTTGCTTATTAGGTCCCCATTTTTTTCTGCCAGCTGTGATCTAAATCTAGTTGGCTTCTCTTCATGTTGGATGTTATCACTGATTATAAGGTTTCTTCATGTTAAACTACATTCTAGAGTGTGCAATTCCATTGTTTTTGGTAGGTTTGTACAGCTGTATTTTGGGGTTGGGGTGTCATGTTGTGAAGGTCGGGTAAACTTTGTGGCTAATAGAAAAAGAAACATTCTCTTTTCTTAGTGGGAATCATTGCAAAAGTACTAATGGGGTCAAGAAAAAACTATTTTTATCCTTCAGACAAACTGAATGATACATATAAATTGCGAAAGACTTATCAAAGAAAGTGGCATTTGTATGTATCTGTTAGGAACATATAAACTTCCTTAAGAGCTGAGAATGCTAGTTTGTTAATGTATGTGATCTCAATTTACTTTGAAGCATGTCTGGCTGTAGAAGCTGTACAACGTTACTTGTACTGCATGCAACCAACCCAGTTGTACTTTACTGTAAAACATTTTCCCACACTGATGATGAAATGGTCTTGGTCACGTGCATCTGATATTTGTTACATCCTAAATACAAGAGCCATCATTGGCAAAGAGATCTGTAAAACCTTCTGTTTCAGATACATGCAAGTACATGCTAGTTTTCCACATTACAATGTGATTTTTTTTTCTGTTTGTTGAAAATGACCCAATACATGGGATCTCTGTTTCTCTTTGTAATTTTCTTTCTCTTTCTTTCTCTTTCTTTCTTTCTTTCTTTCTTTCTTTCTTTCTTTCTTTCTTTCTTTCTTTCTTTAACCATCTATTGTAAAAATATTTTTTACTTGCTTCATTTGTATATGTAAAAAAAATTATGACCATCTGTTTAATGGGGGGAAGGGGTGTGTGTGTGCCTTTATAATTGCAAAAGAAATACTTTCTGTACACTTATTAATTCCTGCAGTAAAATAATCACAGTGTTAAATTATGTTCTTATATTACTAACTGTAGGCCTGGCTTGTGTACAAACCCAGATGACCTCTGACTCCATACTGCATGATCTGAATGGCCAGGAAACAGATGTTGTATTTATTTACTCCCTTTCCTGCAATGTTTTATTGAATTTAGCTCTTGTGAATAGGCGGAGGTAGCAGGATCAGGTCCTCTCCATTTCCTGTCCCATAGTTTTGCTCCTTTTGTGAAAGGAGTCTTTGTCATTAAATTAATGCTTTTGTTGTTGTTGCCCTTGTTTGCAGCATCAAATGAACAGTTAGGCTTGCTTGTTGGGAAGGATTATGTAGTAGTTGCACAGCTTTGTATGCAGACTAATGCTAGCGAATTTTTTCTTCAACATGGCAAGTGGTAAAGAAAGATTTCTTTTTTTTTTTTAGTTGTACCTGACTGGTCAAGTCTTTCAAAGCTGGATCTGATTATTCTGCTTTGTGCATTTGAATCCTGGATTGTGTTACAATTAAGAGTGCCATCTTGGAGTCAGTACCACAAATCCATATTTGACTTGTCAGATATAACCTATTTAGATTCTGTAGATAGATATGGGATTTGGGGTATGTAAATAGGTAAGTGCTCTCTTTCATAAGAAACATGCTGCTAGTAGAGAAAGTAGCTTATTTTCGATAGAAAATGTGGTTTTCCACTGTGACTCTGTACTGGCAACATATAGAAAATACTATTTTGAGTAAGCTCTGTTGAATATTCCTCAATTTAAATAAGTTGTTGTTCAACATCTAGGCTTTATTCATAACCCTGTACAAGATGCATTTCTTTGCCTTGAATATAATCCAATATATGTCTTTCCCAGCTTTCATATTTTAGAAAGCAGCCACAAGTGAAGTTGTGGCCCCATGTTGATATGGACCACTTTAGGAATTAATCTGTGGACAGAAGCCTGCCTTCACCCAAACACAGTGTAGACTTGCATTGATATGAAATTAATTTGGACAATGTTACTCTTTTTTCCTATGTGACATGCAAGTGTTTTTACTATGAAGCTGTTCCGCATTCCCTTGGAAACAAGACTATCTGTCAGTCTTCTGTTGTTGGTTTGTTTGGTTTTTTATCAGTGTAGCCAGTGCATATCTTGTACAGCTGTGTCCCACTTCCAGTTTTGTCCAGTTTTGTTTGGGGTCATTAGGTTATCAGGACAATTGATTTATTAATGATGCAATAACTAAGGATGAGGCTGTTCATCTAATCAATGTTTAGCATTTTAATGCGAGTTTTTGCAGAGCATGCACCATAAATGAATTTGTTACAGGAAAGTGACTTTTCATGATCACTAGGTGACTAGTGGTTTAGAAGATGGGGTCGTATTGTATAATGGTATTATGTTTCATTTACATTTTAATCTGTAGAGATTTCTACTGAGAAAATGCACCCATAATTGCTTACCACTGAAGTTCTGCATTTCTGTTGCAGGTTGCCCCAGAAGAATTCAAGACCAGCATCAGTCGTGTGAATGCCTGTTTAAGAAAGAATCTCCCGGTCAATGTAAAATGGCTGCTTTGTGGCTGTCTGTGCTGCTGCTGCACTCTAGGCTGTAGCCTGTGGCCTGTAGTCTGTCTTAACAAAAGAGTAAGTACATTTCATTCTTCTTATTCTATTTATTTTGCAACTACTGATGACATTAAATTACATTTAATAGTATCATTTCCATTTCAGACCCCTTTTTTTGGTCTCTCTTGCATGCAAAAAGCTATTGTGATTTCCATTCCTTAGAAAATAAAAAAAAATGTTTCTTACTGAAGTAAATGATACCAAATTACCAATTGAATTAATATTTTTAGGAATAGCTAATCCCATCTCAGTTCAAAGAACAGGATGATAACATAAATTTTCATGATGTCTAAAGGTTGAAGAATTGAATTAAATGAGTGCAGAACTGGACAGTGACCTTCAAAGACTTCCTGAACTGGAGTGAAAATAACTTTTCCTCTTCACACACTCACACCCCAGAATAAATATTTTTTTAAAATTAAAAATAACTTTTCTTGTATGTGATAGTTACCATTAACGTTTCTGAGCTATGGTTTATTTGACATATTTTACTGTGCTTTTTCTATTAAGAACAAATGCAAATTCATTTTCTATTTGGGAGTTTAAGACTTCCATTTTATTTATTTATTTATTTCAACAGAAAGTTGACAGTTCTTGTAATCAGGTCCAAAGTAATAATTCTGAAAAACGCTTTAGCAATATCAGGTAAACATGATCTTAATTACCTCTATGGTTTACACTTAGAATTGATTTATCACAGCAGTAAATGTTTAGGAAATACATAGATGCAGTGTAATTATATTCTTTGCAGCTACAGAGTTTGTGAGACTTGTAGCCATAAAATCTTATCCACAAATGTAAATAGTATGTAGTGCAGTCGGGGAAAAAAAAACCCTCTCACACTTCTCAATTTAATTATAGAAAGATATCTTAAGTAAAAATCTGTTAAAAAGTAATACTTCTGGATTTTGAGAGTTTAAGATCTTTAATGAAACAAACCAAAAGCAAAAACAAGGAATAGGTATTGCTTTTCAGAGAAAATAAAACAGAAGTGTTTTGTCAAACTTTCCAACTTACTCAAGGAAGTAACAGTTGCATTGACTGGCATTGAGTTTTTGGTTAAAATGAAATGCACTAAAGGCATAATATGTTAGCTTGTTGAACTGCTGGTCGATGAAGCCTGTATCACTAAAAAGTTACAGGGCTTGTTTTAGCTCATTTTAACTGCTTTTGTACATGTCCTTATTGCAGAGGAATATTCTTGAGATACACAGATGGAATATTTGCAGTTTTAAAACCATATTTAATAATCTTGTGCTAGTGAAAATCTAAATAAATGCCCATGTGATGTTGTAGTATTAATGTAATTCTCAAGGATATAAATAATATGTACCAAGTAGAATTAGGGAAGATCATGTTACTTCTGTGGGTATGCATCTGTGTATATATTAGAGAGATTTGATCACTCTAACAATCACAAGTGTAAGATGGTTCTTAATTTTCTCCTGTGGTGGGTTGAACCTGGCCAGCAACTAGGTTTACTTACCCCTCCCCATTCCCCCCGAGCAGGATGGGGAAGAGAATTGGAAGAGCAAAATTAAGAAAAACTCATGTGTTGAGATAAAGACAATTTAATAAGTGAAAGGAAAAAAAGGGAAGAAAACCAAAGTGATGCAAAGGCAAATCCCTCACCACCTCCCACCAGGAGACCGAAGCACAGCCTGTCTCTGGGCAGTAGGGTACTTCGGAAAGAATAGCCTCCTGTTTTATTGCTGAGCATGACATTACATATGGGATGTCCCTTTGGTCAGTGCTGTTCAGCAGTAGCTAAAACATTGATGTGGTATCAACACTATTTCAGTCATAGCTCTAAACCACAGCACCATGCAAACTGCTGTGAAGAAAATTAACTCCATCCCAGCCAGTCCTCATACACTCATCTAGCAACAAAAGGCATTATGAGATCCAAAGGATGGAATATGAAACTAAGCTGAAACAGGAAACAATGTGTACTTGTGAATTCCAAGGATAGCTTTGTCACTAGAAAAATTTACAAAGAAGTGGTGGATTCTCCACTATTAAGTCTCTGACTCAGAATTGAATAGCTTTGTATCTTTTTTTAAGGAGATGTAGCGCACCTACCATTATTAGCTTTAGCAAAGAAAATGGTGGATGGAATTTCATGGCATACTATGCAGGAACAAGAGTAGAACATCACAGTGGTCTTTTTTGACCTTAAGAATCACTGAAACTCAAAAAATCTCCTCCTCTCCCACAACTGTGGAAAGAACAAAACATGAAGGTTACATGTACTTTGATATCCAGGAGTTGAAAATACAGGCACTATTTGTTGTGAGACAGAGTTCTGTGGTGTTGAGATTTTTCAGGATTCAGATAATAATTACATTAGCAAAATCTGGAAAGTCCATATATGTAAATTATGTGTTGTCAGTAGACCACCTGTAGTGAGTGCAGATTTGGCCAAGAGGATGTGGGAGATTCTGGTTTTGTTGGCTTGACTATGGTAGGTAAAAATGCTGAATTCAAAAGGTTCTCTTATGAAATAAATGAATTCTGGAAAAGTTGCAGTCCTAAATTAACAAAAAAACTTGTGGGTGTTTTGTTGGGGTTTTTTTTTCTGAAGAAGATCTGATGCTGAGGAGTGGGGAGTTGAAGTGGTAGAACTTCCATTTATAATTTTTCTTTTGCTTGATTTTACTTTTATAAAACTAACTTATTTTAAAATAATCTTAAGCCAGAAATGTCATAGTAAGATTCTTCTGGATGAGGTTGGCTACTGAACCATTTATAATACAGTTCTGACTTACTTTTTAGACTAGAAGATCAATTCAGAAGTTATTAGAATGGGAAAATAACAGACTGTATCATAAGGTAAGGAAAGTTAGAGTGCTTGTTTTTTTCAGCTTTAAAAATAGTAAGGATTTTTGCATAATTGGCATGTAGAAATTTTAGTCTTGTTATAATTTCCTACTTTATACTGATCTTAAACCTGTGTCTGAAGTATTCTAGATCCTAATAATTTGATATTGCTAATGCTCATTACGTTACTAATCAAAACAATGCTGTAATACCTATTAATCCTTCAATAATTATTTTCTTAGCTTGGTTTGCACTGGAAGCTGAGTAAAAGGAAATGCGAAACTAGCAATATGATGGAATATGTAAGTATTACTTCTGTTACTTATTCAGTATTCAACATAACTGGTTTTATAGAAAAAATCCTTAATTTACTAGACTGTCGCCTGACTGAGATTTCTCAGAAGGACGTGCAGTTGTGTTTGACGTGCACCTATGAAGGATGCTTTTAACAAGAGCAGCCATGGCATATATTGAGACTAAGAAACTGTCACCACTAAATGTGTTTTCTCTTCATAACGATTCTACACATGTACTGCAGGTACACTTTTGGTCTGTCATTTGTAATGAGGGAGACCCACAGGCACTTGGTGCACTGAGGTGATTCCCACACCAGTCCATAGTTCTTTAACACTTATCCACCTTTTCCATTGGTATTCATAATTACTTTGATTCACATTATTTGCACAGAAGTGTTACATTTTTATAGTAGTGGGGTTTTGTCTGGATTTTTTTTTTTTTTTTTTTCCAGCTCTGAATTTCATAAAGATTTAACCAGGACAGACAGTCCATGTACGAAAACAGAATTCTAAATATTTTGGTGATCCTACTACTCTGCCATCCATTTTCATGTATAGATGTAAAGATTGTGTAGAGTTGAAGAGAGATAGTCATCCCAAAAAAGTTAGGCATTGTTACTCTGGGAAACATTCCCTCCTTACAAAATAGCTCAGATATATTTAGTCTGAGGTACTAGCTAATGTTGCATGGAAATTGTGCTGAAGGTTTGAACTTCTTGGTTACTGTGTTCTGTTCTTGTCTTTTTCCCTTCTTCAACAGGTAATATTAATAGAGTTCTTACCAAAATATCCCATATTTCGACCTGACTGAGGAACAGCATTTGGTCTTTCATGTTACCTGACATTTTCTACCCTTAGTGCCTTGTAGATGATTTTGGAAAGAAGATGGTCTACTTTGCTGTGACTTAAAAATGCTCTTCAGTAGAATATCTTCCTTGCTATATTACTTTCTTTTGTTAAGAAGAGAACAATTTGCACATTTTTTTTATGTTAAATGAGGCTTCTATGTTGCACTCTGAATTTTTAACATTAACAATAACTAATATAGTTGCCACTAGGGATCTAACATCAGTGCTGCTTAAACTTGTTCTGAGCATGCTGCCTTATTAATTTCTATATTTGCTGTCCTCAAACATGCATTCTAATGCTGTGTCATACTATATTTCATTCTAAATGTTGCAGTCCTATTAACCCTCAGTAGAAATGTCCAGGTAAGCGTCTTGTAGTAATGATTTTAGTATAACTTGCTTGCATAGGACTTGGAATCAACAGCACTGGTTTTGTCCTGCACTTTGCAAAATCATCATTTACATTAGGGGGTTAATTATTTTACCCACTATGGATTTGTAAATATTGACTCTTTGCTAATGTAAAGTGTGGTATGCCAAGGTTTACAGAATGTAATATAGCTCTTATTCTATTGCCAACAGTCCGACATTGTTTTATTCATTACATTTGCTAGTATCTCTCTGATTGTATAGACCCATTCACATCCTGTTTTTATGGTAAAGCCATAATGAGTTTGTACATACTATCAGATGTGTAGGGCTCAGTTGCACTTTGTTTAGTAAATGGATGAAAAATGCATTTCTGTCTTTTTTTTTTTTTTTTTTAAGTTTTTTTTTTTTTTTTTTTTAAGTATTTCAGGTGTTGTTTGTAGCACCTGAAATAGGAAGCTTAAATACTGTTAACCTTTGAAAAAGTTGCATTTGTGGGTAGATGGTGGCTGCTATTAGGAAAATATCCTAAAGCCTCTTTCTAAATTAGGAATATATATGGATGTCAAGTTTTGTTTTGTTTATAAATGAGGAAAAATGTGTTTCATAATTGGAGACTTTCATTACTGGGGAGAAAAATTTGGAACAGCCAAGTCAAAGCTGAAGTAACATTATTTTTGTATTGTGATAATATTTCAGCATTTTAACAGCCAAGTGACATGGCATCCTTTCCAGTGGAAATAAATTTTATCTAAATCAGAGTAATGTTTCAAAATATGCTGATGGGAGGAAGTGGATCAGTTGAAAGGCTTCATGTATGTGTTTTGGCATTCAGGCACACTCTGAAGAGCCACAAATGTCTTGTGGAATTCACAAGTATCTTTGGATTCTTCCATGTTTGTCTGATCTCAGGAAGGGAAGTAATTATAGAAAAACTTCCTATAATGGCTGGCCTAAGCAGGACCAGCTGATAATAGTAAGTAAATAAAAAATGAAAGTTCCATCCCTTTCCTAACTAAGAATAAGAAATCAGAGAAAAAAACAGTAGATGACTTGAGTATCTGCAAGTTGTGATGAATGTCATTGTAAGTGTCCAGGCATTTCTTTGCAGCAATTTGACTCATTGTGACATCATCCCAAGTTGCTTTTCAGTTTCAGGGTGACTTGGGATTTCCTCTGAATGTATTCGCGTCTTTCCAGTATGCAATATTGTATTAAAATATAGTATTTGTTAAGACCATTGCATTCTAATAACTGTAGTAGGCCAGATTTCTTGTATGCAGTGTTTACAGAAGGCCAGTTTTATGCAAGTTGTTACTTCAAATCAAATTTCTTACTGTACAGCTGAGGAGTGTCAAGGCTCCAGCACTTGCAGTAGTTTCCAATCACAGACTGATGTTTCAGATTCTGAAATCTGTACATTTAGTGCAGAGGTTTCATTTGACTGGTAGATTGGTGACAACTAATTGTGTAATTGCATTTGTAAAGTAATGAATAAAAACCAACTGTGTTGTTTGAATTTAACATTAGCTACACCTGGCAATTCAGACTTCTATTACAGAGCCAAGCAAAGTGTTCTCTCCAATTTATTTTTTTTAGTATGAGTGTTAACGGGAAGCAGAAAAAATACTTAATGGCAGAAAAATGCATTGTAAACCAAAACTGAAATAGCACACCCAATTCTATGTATTTCTCTTACAAAGAAGTTTCTGGAGTAAATGAGGAAGCTTAGCTTAATTAACAAAACAATGGAAGTTTCTTACTGTTATGCCAGAACTTTGTTAGTAATTTTCTTTTTTTGTGTAAGAAACTCAAGAAAACTCAGCAGGTTCTTATTTTCTTCTTTATGTGACTACATTTTCAAAATGTTCTTTTCCAACTGAGAGAACAGGCAAGCCGAGTGAGAGTTCTAGTCATTGCCAGCAGTGGATGCTGGTCAGTCTTCAGTCTTGCTGCTAAAAGAAATCTTCTTCAGTCTGTGCTGACTTTATTGTATTCAGTTCAGAATTTCTCAACCTGATTTATCTTGTTTCTGTGAAGTGCTGTGCCAAGGTGAGAGCGCCCAGAGCTAGAGGAGCCCCTGGTCCCTCTGGGCTGCTCCCTAGCCACCCTGTGCTGGGTATGACCAGAGATACAAGGCAGAATAAGATCTTGGCTTTGCTTTCCCACCCTCGTACCTTTATCCCCTTTCTGTGGGCCTGGCCACGTCCAGTGCCACAGGCTGCTCTGCCCACAACAGATCTGTCCCTGGGTCTCTCCTAGGCACTGCAGGCACTTTAGCACAGAATATTAGTATTTAAAGTTTACATTTTAAGTTTGTAAATTCTGTACATTTTACTTTGTCCTTAATTTTTAATTGTATAGTCTTCAAACCATGAAAAGGTCTCTTTCGGTGTTTTAATTGACATTTAAATATGTGGCCATAAAGCAACGAGTAAAGAGTATGAGCCAAAACTGCCATTTACAGTAAGCTTCATGTTTTAATAAGTAAATAAATTTGCATTAAAATGCAAAACCAGCACGCAGTATTATATTTGCATCTGAAAGACACAGGTTCCATAGCTCATTTAAAGATAAAGGCAGCTGTTAGTACTGCTGTGAACTCATGCACTTCTGCCTACAGGTTCTTTTTGCCTTGCCTGTCCCTTGCTTTAACATAATAACATTCAGCAGGTAATTGCATCTCATGAGACTGAAAAATCTAACTTTTGACAATAAAGAGTCAGCATGAATTGGCAAACCAGTTTATAGAGGATACTTCTTAATTGGAGAAAGAATTTGTAGCAATATAACAGAGATAAATGTTAGCAAAGTGTAGTGGAAGTGGTAAAGTGCCTTGACTGGTTCCAACAAAAGAGAAAACGTCGTAGAGAGTAAGGAGAAAAGGGACCTAGTAACTATCAGTGGTGTGAGTTTGCAGCATATTTTTAAAAGCAGTTACTGTCTACCAAGTCAATGTTTGAATTTTTCATATAAACATGTTGACACTGATTTTCCTTTCTAGTTTTTATCTAGGAAATATTTGGATTTGTATCTAGTAACTTTTGTATTTAAGGAGTACTGAAGTATTATAGAATACTGGCAGAGCATCAAAGCTCTTACCTACTGATTCCCCATTTGGATCTGTGAAGTTTTACCATAGAAGGAAAAAAAAGTGTTCTAAGACATGCACAGACAAGTCTAGAAAGTGTGGATTCTGTTGTAGATGGGTGACTTTAAAACAGAAAACATTTTTGCTAAATCTGGTGTGGTCTTGATAAATAAATAAAAAAAAAATTCCTATGCTTTCCTTGATAGGTACAAAACTCCATATGCAAAAACATAAATACATGTTTATTATTGTCCCACTATGACAGTTTACTACATTTACTTGTCAACACACTACCATTGGAGCAATAAAAATGTCAAGCTATTAATAGTCAATGTAAATAATTCATCATTTTAGTAAGTAATGTTATGTGATTCTTCTGCCATATTTTTTTGTTTTCTGATTTTGGTGTTCTTATGGTGTTGTAACATTACTTGTACTGCTTAAGAAAAGTGGTTTTGTTTAAGCTGTATGAAACTGTTCTTAACATTTTTATTCTGTTTACAAGTGAACAGCCACTTTTTTAATAGGACCTCACATCTTGAGAGTTTTCTCTTTTTTTTAAAAATTAAAATAAAATTCTAACTGGGCTCGCTTTCTACTATTTACTGCACTGGCTTGTGCCATTAAATGAAGCTGGAAGTCAGACATGCTTAATCACTTTGAGACCTTTTTCTTTAATTAAATTTAAACATGAAAACCTTTGAATAGTGCAGTGTGTTTATGGGGAAAAAAACCCAGCTTCTACATCTCTCCCTGTAGCAGCATTCTGATCAGCTGTAAATGGAATGGCTGTAGTGGTGGGTTTTCTTTAAATAAGACACAATTCTGATACAGCCAGACCAGGTGCCTGTATTTAGACTTTCAGTATGGGTTGGCTGGTTTAAAGCGCAAGACTTGGAAAGCTTCGGAAGGCTTTCCAAAAAAGACAACTGCAGAATGAGCATTGATTTAGTCTTCCACATACTGTTTGGCTGACTTACAGACCCTCTGTGTAAGGACTTCTTGTAGGAGTCTCTTGCTGCAGCTTTCCTCTCTGAAAAGCAGAAAGGTTTCTCCTTTGTAGTTGCACCTCAAAGAGAGCCTAACCTGAGAATGGGTAGAGTGTGTTAATAAAATAAATCACTGGCTTATACAGAAGCTTGTGAACGAATGACAGTGCAGCCTTTTGTGTGTGTGTTAACAGGCTAGCTTTGTAGCTGTGAAAGCAGGACTTAAAATTAAAGCCTATGGCTCATCCCTGAGGGAAAAATACTGCATTCCTGAAATGGGCATGTGCAATGTTTTTGTTGAAAGTTGGTGTCCTCAGTTGTTTTGGACAAATACAGGAGCATCTGGGATGATGTGCTGTTTAAGCATATAACTGTTACTGAATATTGTTTGAGAAGTTTAGAGAATGTTACTGTGGTGTTAAGCCAAATATAGGAACATTGGGCTGAGTCGTGAAGTTAATGCCTTGTATGGGTTTATGAGTTTATGAGATGTAATTGCCTAGACTACTAGCAAAGGTCCATTTAAAGAGTATTTGGGATTTCGCCCCAACTTCTATTGGAATGCAGTTTCAGAACTGTTCAGTAGTGAAACTTACTATAATGTCTGTGCCAGTGTATTTATAATTCTATACATCTGTCACGTCAGATTGCTCTTCAGCATAAATAGTTGGAAGTGTTCCAGCTGAGTTTATTTTTCTAGTTAAGCTTATAGAGACTTAAATCCTCTTAGTCTTCATTTGCTAGGCAAAATGAAATGTTAGTCTGGAAAGCAAAGTTCTCTGTTTCTATCATTCTACTTGCATTTGCTTGTGTTTATTCCAGTCTGAATTAATTTTCCTTGAATAGGTGTAACCAGAGACAATTAGATATTCCAGATAGTGGCTCATGGATAAGGCACCAGGTACTTCAATGTGGAGAGTTCCCACTCTTCTGTGAAAATAATGTAATCCTTTAAATTAATGGATTAATATCCATAATGGCTGTATTGTATTTCTGATTCGTAGCCATTCTGTGATAAATTTGGGACTTTATCTCCTCAGTCACTTCCAGTTTGTATGAGCTCCTAACAGACACTCATTACTAGTCCCGTCAGTCCAGACTCATCATTTGACACTTTGTACTGTTGAATTTCTTGTTACTTATATTACAGTGGTCTTCCCAGTCCTTCAACATTTCTCATATGTGTGCTCCCATTTTTCCTATTAAAAAAATCTTTGTCATTGACTGATTTAATCTGCAAAGGTAACAAAAATGTTTTTACTAAAAAGATTAGTTTCAAGACTGATGCCTGAATTCTGCTTGTAATTTCTAAAAGCCCCTTTACTTAGTTCCTTACCTGATGTAAATTCTTCTATTATTTCTCCATCTAGCTGAACCAGTAATTTGCTTGTTGTAGTTCATCTGGTAGATTTAACCTATTTAAACTTTGTTTATTTACACATTTTGTAAACATGTGGCAGATTTGGGTCTAGCCTAAACTACTGAATTGTAATCATTGGATCTGCTTAGAGGATTAACCTTTTAATATATTTACATTTTATTTCACGTTCTTTAGATAAACTATATGATCCATAGTAGCCTTCTCTTGAACAGTAAATTAAAATTTCTGCAGGAAATAGGTTTATATGCCTTAAGTTCACTGATAACAAATACTATCTGAGCTCTCTTCTAGAAAAAAAAAAAACAAACACTTTAAGAACACTCTGGATCACATAGGATATCCAAAATTGTAATAAAACTGGGAAGAGGAATTACAGCAGTTCTCATCAAAGGGTTTAAAATTAAATTAAAAGGCATATCTTATACAAAAGGTAATGACTGTGATGTGCAACCCTAAATGAGTAATTGAAAATTATTGGTTTTCCTGACAATATCTACAAGGATATCATTGGACATTGATGACAAGGAAGTGTCTGAATAGGGCAACAAAAGTAAAAAGGGGTTCTCCTGTTGGCAGTGTTGTAGACAATGCACTAGTATGCCTTGTGGTTGTGATGGGTGCCCATATGACTTGCAGAATATGGTCTGTAAGGACTTTCTGCGAAGAGTAGCTCAAAGGCTGAGTGCATAAAATGGCTCAGAGTGCCCAAATAATAATGGGAATGGGTAGGAGAAACCACAGCGGTATGGGACAGCTCATCAACACAGAGCAGCTCAGCAACTTAATTCCACAATAGTTTCCTACATACCTGAACATTTCATCATTCATCAAAGACTAATTTATTTTGACCTTAAAGTGACAGTCTGTTGGATGGTAAAATCTGTAGCCAGAGAGTTAGCCCACATCTTAATCTGAGATAGGTTATGAAGTACAAAGTTGTAAATTGAAAACTAAGCCACCAGTTACCCTAACTGCTGTTTCCATCAAAGAACAAATAAGTTCCTTTCAGATCTAATTTAATTCCTATTGGTGGGTTTTTTTGGGTTTTTGTTTGTTTGGCTGGTGTTTTTTTTTAGATAATTCTCAAATATTTGTAAGGTTCAGGTGCTATTTTGGGACCATCTGGAAAAAAAACCCCTAAAAATCTATTGTAAAATCTGTTAATACACAACGAGAGTTGTTGGCCACTGCTGAGGCTCTTTGTATTGGTGGCAGTTTTCCACCTCTGTGAGTTAATCTGCAACCATTGGTAGCATATGACATGAGGATCTCGGGGGTTGACTCTCACTATACTTCAGGGGTCCTGGGGAACAGTTGTCTAATTCCTATTCCAGTTGCCACGGTGAGCATTTGTTCAGCGTTTCTTTCCACCTGTAGCAGAAAGCAGAGGATGATGAGAAGGAATGGATCCTAGCTACACTTGAACCATAAAGGGAAGAGATGCTTCCAAGGTAACTTTTTGATACGATATTTGTTGTCATTATTGAGTGCATGGAAAAGGTAACTTGCTTTATGATTCTTTATCATTTTTGGTAGCATCAAGTAGTGCTGAAAACCACATTGCTCTAAGTTTCCATATAGTACTGATGGAATTAAGAGCTTTGAAACTCAAGAGTGACACTAGCTTGGTATGGCTACTCTAAAGCAGAAGCTGCCAGATGGCTTTGAATTGCAGAAGAGAGAATATCAAGCACTACATCTTCAGGGTGTAAAATGTGAAATTCACTTATAAGCTGCAAAGCCAGAAATGGGTCATGTAAATCCTATACAAAAAGTACTTAAGTCTTTCACAGTGTCACCAACTGTTTTGTGAATACCACTGTATTGACGGAGCAGCTGTTAGGACTCTGAAATAACACAAATAGCAGCAGCATTTTCCTCTCTGGTCATTCCTAAAAACCTCTTTGGGAATTCTGCTGGACTCATCAATCTGTTGGAGGAGCTCCTAGCATCAGGCGCAAGAGTCACAATGGCTGTGCTATTCTGCTCTCAACGGTGAGCTGATTTGAGTAGCTGAAACTCTCTGGAGCCTTAATCTTACCAGACTCATTGTGAAGGGTTGAAGAGTATCTTTGTATTTTAGAGAAGTTTCAGTGTGACATCCCCATTGCCAGACAGTGCCGTTGTAAAATGCTGGCGCTTGGCTGTGCTTGGGAAGCAGTTGTTAAACCCGGCCTGCGGTGCGTGCCAGATCCTACAGGGGCTGCGGCCGCAGGGCACTACACCAGACCTCGTCAGGAGGATTTATAACGTGAAGTTGAAAGACCCACAGATGGGGTCGGTGACGGTGAAACCCCGTGCCGTTCATGCGCGGTGGGGCTCTCGGGGCAAGGCTCGAGTCTGACTGGGAGAGGGAAAGCAGCTTGTTCAGCTGGCGAGTGTCGGCTGCGGGGCAGCGAACCGCGGTACCCGCCCTCGCCGCTCCGG
>NW_020799100.1:10338342-10418625 GCF_003259725.1 Athene cunicularia | reverse complement strand
TGAGGAGCACTGGCTCTACGGGGGTAGGTACCACCGCCCCCGGCCGCGCAGCCAGGCCTCGCCCCGGCCCGGGGTGGGGGGCAACGCAAAGCACCCGGCCGTCCCCCAGCACCTCCACCGACCCCGCCTGACGGGCCTTCCCCGCGATGGGGGGATGGGAGGTCCCTATTTGCCCCCCGGGCGAGCCTCCCTCTGGGGCCAGGCGCTTCAGTTGCTCTGGTTTTGGGGTTTGGGGGGGCGTGTGTGGTTGTGTTATTGTCCTTTTAACAATAACGCCGTGTTGCAAAGAGGTTAACGTGATGCTTTGTTGCACTTTCAGTTTCCTAATCATCCTAATTTTATTAATCTCATTGATGCAGGTGAACCTCTGGGTTAAGAGGCAACTGGGGGGTGTGTGTGTGTGTGTCTACGAAAAAGTATAGGACTTTATTTAAACGTCTTCGTCCTCCGTAGACTTCCCATCATTCTTCCCTAGCATGTTAAAAGTCTTTATAAAGATCTTCATAGTTGACTGCAGTTACTTACATGATGTTTGCCTTTACTCCTGCTCGGAGTCCTGCTTTGGATATGTATTTTGAATGTGTAATACTGTGGTATGTTGCTGTGGTGTGAGACTTCACATCTGCAGATAGGTTTTGTTTGGGTTGGTTTTTTTTTAGTTGCTCCATTTCTAGTTGAACTCTGAAAAGAGAACATTTGGGTTATAGTGCTCTGGCACTACTAGGTGTTTCTGTAGCTGCAACACATTTTATGTTTAGATTTAGCATTTTTTCTTTCACTTGAATAATTTTTTATTATTGTATTTGCAGATGACACCACTGGTAAGCAAGAAGATGGACCAATTTCTGGGTGAGTCCAGAGGCTGTTTATTCATTATACTGCATATAATACATACTGCAAAGAAGATGAAGCTGTGTTAAGCATAGCTTCATGAATGCTTTAGGCCATCACTGTTGCCAGAAACAGCAGCTTCTTTTCCCATCCCATGGGGTCATCCCCAGCCACCACACTTGGACTGGCACAACATTTATGGATTTGGAAGGTGAACTGGATGAGGCAACTGATTTGACTTAAAACCAACTTTTAACCCCTTATTTCACCCTCCTCAATTAGTTTCAAATAAGATCTGTTTTCCACTTTAATTTCCTTGGAAAAAGGGTCAGCCTTTGTGCTGGCCTGGCATTGGTAAAACTGTGGCCTGTGCTTTAGCCTGGAAAAGCTAAAAACCTTGAACCTAGATTAAAATCTTGGCATGAGGAAATTACCTGAAATCTATGAAGCAGTGGTTTGGGTAAGACTTTCAGATAAAAACACTGGGGATAACTCAATGATCAGTTTTGCTTTCTGTGTATGGAAAGTATTGTCTGTCCTTGATCATAACTGCACTATATTTGTAGCAGCGTGTTTTGCACCAGAAGAGTTTTCTTTCAGCAGAAGTATTATCTATTTGCTGTTTTTAAATGTAACATGGTTTCCAGAAGACTTGATCTTCACTGGACTTAGCTGTGCTCAGCACCTTCAAAGGTTCAACTTATTATTTATTGTCCTTTAAAGTAATTGTGTATTCAGTATCTGGAAGTTCTGAGTTTGGTACGGATACTGTCCTACTTCTGTAGTAAGTATCCTGTGCTTAGGGAATATGAAAGCTTTTCAAAAACAAGTTTTAGGCAGAATTGGTAAATTGGTACCTAAAAACATCAAATGAGCTTTGAGAGAATAAACAACTTTTAGTTTAGATAGGTTTAAACAAGTTAGCAGTAAATTTCTGTTGTTCCTTGCTACTTTTATCTGAATGTAATTTTACTTTATAAGCAGAATTAAAAGTTTGAATTTCCAGCAGCTGTCTCCAATAACTGCAAGATGTGTGAAGGAAAAGTATTAGTGGTCATGCTAGCTCTCCTTTATTTTCCTCCTTTTTTTTAAATTTTCTTTGTTGCACAATGAGAGTCTTTCTAAATGAAGAGCTGTGGGGTGGTTTAAGAAAAATGACTCTTTGTTTGCTATATTGTCAAAGGCTGCAGCTCCAGGGATACATTACTGGCTTGTCTAGAGTACTTGTCTCTACCCATGAAGCAGAAATCAGTGTAGTTTGGGATGCAGTATCCGTTATCATTCCTTAGCCTAAAGGATGCATTAAATACCAGCAGTCTGTGCAGGATGCTGTTACATCGGCAGTGCACGGGGTTATGTTGGCATTCTGGAGAGATTAAATAGCTGCAACATTTTTTTGCATGCAGATGATGGCTGTGGACCTGTCAGATTGGTCATTCCTGGGAAGCAAACAGGTTAGGGAATGACTGTTACTTAGTAAATGTTTATTGAACTCCAATTCATAAATTTTAATGCACACCCACAGATACTTCATGTGACTTGAAGCTGAAGGTAATACTTGTCACTCTTCCTTAATTCAGTCATCTTGGATTCTTAAAATTCTGGGGTTGAGGTCAATGTTATGAGTTGCTTGGATCTGACAGACAAAAGGTTTCAGAGCCATCTGTGAGATTTTCTCCAGTGGTACCTCTTTTGATCCTTATATAATAGCCTATGTCTGCAGCTTTGAAATACTTTGAGAGGCTGATTTTCCCCTAGACATCTTGGCTGCTTTTTATAACTTGAAGTGTCTTCAGCTGTCACCTCAGGAACTTGGCAAAAATGGGACCTATGCTTCCTTGGTTAGCTGCTGAACCTTCATCCCTTCTTTTTGATCTTGGCTTGATTGTTGAATTTCTTTGTATATGGGACTTTTCTAAGATGGGAGCTTCAGTAACTGCTCAAATTGTTCTTGTTCGTTTGGTCTTTTTTTATGCTCAGTAATGCTTTCTGAGTTGTGTTAGTGTGATCTTTTGGCTTCCTTGTTTGGTGCCTCCTTTCCTGCTGCCTCTGAAATGGCTTTAATCTGACCAGTGTTTGGATTCTGTTAGGTGTTACGTACATTTCCTTTTAAAGAAAATCTTGTGTATGTTTATTATCCGACACCGGGTTTTAACTTAATAGCAATGTCTCCACAAAGTACTGGTGGAGAATTGAGTTGACTGGGCCTGGTCTCTTTTGAAAAGCCAGAATTATTTTGAAGTTCTACTAGGTTTTACCTATGACATTAGAGAAAAATCATCTCTGTTTGTATTTTAGTTTTGTAACACTTATCATACTCTTTTCTAGCATGTGTATACCAACTTGACTTTCTTGCTTGGCTAATGCAATAAACAATGTTAACATTTGTAGGAACTCTTTAATTGGAGATAAATCTGAACCTGCCTGTTGTTGCATTAGGACTAATTGGTAATGAATGAGAAGATTAGCTGGATAATTATCTGTCTTTTCTTCTTTGAATTTTAACTACTCGTTAATGTAAGCTATTTGTAGAAACACTAAAATCACTTTTTCCTTAATTTCTACGGGACAGATGCCCTTGCTGCTTACTAAATATATGTATAATTATTAGCATTCTTAAGGACAAGGTGAAATTTTGATTCTAATGGTCTTATTCCTATCAGTTGTGGTTGTGCTGGACCAAAGCTGAAAGCTACTACATCTGCCTCATATATTAGCTATTGAGTGGTGTTTGGCTGTTTGCTGGGCGCTCTCTGGAAGTGCTAAACTAGTTCTTTCCAGTGAAAGGAAAGCCAAGCAAGGATGATTAATTTTTTGTTGTATAGTTGAGCTAACTGCCAGCAGAATAAACACAGTACATGAATAAAGCCATTATATGAAAGTCACCTGGATGAATGCTTTAAAAATGTTTATAGGTGAACCTCTAGATTGGGTTTCTCCACTTTCTTTTATCTGTCACATTTACTAGACATGCAGAATCTTCTCATCCTTTGCAAGATGCTCCTCAGGAGAACCGGCCTGTCAGCAATGAAGACCGAGAGATGTCACAACACGTACGTGTTCTGCTGCAAATGGTAGACATAGTTATTTTTGTGCCTATCAATACTCATAGATAAAAAGATGTAAATGTAAAGATGCTGGTACTGCCTAATACATTACGTTTGTGTTGTAGGAGTGTACTGGTAGTCAATTCCCAATGCTGACTACAGCAACAGGCTTCTCTTCACAGCCTACTCTGGGTAGTGAACCCTCATCTAAGTACTGCTTATCCTTGCCCAAGAGACAGATGTGGGCCTTTGATGCTGCAGTCTGGCAGGAAAAGCAGAACACGATGTTACCTCCAGCTCAATGTTTAGCATGACTTCTCGAGGGTCAGTAATAGTTGGAAACACAGGGATAGAAAGCCCAAAGTGCTGGGAATCACTTTTGATTTGGGCTCAGACCTAGAATTCATTCTAGTGACTCAGGGTTGAAAGAGGAGGAGGAGGCAGTTTGCTTCTCCACACCCCTCTTCCTCTAGTCTTTTTTACAGGTTTGTTTTCTGCCACTGTGGTCTGTCAAGAGGGCTCACACACAGTTCTGACAAACCTGTGTGCGCTGGAAAAGGAATGAGGGTTAGGAACACCTTCCTCATGCTCTTTTGTAGTGGTGAGGTATTAATTCAGCTTGTGCGTCTTGCACAACTGCACTGCTGGATATCTGGAAGGCTTCCTTTGCTTTTGTGCCCCAGCAGTGGCGTGTCACTGGAGTTGAATTGGCAGCTGTAAAGTTAAGTGAGCTGTGGACTGATTCTGGCAAATAAGCCAAACTGAGCTCCTCAGCAGCTTCCTACTGCAGAAATCGTGGTGAGAGTATATTTGCTTCAAGGTTCCTAAATGAAGCTTCGTGAATGTATTTTCATGATTTTTATTTGTGATTGTATACTTTCACCATGGATCTGGTGAAGGAGATGTGTCAGTAAACCCTTGCTCTTTCAAAAAGTGTAGGGGAGAGGAACTGTGGGACATGATGAAAATCTTAGAACCAAGCTAAATCTTCCCCACTTTCAGAAATTTCATCTTGATTTTCTTGTAGGGTCACTTCTTCAAAGGACGTAACAGTTTCTTTGTGGGCACCTATCCATTTATGTTGAAGGCTGGGTGCTTCCATGGTTTTTGCCTCCAGAGACAGCTTTGTATATCCTTGGAGTGCGGTAGAAAGTTATGTCTTTATATCAGAACCATTCTGTCCAATAGGCTTCCATCATACAAGCTTTGTAAGATTTGGCTTACTGTCCCAGGGAATTTATCAGTTTTATGTATTAATGACCTCCTTTGTGCTTTCATTGTTGCTAGGCCCTTCCAAGTGGTGAAGATGATGAAGATGACAGTGATAGCGACAGTGATGACGATGATGTGAAAGTTACTATTGGCAACATTAAAACAGGAGCACCATCATACATGTATGTATTGCTGGTTAAGGTGTCAGTTTGTGATCTGAGGTAGCTCTGGCATGTTGTTTGGGATTGAAAGTGGGGATGAGAGCTGATCTGTCTTCTAGGAGACATGGGAGTAATGGCTAGAACCCTGAAATGGGATTAGAAGCTGATGGGCAGCTCTGTCCTGCAGTTGCTTGTTGAAGAATCTGTCTATAAAATAGGAATGATAATTCATGGGTCTGCTGTTGGAAAATTAACCAAATAATTACTGTGCTTCATCAGGCAAAATCAATGGTGGGAAGTTAAATTTAACTCATCATCTGTGAAAACTTCAAAAACCAAAATCTGAATTGATAAGAATTTACATAAACTGTGAATTTACTGATTTTTCAGCTGTCTGGGTTTTTTATTGATTTAGAAATGGTGAGGCTGGATTGGCAAACCAGGAAATTATGTCACTGACTTAAAATTCTACATAATTTGCATTGAATAAAAATAATAAAGCAGTGTTTTTGCTTGCTGCTAACAGCCTCTCTATAAAGTGAATGTCTTACATGTGCTTTGCAGCATATTCTAATTTTTCCACTTCATGGATAATTTCTTTCTTTTAGAGGTGGTTTCAGTGCATCACTCTGAATAGCAATGCTCCATCTGTTAACAGCTCACTAGATTGTGCAGACATCCTTTTCAAAATTTGCCTCTACATTTCTCTCTTCATTCTGTGATCTGTGTGCAGCTATTATTTCCATGTTCTTCAGTTCCATTTAACTACTAAGTATGTTTCTGGACAGAATGGTAACTACCACTCTCTGAAAGAACTTCTCCCTTCATGTTCAAGACAGTTCTCTTGTGTTCTCTTCTGTTGTTGGTCAGCAAGTATGTTTGCTGGGTTTCTGTAGGGTTAGAGGAACTTACATGGTGAAAGAATCTCATTTTTAAGGTGTTGAGACTTAGTACCAAAAATTGTAGCAAGGCATGAATAAACCCAAGTGAATTAAGTGTCTTCTAAAGGATGTCAGGGTTTGAATATATTTTGTGTGAAAATCTTCAACCAAGTAATTTGTTCAAATACCAACGTAGTGATTCTTTTCCATATATAGGGGAACTCCTATGAATCTAAACTTAAAAACGGGTAGAGGCTATGGAGCATCTGCTTCAGGTATTGCTGTTATTTTTATCCTTCACCTTTTGCAATATTTCACTTATCTGGCAGTGACAGTTGCAGCAGCTACAAATCTTGGTCTCAGTTTGGAAGGATATAAAATTAGTGCAGCTTTTTAAAGTAGGAATAATAAGTGTGTTTCCTAAAGATAAGCACTCCTAGGACAGTCTGAGGGTCCAGTGTGCAATGGAATGATTTAATTACCCATCACTGCATCAGCTGATTATTATTCTATTTAAACTAGAAAAAAAAATACATTGATTGTTACTTCTGTAGTGAAAAAAAAACAAACCAAAACAAAACAAATCCAAACCAAAACAGAATATTTCTAAACTATATTGTTGCACTGGAGCCAGTCTAATTGCCTAGAGAAGAACTTTAACTCTGTGGTCAGTATACTGAGCTACTTGCAGTGCAAGATACTGAGAGAAACAAACTGGCCTTGAGTATCCGCTGTGCATATTTCTGCAGATGAAATCTTCCGCACCATTCAGTTTAGTTTATACTGTATATTGAGACTTGGATTCTGTCCTTCTTCACATGTGAGACCATGCTTTCATAGACTTCATATGCCTCCTTCCATTAGTTTCATTCTGCAAATGACTTATCTTCTGATTGAGAAAATAAGAACAAATTACCCTTGAAGATTCTGTACCTGACAGATTTTTACTGTCTCCAGTTAGTACACGGTCCACTTAGACTGATACTGAAAGTTTCTTTTTATGAGAAAATGTGTGTATCTTGGGAGGGAAAAATAAGTATTTTGCCTGGGGAGAAAAATAAATGTTTTTCATTGGGGTAAATTTCTTGCATGCTCTAACAATTTACTGTGTTTCTCTGTAGTACAAGTCTGGGTTGAATTTGCTTCTCTGCTGTTCAACTGCAAGGGCTGTACACCCTGGCTGTTTATTTATAGAATGACTGAAATAATTTTTATTAAAAAATTGATTGTCGTTCCCTATGTGCTATAAAGTCAGATGAATTCACAGTAGTGCTTTATTTTTGACTGGAGTAATTCACTCAGCAAATTAGTGGATTAAAGACATCGCGTTAAAAGTAGTAACAGTTTCTCTTTCTCCAAAGCCAAGCTGCAGCCCAAAGGTATTGACTTAGATGCTGCAGGGAATATAAATGGATTGCCTGTTATTGAAGTGGATTTAGATTCATTTGAAGATAAGCCGTGGAGGAAACCAGGTGGGGCCTCACAGTTTCTTGTGGTAAATATTTTCTGCAGTTTTAGTTGTCTCTCTTTAATTTCACATTTAATTTCTGTCCATTTATTGCTGCCAGGGAACAGGGAAGTTGGGACAATATGTATTGCTCAGCCTCTGATGCCTGTCTAGACAATCAGTGACATTTAATGATTGATGAAGCCATGCTTCTACCTAAAAAGGGGTTGCATTTACTCTATTAACTTTCCTAAGGGGAACAACTTTTTTTTTAATGTTCTGTTTTATTAATTCCCTAGTTCCAGAAAATATTACACTGATATCAGTACAATAACATTTGTTTGCCTTAGAGTCAATTGAGTAGGATCAAGATTTGGCTGTTGATGATGTGTGGTCTCCTTTTCATGTGCAGCAGCTTGCTTATTCTGTCTCACCATGGCCAAGCTCAGTCACCCCCATGTACTCTTCTCATTTGGGTCCATGTTTCTGTGGGAAGGTACCCCTTGCAGAGGGCAGCGGTGGTGGGAGTTACCATGCGAACCCGTGTCACAATAGGAAAGCCATCTTCTTGTGCTGAACTCTCCTGCTGCAAACAATTGAATAAAAGGAAAGAAAACTCTGTCTGTTCTCACAAGAAAGCCTGGGATTTTTCTTTTAGAAAAGCTGCATTGCCTAATTCTTTGCTAGATTCTGCCCTTAGGTGTGTAACTGTGAGTGAGCAGTCCCCACTTATTTCTTCTGGACGATATTATCTAGACTGTGTCGAGACAAATAGTACTTTGCACAGCATGTTTTAAAATGTATATGGGCTCTTTTGTCTTCCTGATTAGTGTTGGGGAGATTTCTACGCTGAAGCGACTCTTGTGTGACAGCTGTAGGATGCTACAAATAAACTTCTGGTTTTCATTTGACTTTGATATGGAAGTAAATGAAGGAACCCAAGAGATCCAAATCTGCTGTGCTACACTTGTAAAACGTGCTATGATGGAAATGTTAACTGAAGCAAAAAATCCACTTGCCTCTTCTCAGAAATAATTCTTTTCCCCACCAGCACCTGTACTTTATTTATCTTTCAGAAATATTGCTGTGCAAAGTAAGTAGTGCTTTTATAAGGTGGTCTGTGGTGTGGTTTTGGTACCTCTTGCCAACCTGAAATGAAGGGCATCTGAGTACATAACAGTGCTGATAATTAAATTGATGTGTCATGGTATCAGACCAGCACTGAATCACTCTGTGATGAATAAGTACAGATGTAACAGAAAACTTAAGCCTTTCTTCTGCAGGGGATTTTCTGTTGATTGTGAAGTGAGAAAGTGGGCTAGGAAGAAAATAAGTTAGAAGGAAACAATGAAGTGAAGTTCAGAGATGAAGCATGGAAATTGTTGTGGTCATGCTGACATCCCTGGACCAAAATGAAGCCAGATAGCCTTAAAACAGTGTTGAAGTACATATAGAAGGAAGGTGTCGGGAGAGGCTCATAACCTGTGAGTTTATTTTAGAGGACAAGTAGCTTGTTACTCAACAGCCTTTCAGGTTTATATCCTTTTAATTGTTCACAAGTTGGTGTCTAAGTGAGTGAGAGGAAGAAGAAATATGGTGTGGAAGAACTGATAGAGGGCTGAAATATAGGCTGATAAAACAGATAATGTAGATGTCATGTTGCTGAGTCTGTGTTGGTGCAATCTGCATATTTGGGTGGTACAACAGGAAGGGCGACCTACCTAGAAGATAAACTTAAACCTTGTTGTATAGATCCAAGCTCAGCATGGTCAAAGTCCTTTGCTTAGCCCTTATGTATTGGCTCCTTGTTTTAGAATTGATCTGTCTAGGAATACCTTTGCGAGAGAGATGTTTGAGGGATGCCTCAGCAGGGCTCGGAGTTGCTTTGTAGTGCTTCCAGTTATGAGGTATGCCCTAAAGAGTTAGTTGCAGCTGTTTGTCCCTCTGCATCTACATTTTCTTGGCAAGCAGTTTGTGGCCACCTCTCTTACTCAGAAGTGCTCATGCTGAATTGACACTTTTCACAGAAGACTGTCAAGAAAGATAATCTTGGGAGGCTGTAGTTAGGATCATGACTGAACTGTAATTACTTGTGTGGTCTGAGATGTATCAATAAAAAACTTCCACTTTAGCCCTGTTTCACAAAATGGGTGAGTCCCAGAATCTCTTCTCGAAACAGCAAAGGTAGTGATGGTCAGGAGCGGAATGTGTTGGCTTAGCTCTGCCAAGAAAAATGGTCTGTGGCATCATGCCATTTTTGTGGTGGTAGCTGGAACTGTCATTCCTGTGCTCTCCCCAGGACTCGGCTCATTTGGACAATTGTAAGATACCACTCTGAAAAAATCCAGTTGGTGAATAAATGCTTGCAACCATCGCTTTTAATAGCCTGCATACGTGCTGTATTTTATGTCCCAAACTGTCCCACTGCTGTTCAGGCTGTAGTCCCCCTCCCACTGAAAGATGCAGCCATCTTCACTGTGGTACACAGCAACTTTCTGACAAAATGAAATGGAGAGTAAGCTGTGCTCTCTAGAAGATTTTTGTTTTCTTAACTCTTCATTTAAGCAGTTAAAGGACAATTTGAGAATGCAAGTCTGCTTGAATCCTGGTGTTAACTGCTACTCCCTTTGTCAGGTGCTGATCTTTCTGATTACTTTAATTATGGATTCAATGAAGAAACATGGAAAGCTTATTGTGAAAAGCAGCGACGGCTTCAGCTTGGGCTGGATCCTGCTCCTCCCATCAGCACTGAAAATAAGATCACGGTAGGGGACATTACTCCTGCATATGGCTACCATAAAACTGGGACTTGTTTTTGTAATCACATAGATGAGAGTATAAGAGCAGAAAGTACTTTAACTGTTCTGTGTTCCTTTCAGTGATGAGAAATACAATCTTTAAAGATTAGATTTCTTTACAAAAAATCTTTTCTCTATGGAGCAAACAGTTCCAGCTGCCTAGCAGGGCTGAGCCACTACAGTAGCAAGTGAATTTCCAGTTGACTGTGAGGCTGCCCAGCTATAGGGGGGTCTGGTTGGAAGATCCTGTGGATGTGAGAGGTGTAGAGAGGGGAGCTGGGCATCCAGGACTGTTTTGCTTGTTGCTGTTGACTGTTACAATTGTGTGGCTGCCTTTTGTGTTTGGAGACTGCTTTGACCATCAGAAGTCTACCAGATGGCCAACATCTGTTAATCAGAACTTCAGCCAAAGAGTCAATACAGCAAGTATTGTTACTTCCAATTTTGAGTTAAGGACTACATGAAAAAGGATGTGAGACTTCTGGACTTCTGACAGGAGAGAGTGGACAGCAGTTTACAGAAGTGTCTGTTGCCTTGACTGGAGAATAGGTTGTTTGTTTGCAAGAGCCCTGTGATTGTTTCTCAAGGGAGCTCTTTTCCTTTGCTGAGGGCTAATCTCTCTTGCTACATTCAGTTGAAAGTAAGGGCATCAAACCTGTGTGTTACATATTGCCTTCCATAGGTTCAGCAAGGAAGAACAGGAAATGCTGAAAAAGAAGTGGAAAACAACATAATCAAAACAGAATTCAAAACAGACTTCTTGGCTCTGGTGGGAGGACGCATGAAGGCTGGGCCACCTCCTAATAGGTAAGAGATGATGCAGACATAAAGCCTGGGTGCACGATGTTCTTCATAGGAGTAGCTGGGATCCACCTGGGCCACATCTGAATCTCCTCAAGCTTGAAACAGAAGAAGCTTTTAAACTTTATAGGAAGCCACTGTGGTCACTCATTAAAGATCGTCTTCAGCGGTGCCCTCCTGGGGGTTGTGCAACCCCTACCTACACATTTCTGTCTCTTGGCAATATTGTCAGTATAGTGCCACACAGAGAGGGAAACCTGTCTCGCAGCTGAAGGGACACATTTCTGGGAGTGAAAAAAACCAAGGCAAATACCTCAGCTTTCAGGGTTTATACTGCTGACTGCTTGTGCTTACTTGGCTTATTCTTACTCCCACGATGTTAATCTTTGCCTCCTTAAGTGGAAGTGGATTACATGTTTGGCAGCTGATAAGAGGAGCTATTGGTTTCTGAACCTGTATGCTACACTTCTCGATGTGTGCTGATTAGTTATTCTCTCCAATGAGAAAGAGGATCCGCAAGGCTGGACAAAGCAAAACAGTTGAGTCGTTTTGATTGGCAGCCACTGCTGGGAAAACTGCTTTGATTTATGAGGTTGATGAGTTTTTATCAAAAGCTTCAGAAAAACAAAGCTATGTGAAACCAGAAGAGCCAGACTTTTGGGATCTGGATGTTTCTATCACTTTATTCACATTACATCTTTTGCACACCTGTTTTGCAGAAATCAGTCTTGCATTCCAACTTTCCAATTTTTCTGGGAAACAAGTATGTGCTTCAGGTTTAAGCTTTAAAACTCTCGTTTGTCTGTTTACATATAAGCACTTTGGTAGCATTTCTGCCCCCCTTCATAGTGCATCAAATGCAATCAGGTTTGTTTCCATTTCTTAGCGTATCTCATGATGTTTTTGAAAATTTACACCACCGCAAGATAAGCTGATGCTATTGTAACTATACAGTATTTTTGTCCATTTTAACTTGCAGTCTGGTTTTGAAAATACTGACACAGAAGATTCTGTTCCTGTAGCAGAGCTTTTGGTCAGGACCAGAACAAGTATCTTCATACACTGTAGTAGCATCAGAACCATGGTCTTAGTAATGAGTTGTTTGGGTTTTTTTTCTTAAAGTGAGCAGACTTCAATGAGAGAACTGTGAACTTTCTCTCCAACTAGCAAGCATTTTTATAACCACTTTTTTCCTACTGAGAAAATTCTGCCATCTGACTTGGAAAATTGCTGACATTTTCCTGTCTTAACTTTAGAAAGGCATGTCTAAGGCCATACTTGCACAAATCAATTGTTGCATGAATATAGGATGAGGGATTCTTAAACTCACTTGTGAGCGCTTCTCTCTCTGACAAACCTTTACTTGTGACGTTACAACGAGCTCCTATAAAAATGTTCTCCCCCTAAGAGTGACCTGGGTATGGAGATAAAAGAACATGGAAAATTGTAGGTTCTGTGACTGATTTCCACTGGTGCATAGACAGCACGGTTTCTTGGCTACATTGATGTGTTGTGGTTTTTTTTTTTCAAGGATCTAGCCTTAACTTCATTGAAGGCAGTGGCAAAACTTTTGACTTTAATAGAAATAGAGTAGACCTCAGGGAGGTGAGCTAGAAAGTGTCTGAGAATCTGACCTGTAAATAGCTCAGTGTTATCAGCAACACTTGGAATATTGGACAGAAAGTAGGAAAAATCTGGGCTGATAACATTAAAGGCTTCTGATAAATATTCTCTCCTTTCTCTGAGCCTGATCTGGGAATCATTATTCAAATCTGGAGAGTGAGTAAAGGATTTCAGCTCTGAACCAGAGTGTGCAATCAGTGTTATTAACCTGTACATGGTGATTCTTTGGATCATGTTTCTGGGCAGAGAGACATAACTTACCTTTGCAAGAAGAGCTACAATTGCTCAAAAAATGAAAAAGGGCTTCTCATTCACCTCTTGTCCGATGTGAGTGCTGCCTCTAGAGATGTTTGCTGGTGGAAAAGAATGTACAAGAGAATTTGTCTAATAGTGGGAAAAACTGGTCCTTCTCATGTCTTTTTGCCTAAAAAGATGCATCTGCTTTGTACCAGGAAGCTGGGTGGGACAATTGATGTGATTGGTGGCCAGGCAGGCACAATTCGGAGAGTAGAAGGAAGACGACGTGATAAGCATGCCTCCGAGGAAAACCCAATCCAGGTAAATGTTTTGCAGTGTCTTGACAATTTTCTGATTTTATTGCACTTCTAGTGAACCCTGTGCAAATGTCAGTGAATTCGTGACCTCTCACGTCACTGCAAATCAGTAGCTAGTACATGAGCCCTGTTGAGGTGAGGCGTATGCATGTATCAGTCCCTTCTGCAGGTTGAATTAACTTCTGTTGTTAAAAGCTTTATCTTGCTAGGAGCTAGGGATCATCCTTTAAAGACTAGCCTCCCCACCTAAATGGTAAGGCCCCAGTTTCTTTTCTTATCAGCTCTCCTGCAGTATTCATTGGGGTGTGAGCTGGGAGGCTCTTACGTGGATTATTCCCTTCCCCTTCACTGTCGGGTTGGAAGCCCCAGTTCTGC
Organism: Athene cunicularia; assembly: GCF_003259725.1. Classification (NCBI taxonomy): domain Eukaryota; kingdom Metazoa; phylum Chordata; class Aves; order Strigiformes; family Strigidae; genus Athene; species Athene cunicularia. The sequence goes on along the minus strand of NW_020799100.1, from coordinate 10,404,895 downwards.
AGGGGAGGACTCCTACTTGGGGCTTGTGTTTGTTTTTACTTTGAAGTAACATTTGGTCTAAGCATCATTAGATGCAGCCTACACTTCAGACTTAGGGTGGGCCTCTGTTACTGGATCTTGTCCTTTATAAGAAATAAAAGTCTGGCTTTAAAACTGGACACAGTTCTGACCTTGCATGTCCAGTGTGTGACCGTAATGTTCTGGTTGGCTTCTAGGTAGGAAGGTGCTACATGATGTGTAGTGTTTGAAGACCATCTGCCAAGAACTTCTCTTAACTGCTTTTCTCTTACCAACCACTCCTAACTCACAAAAAAAACCCAACCAAACCAAATATGAAACCTTTCCCCTGTCTAGACATAATTCCTGGTTTTGTTTTTACATGTGTGTTTGTGGTCTGTTTATTTTTTTTAGTGGTCAGTTTTCCAAATTTTGCCAACAATGGTCCAAAAAAGAGTTTGCCTGAGAGAAAGAATTTGCTGGGAAATAGTTGTAGTTCCTCCCACTTACAGGCATTGATATCTGTATTTCCAGGTCATTCTGGTATCTCTGTATTGATCATTCCTTCAGCAATAGTGGGTAGGTGACCTGCTCTTGTCTGACAAATGTGAATCCAGTCTTCCTTCGACCTACATGAGCATAATCTAGAGCAGAATTTGGCCTCTTGCTGCCTTCAGGAAAGATAAATTGAGTTTAAGAAAAAAGCACTACTGTGTCACCCTCAAATATGGCAGTTTTTAATCTGAAGCTTCCAACAGTGGCAGTTCCTGTAAATAGAAGTTGTTCATAACACTGAAATGTCAACTGTCCTGCACAGTTGTGAATACAGCTAGAATCTAGACTCGCTGCTGTTTTGCATAAGGGAAGATACCTTGCTAAGCATATTGAGTGCTTTGATCACCCTTCCTTCCTCCTCAGAAGAGGTTGCCCCCCAGTATAGCACAGCTCGGTCTTTCCAGGTATCACAGTGCCACTTTTGGTGCTATGCCTACTTTATGCCAACACAGTGAGGTCCCAGCTGCAGGAGCAGAGATTAAAATGCTCTCTTCTCATTCCTCTGCCTTCTAAGGTCCTTGGAGACCATGGAAGTAAGCCACAACCCCCACAGCAGCCCCAGCAGCCATCACAGCCCCAACAGCCACCTCAGCAACAGCCGTTTGCACCACCAGCAGGCCCACCGCCTCCCCCGCTCGCTGGGCCACCTCCACCACACTTCCTCCACCCTCCTCCACCCGTTACTTCTGTTCCACCTCCCCTGCATCCTCCAGGTAGGTGTTCATACAGCAGTACGTGGAAGCCTGAGGCTGCAAGTTAGAACATCCTGGGTTTGAAGCAAATCAGAGGTTTAATTGTTAAATGCTATGGGACAGTTGAGCAATCAAGTACCAGGTCCTTAGACCTGGCCAATCTTTGTTCAGTGTCTCCATCAGCGTACTTAACATTTGTCCTTGAATACCTAAAAAATGGCAGCTGTTCCTTGCGAACAAACTCTAGGGTTTGTTTCCTTGAGAGCACCTTTGGGTGCTACCAAGCCATTAGCTTTATTGATAAATGTGAAGAAATGGGTTCCTGTTTGTGTGAAGGATGTTAAGAATTATAAGAATGGCTATCCTGTGTCAGATCATCAGGCTGTTTAGTTCAGGATCCTATCTGGCTGTGACCAATTCCAGACATTTCAACGGTGATGCTGGAACTGGCAATTCTGCAACAGCAGCTCTAACAAACAGCTTTCCTCCTAATCCAGGTCAGTTCTTGGTTGGTTTATGCCTTGAGATACCAAGATTTGTATCTTTCTGTATTTGTTTCTATGCGTTTTATTGTACCAGCTGTCACTGCCGGATGATTCTTACTGCTACAAGAGTCTAATGTCCAGTGCAGACACTGGAACAGTGCTTCATTTTAAAAGCAAAATATAAATAATATAAATGAGGTCTTTACTACTGGTTTCTAGCCCATTGGGTGTGGTCGGTCCTCACCACTGGCAAATTCGTGTGCTCTTACCAATAACCAGATAGGTTTGTACTGTGCTAAGAGCACTTGACACTTGAGAAGACACTGTCGAGATAAGTCCTGTGTCTGCAGGAGTGCCCTTTGCCCCTGCAGTTACAGAGTGAGTCCTTAAGCCTATTGAGATAGCATAGGTAAAATTTCTAACTTTTGTATACTTTGTTGTCCCGAGCACCGTAGTACAGAACAGTTTCACTGTCTCTTCTGTGCATGTAATAACTCGGTTTCCAGTTTCTTAATGCATCTGCAATGTGGATACCAGGAGTACTCTTTCTGGGTACCAGGAAAAATAGAGCAATACTAGTGGAGAGAACAATGAACTTTGCAACTGAAAAGGCCAAATAAGCATACTCATGCAGCATTTTCCAGGGGACAGTTGCTTTTCTGTTGACCCTTTTCAGTGCAAGTTTACAAACATACTGGCCACTGCCTAAGACACATTTTCCCATGCTCAGTTCCTATGGAATCTGTGCATCTTCTGATCCAGTTTGAGTCATATCTGTGCCCCTGTTGCTTCTGCCTTAAACAGTGCATTGAGGTTGAAGGGAAGGTTGTACTCAGGCTTTCCTTGTGAAACCAGCAGCAGGACTTCTGAGGAGTCACTAGGAGCATGTTGTGCAGTAACTCTTATATTTTGCACTGGCTCCACATTCAGAAGATACAGAACAAAAAATACAGTAAAATCTTTTAATCTGAGGAGGATTATAACTGCAGTACTCACTGGTGGACCATGGTAGCTTTTCCTACTGCCTTTCATTAAAATGATTGGCAAAATCAAGATAAATTGTTCATTCTTTCTTTTGGTTATCAACCAGGTTGTCAGATTTCAATATGCAGTTGTGATTGAATTAAAAAAAAAAAACCAAAACCACAACAACCAAACAACAAACAGTAACAAGCAAGCAAAAGAACACACTGACATCTGCAGCAGTTTCTCCTCTCCAGCTTCTTCAGTTGTTCTGAAGGCCAAATCAGTTGTGTGTTAACACTTGGAAAAAGGAATTCTCCAGTGAAGAGAGCAGCAACATTTAAAATTATAAAGAGATCATCATTTGGGAAAATAATATAGTTTGTAGGCTAGTTACTGCTTAGCAGCACCATTTTTTCTACTGGTCTGTTTGCTCAAATATGTGAAAATTATTCAAGGTGTGCTTTTAGGTTTATCTTGAGGTACAGAGATGAGGTGTTTTACTTGTCCTCACTTGTTTTGCTTGCTTGTTTATTTCCATAGGTCTACCGCCACCCGGTCCTATTCCAGGTAGGTGTTAACTTGCTCTTAATAACAGCAGTGATTCTGAACACACCAATGGCCCTGTCTGAGCATTAATTAGGATGATGCCAAGACTCATTTTAAAGAACAATTAATTTAATGCTAATAAACTCCAATGCAGCCTTGAACTCCAGCTGCTTATCATATTCTGGACCTAAATAATAATCTGTAAGGCTTCTTAATACTCTCTTGTTTTTTCTGAAGACCAATCTAGAAAGTGAAATGGAGAACTTCAGATGGCAAAAGCCACTTAGATTTGAAATGGTTTAGTTCTTGTTATGGCATTTGCACAGCAAAAGTCTGACACATTGCTGCGTTGTATAGGAATTTGGAGTTTGAAACTGAGCAGAACAAATGCAATTTCCATCAGAAGCCTCTGCTCCCCGGTGTGTAGAAGAGATGGTGAATACTAATAAAAAAATGTAACAACTAACCTTGTGCTTAAGTTAAGAACCCCACTAATTCAGAGCTACTATAAAACTAAGTTTCCTCTAGTTGTAATGTTTGGGTTTTTTTCTACTGGAAAAACAAATTTAGCTGTTTGTCCATTCGAAGTGATAGTTCTGAGGGGATGCCATACATCTGAAAATCCAAGGCTGATGGTGACTGGGTGTATGCAGTCAGGCTGTTCCCTCTGTATTACATTTGATTCATGTACTTGGAAAAGGTCTGCACCCAAAGGACTTTGGACTTGATGTGCTTGTCCTCACTATGTGTCAGACATGTTGGACTTGATTGGCAGCTTTTGTGTCCGTGCTTTTGTACTCATGCTCTGCCCTGGGCTTCCCAAGTGGAAATATGGAAAACTACACTAACTGGGTTGTCCCTCGTACTGAGAAAATTCCTGTATTTGTAAAATGTCAATTTTCTTACTCATTTCAATGTACATTAATACTACAGAGCTGGTTTTCATTGTTGTACTAGAAGGAACCTGCTCATAATAAGCTTGGATTTAAAAGAACTATATTGTAGTGAAACTGGATGCAAATTGGTCTTGACTGTAGACATTGCAGCACCCAGTTGCTAGTCAAGTGCATTTAGATTAAAGTTGTTTGGGAAGGGTGAGGTCTCTGAAATGGCCAGGCTGTGGCAAAGAACTTCCACTTCAGGTAACTGGATTGGAAAGGGAGAATACCTGCTAATTATGGTGGTGATGATGATGATCCACCACCACTAGAGTTAGTTCCTTGTAACAGTAGTACTTTGAAGTACTTGCACTTGGTGAGCATGTGTGATTGAAATGCTCTAGGCATTGCATTTTGTTGGAAGATCTTAACAAAAGGAGGGGGGGGAGGGAAGCATCTGAAAGCGAAATGTGCCCCCCATCTTGTTTGCAGCATAGATCTCTGCTAAGTTAGGTGGAGACTTCAGGCTACCTCTTTTTACAGGGAGATGCTTCTAGGGAGAGTTCTCCTGACCCATTTTAGGTGTTCACAGTAAAAGGCGATGAATTGTCCCATAGTTTCATTGACTATGTTGGCTCAGTCTCCATTGACTTGAAAAGGAACCTGGAGCTGCTAGCTTCAATGTAAATGACAGCAGTTAGTCAGATGACTCCGAGCCTTTGTACAAGTACAGTTTGCTCTCTTCTTTGTTTAATAATAAACAGAGGACTTTTTATGCAAAGTCAACCCAATGGGTGGTTAGTCTGTTCTTGTTGGCATTAGTAATTGCCTATAGAAATAATAGTTTCCTGTAGCTGTGGAGACAAGTTTGAGAAGTTCCCTTAAGAGCAGTCAGCACGTCCCTCTCGATTTCAAATTGATTAAGGTTGAAGACTTTGGCTTTCAAGCTTATGTCACTTTTAGAAGTGGCCTTCATAAACTTATGCTTAATTCTGCCTTCTTGAAGATACTGCCTTGTGATTTTTTGTATAATAACTCTTTATGTGTTTGACATTGGGCCCATTTTAAAGTGTCAGACCTTTCAGACAACTCTCTGCATCGTTGGTGCTATGTCTTTTCATGATTTTTACATGTATATGTGCTCAGAAAATTGACTTTCTTCAAAAACAAACAAAACCAGGTAAATTCTGTTACGTACTTTGTAAGAGACAAAGTTCCTCATTTTAATTAATGTAGCAATAAAACCTTTGCTGTAGTTGCAATGTGTCTGTGTCCCAAGAACCGGGCTTTCTTTGTCTTCCACATAATGGTAAGGGTTAACGTTTACTACTTAATAAATTTTGCATTTAAAATGAATAAGCCAAGATAGAAGGTAGTTCTTCCTTTATTTTTCTTCCTATACCCCTACAGAACTAACACTGCTGTAGGGCTTTGGTAGGAGATACAACCCTGAAGGAAAATTATTCCATTTCAAAGAGGGCCTTGTTTGGAGTAAAAAGGTGCTTTAAGTGCGTTTAAATGTAAAGAGCAATGAAGTCTTGTTCCCTCATGGCAAACTGTGAGATCTTTGTGATGACTTGCGCTTCTGTCTCTAGGGTTGTTCCCGCCTCCTCTGGCACCACCACCAGCGCTCCTCATTCCAACCTTGGATGGGTAAGACCACACCTGGCCTGAGCCGTTGGTACAGCTCCTCTGTAGGGAGTGGGGGAGGAGAATAGGTCTAAAATTAATGACAGTAGTTCTTAGTCTAGTCTTGGATCGGGGTGAGGGGTGAGAGCAGCGTCTGTAGGGAATGGCTGGATAGTTGCGCTCAGAGCGTTGCAGTCAACAGCTCGATGTTCAAGTGCCATTCCTCAGGGGCTGGTGTTAGGACCAGTGCTGTTTAACATCTTTGTTGGTGACACGGACAGTGGGGTCGAGGCACCCTCAGCAAGTTCATGACTACACCAAGCTGTGTGGTGCGGTCACACGCTAGAGGGAAGGGATCGGCCATCCACAGGGACCTGGACAGGCTGGAAAGGCGGGACCGTGCAAACCTTTTGGAGTTCAACAAGCCCAAGGGCAAGGTCCTGCCCATGGGTCGGGGCAATCCCAAGCACAGATCCAGGCTGGGCAAGGAGTGGATTGAGAGCAGCGCTGTGGAGAAGGACTTGGGGGTATTGGTGGATGGAAAACTGACTGTGAGCCAGCAGTGTGCGCTCACAGCCCAGAAAGCCAACCGTGTCCTGGGCTGCATCCAGAGCAGTGTGGCCAGCAGGGCAAGGAAGGGGATTCTCTCCCTCTGCTCTTGTGAGACCCCCCCTGCAGTGCTGTGTCCAGCTCTGGGGCCCCCAACATCAGAAGTACATGGACCTGATCAAGCAGATCCAGAGGAAGCCACAGAGATGATCAGGGGCTGGATCACCTCCCTTCTATGGACAGGCTGAGAGAGTTAGGGTTGTTCAGAAGAGAAGGCTCCAGGGAGACCTTATAGTGGCCTTCCAGTACTTAAAGGGGGCCTACAGGAAAGATGGGACACTCTATCAGGGAGTGTAGGGATAGGATGAGAGGTAATAGTTTACACTGACAGAGGGCAGATTTAGATTAGATATAAGGAAGAAATCCTTCCCTGTGAGGGTGGTGAGGCCCTGGCACAGGTTGCCCAGAGAAGCTGTGGCTGCCCCCTCCCTGGCAGTGTCCAAGGCCAGGTTGGACGGGGCTTGGAGCAACCTGGGCTAGTGGAAGGTGTCCCTGCCCATGTCAGGGGGGTGGAACTAGGTGATCTTTATGGTTCCTTCCATCCCAAACCATTCTGTGAATCCCTTGTGCGTTTATTATGATGTGTCATTCATGACACAGGAAGAAGTCAATAGAATCTAGGCATGTGCTTTGGTCTAGTTCAAAGTAGCTGATAGAATGTTACATTACTCCAAATATTTTCTGTAAAGGTTGTCCAGGTACTTTGTATTGCCCAGGTAGCCTGCCTGATATACCGAAAGGAGGGATAAAGCAGGACAAGCACTTTAGTTACAGCTGTCTCAGAAGCTGTGGCAAAGCAACTTCAGCTTTATGCATTTCTGATAGGTTGCAGTGTAAAGTGAAGGAGATCCACTGAAATGACGGTTTCCCATGAGGATGTTGTACATACCTTCAGAAAAAAATCGGGTAAACTTGCAGCACAGACATACCTGCAAGGGGTCACTGATGTTAGTAACTTGCATCCTTTTCTCTCTCTCCAAAGCCAACCAGCCAGCTACAATAACAGGCAGCCTCCTCCATTTGGTTACAACTCTGCAGGTGAGCACTGAGGATAACAAACTGTCAAACTGCTTATATCTGTTCTCAGGTATTTGGTAGTTTAGGCTTTTCTTAAGCTGATGGACATCATGCTTGAATTAACTTTATGGTCTTGCTTGTGCCGCAAACCATCCCAGTCACTAGACACATGTGCTGAGTTTGACTACACCATAAGGTGTTTGGAAAACGGAATGTTTTGCAGCAGTGGTGAATGCAATTTTGTAGTGGCATGCTAAGCCTCAGATCACTGTTTTCAATGCAGGTTCCCAGCAACAGAGGAGCTTCCCCGTGTGCCTCAGCAACACGCTCTTGTGCTTGTTGGCACACACACTTGCTCACACTCTTCCCCCACTTTCAGCTTTGCATCTCCTCCCTGAGCTCTCCAATGCCCTCCTCTCCAACTTTATCATCTTCTTTGCCTACAGGCATATGCAGACATCTGTCTCTTTGTTTTGTAACAGAAGAGGCAGTGCCAGAAATTCGGTGGATTTCCTTCCCTGTTGCAGCCCTGCCAGCAATGCCCATGATCACTCTCATTTCCTTAGTGACCAGCACTTGGATTGGCACCTCCTGGCTGTGCTGAGCTGGGTCACAGGCGGCACCACACTGTCACCTCTGCAGGAGATGGTTGGAAGAGTGGGCAGTGTGAGGCCTTGCCAAGAAACGGGAGCCTGAAGCACTGTTGTATGTGCAGTTTTTCAGCAGCTGGTTCTGCTTTGGGGTATGACCTCACTGGTCCAGCTGAGCAGGCCCCAGCAGGCCAGTGTCTGGATGGGGAAGCACTGGTAGCTCATCAGGTGGCATCCTTCATTACTGGCTGGTGCCTCTGGCCCTCCCCAGGTGCCACCTCTTAGGTGAGAAGGTACCTGGTGACAAGTGAGACCTTGTAAGTGTGAGCCTAGGGCTGACTAAGCTCAGCTGGCCCAGCAGCAGGAGAGGGTGTCTCAGCATCGCAGGCACCTTGGCCTTCTAAGTCAGGATGTCTGGGAGGGGTGGATTGAAACTTTTCTCAGTGGAGACCTTGTAGCCTGCCCTGTATATAGCAGGTCCTACAGAGAGCAGGAGTTGGGGGAATGCATAGTCCACGCAGTAATGTGTTGTGTAAGGGGCTGCAGAGATTTTTCAGCAACATCTGTAAATACCTGGTCTTGCATGCGTCTTCCTCAGGGAAAAGGTGTTCACATGTTCTTGGCAAACTCCTGAAAGTAAAAAGAGAGTGGGGCCAGGCTGAAGCTGGGCCCTTGTGGTCTCCTTGGATTCAGCTGTATCTCCAGAGGGTGTCTTTGGAAAGGGAGGGACAGAGAGGCTGCTGTTAATGCTTCAGATGTACAAGGATTCTGCTCTCTCACTGCAGATTCAGGTTTCATCAGCTACCCACCCATCTCCACATCCCACACACCCTGGGTGACGACAGTGGACAAAGGCACAAGCAGTTCCAGCAGCAGCCATTGGGAATACTCCGGCTCGAGACGTGAGAGGGAGCGTGAGCGGGAACGGGAGAGGGAGAGGGAGAGGGACAGAGACCGCACTCCTACCACTAGCGAATACAACAAGTGAGTGCTTCCCAATACGAAGCTCTGGCCTTGCTCTGGAGCACAAGAAGGTCAGGGTCTGGGATTACAGATTTATACCAGTTTTGTAATTTTCTGAAATGTCTGGGAAAGAGATACTTTGGATCAATCACTAGAGGACAGACTAGGAGCCAATGTCATTGGCTGATTTCCTGTGTCTGTGTTTTGTTTAAATCCAGCAGAACCAGTTAGGCTTGCTCTCCCACCTGTAATGTGAGGCCAGTAGATGACATAGCCCCTCTTTCTTTACTAGATATTTCACATTTCTGTGTGAAACACTGGCCATAGAAGCTGCTGCTTCTTGTTTTCTAAATGTAACTGTTAGATCAAAGGAAAAACCACCCATGCTTTACTCAGTTCTCCTGTAGAGGCTTTCAGGGCCAAGGAGTGCTGTTCACCAGGAGTCAACCATGAAATGTTAATCCTTAACCAGGTGTTTCTACAAGCAGCACGGGAGACAACCACCCACCTTGGTGAGAGCTGATGTGATCTCTGGCAAGGCAGTACTGGGAGTACTTGGGGAAAGGAGACTTTCAGCCTCCCAGTGCTGGTCTGGAGAGCTAAAATGAAGGCTAGGCTGCAAAGCCTCTTTCTACACTCATCACTTTTTTGTTCTGTCACAGGCAGTGTCAGTGTTTTGCAAGCTTCAGGCTCAGAAATAGCAATAGTAATTCAGAACATGATCAGAATGTGCATTTCTGGCAGAGAGGTGCTGCCTGCCAGGGAACTTCATGGCCCAGGGGGTGAGCAAGTAGGGCAACACTTTTTTTTCCCCCTCTTCTTTTCCCGTTACAAGCTTGTGGGCACTGTGGGTGCAAAGAGGAGGAATGGAACAGACACAAATGTGCTACAGTTTGAAGAGCTCAGACTCCCACACTTCTTGAGCAGGTTCATGCCACAACTAAGTCCTGTGATCAGCACTCCTGAGCACATTGTTAGCATTTCTGGGTGCTTTTGAGCATGCTGACCTCTAAGATCATGTTTGCCAAAGCAGGACAGGTTAACCGTGTGCAGTGGAGTCCTTTGGAGCACTCCCAGGTGATTGATACTGGACATTTATTTCTCTAGCTTATTTCTGTGAGTGTTAGCATAATATTTCAAACCTCCTTTCACTCACAGCCTGAATATTGTTTCCCACAGTGGGATTTGTCAACCCTCTAGATTTTGGCTTTTAGAATTTGCATGAGAACTATGAGATGTAGAAGGAAGGGGAGTATGGGATGTATCTCAATTTGGGGTACATCATGCACACTCCTATACGTGGATTGAATGAGGTGCCTTGAGCAGGTGGATAGGTACAGGCAGAAAGACCACATCAGTTATACTCACAATTTGCATTTTTTAACTCACAGGGAATAAAATAGTCCCTTAGTCTAACTCACAAAAGAATTACAGGTTATCTGGGTCAATAGTGTTGTGAGGTAAAATCCAGCACCATGGGAAGCAGAATGGTTAGAGGAGCATGTTTCTGGTTTTTTTGAACAGGGTAGCTAAATGTCTTGGACATATTCCAGAAGGATTGTGAGGGCAAAAGCCGTGAGATGTTGGCTGCGTGCCTGCTGCTAAGGTACTCCCTTGGCAAATCTAGAGAAAAAATTTTGTAAATCCTTTGCCTTGAGAGGCCAGAAGAAAGCCATGATACTCAACTGTTTGGGCTTATGAGCTAGGCAATAAGCAAAGGGAGAAAGTTATTTCACTGTGGTTAGAAACTGGGATTGGGTTGCAGCTTGGGTTCAGTAATCAGCAGCAGCTTATTGTTACAGGTTTTTTTCAGAAGCATCACAACAAATACCTCAGCCTGTTGGTAGAGTAAGAGGTGACAGATTTTGTTGGTGAGGATGGGATTCTACAGTCCTGTAAACATGGCTCCTGACTTTCAAGTCCATGGGTGGTGTGTTCCTCTGCCTCACTTCTTCTTTCATTTCTTAAGTGATGATGAACGATACCGCTACTACAGCCGAGAGCGCAGCTATGACTTTGAGCGTGACTACCGCCGGAGTCGAGATCGCAGCAGGGAGCGAGAAGATCGTCACCGAGAGCGCAGGCACAGAGACAAAGAGGAGAGCAGCAAGCATAAGTCTTCAAGACGGTAAGAACTGGCTGAGGTTGAACTGGGCTGTTGATGGGAACACACCTTAGCAGCAGATAAGAAGTCTGATGCTCTCAGAGTGACCTGTCACCCTGGGTCATGCTGGCTTCCTGTGACCTGCCAACATCCTGAGACATGATGCCCAGGCAAGAGGAAGCAGTCTCGCACATGTACCTGGGCAGGAGGCAGAGCTGTCTGTAACAGGGAGAGGAGACCTTGGTGCTTGTACCTTCTCAGTAAGGCAGCTGGCAGGATGTCGAATCACTGCCAACAAAATGGCGGCACTGGTTGACAAAGGAGAGGTTAACCTGGGCTAAACATCACATCTGAACAGCATAGCTCCCACTGTTAGAAAGGACACACAAAGTAAATTCAAAGCCATAACAGAAGTGTCAGCTTTCAGTAGTTCGTGTTCTCATGCAGAAGAGAAGAGCTTGCTTCAGCCTGGAATTGGAAATTACCTCTTGGAGCAGGAGGCTGAGCACTGTATGGTCAGGGCTCTGCACCCCGTGCTTCTGATAGTGAGCTCAGTGATGATCTGGACAAAGGTGAAACACTTTTGGAGCAGAGCGGGATGTCTTAAAATCCCAGCTTTTCTGGAAAAAATGTATTTCCTACAGATGATCTTCCTGTGAGAACATTCTTCTAGCAAAGTCTGGTCTCTGGTGTGAGGCAATGCTCTGTTGGTGTGTCAGCTCACATCCTGGTAGTGACTTGAGCAGACTTGCTCTTTATTTTTTGTGCTTCAACTTCCTTCTTTTAGATGAAATTAATATCAGCTCTGTTGGTAATTACCCTTATTTTGAAATTTGTATCAGAAAAACTCTTACATAGTGACTGGAGGCAAAAGGCTGTTCTTATCCTTAAGGAGATGAATAAGTTTTCAAGGAAGGACTGACTGCTAAAGGCTTGGAAAGGACTGTAATCAAAATTGGATACAAAGCAAATTGAAGCTGAGCTGATACTAGACTAATGAGCCAAGAGCTTTAAGGGTTATTTCTCAGCTTCCTCTGCTCAGAGTTGAAATCTAGTGTGAGATACCTGACTGCCTGAACAGGATGGAATTCACCACATCAGTGTCAGAATCTGCTTGAGATCTCAATTTACAGAACAGGGCTGTAGCATGAGCTGGGAATGAGGGGACTTCTCCTCAGCTCCTCAAACCACACACAGATGCTCTGTCTTGCTCAAAGTGGTAGGATGGGGAGTGTTTGTTACCTAAGGCAAATGGAGGAATATTTTATTTAAGGGCATTTCAAGTGCATATCAGGGTCCCTGCTTGAGGCACTTTGAGATTTGAGCCTGTTTAAGGCATTTGCAGGAAGATGAAAGGGTTTTGTTGTAGTTTTCAGTTTACTGCAAATTGACCAGTCTGAAGGAAATTGCTGATGCTTGTTTAAATATTAAAGGACAGTCACATTGTTCAAGCATAAACCACTGTCATGTTGCTCTCCACAAGGTGGCTGAAGATGTGTTGAGGAGAGGCAGGAGCCTTTTTTAATCTTTGTTTTACCCCATTTTAATGACTATGAAACCATTTATTAAACAAGTCAGAAAATTACCTGAAGCTGGGAGCTTTTCAGCCAGGGCTTCAGTGGTTCAGCCAGTTAGGTGTCTCTGCTGCTAGACTGGTATTCAAGCCATGGTAAGAATTTGTCTCTACACCTGACTCTCCCCACTTGTGGGGCTATGTGTCTGTACTGTGTAGCCATACATCTTCCTGTGACAAATTTATCTGCTTTTTCCTGTACTCTGTGCTCTGTTTTAATTCTGCCACCTTCACACCAAGATCAGCTCTGGAGAGCTCACTTGGTTTTCAACCTGTGAGGAGAAATAATTGCATGTTTGAGAAGCAGCAGAAACTCTCCTCCCAGGAGGGGCTAAGAACCAGAGTGGGCAAAACCAGAGCTCCCAACTTCCCACTTTCCCTGATGGAGACAGAGGCTGATCTTGGGACGTGGGGGTTGTCAGGCACGTGGTGCAGCTGGCTGTGGTCAGCAGCGCTGGGCTCGGAGCCATGCACAACTTAGTCAGAGTTACTTCTGGCTGGGATTTCTCCCACATCACAGACAACCTGTATGAATGTCCACAGCTATCCAGCTGCATCTGGAAAACAGTTCTGGTTAGGAGATAGAGGAGTTTTAAAGCACAAAGCTAGTGCCAGGTCATTTATGTGTAAGCAGAAGTAGCAACAGGATCTGTATCCCATTAGGGATGTTCTCTAGCTACATTGATCCGTTTCTTACCTCTAGTCCCAAGGATTTCCCCAGGAAGTTCAGAGGAGTGAAAGTTTCAAACACCTCTCAGATTAGGACTCTGGTTTCTCTCAGCAGCCTCAGTGCTTCACAGTGAAGCTTGAGATGTGTCAAAATTGTTACAGCTCCCTTAGGAGTAGGAAAGACAAGAGATACTGCTTCTGAAAACTATCCAGAAATTATTCTGATAGCAGTCTGTCCACTATGGCTTGATGTCCAAGTGGAGAGCAGTGATGAGTGCCGTTCCTCAGGGGCTGGTGTTAGGACCAGTGCTGTTTAACATCTTTGTTGGTGACACGGACAGTGGGGTCGAGGCACCCTCAGCAAGTTCATGACTACACCAAGCTGTGTGGTGCGGTCACACGCTAGAGGGAAGGGACGGGCCATCCACAGGGACCTGGACAGGCTGGAGAGGTGGGACTGTGCAAACCTTTTGGAGTTCAACAAGCCCAAGGGCAAGGTCCTGCCCATGGGTCGGGGCAATCCCAAGCACAGATCCAGGCTGGGCAAGGAGTGGATTGAGAGCAGCGCTGTGGAGAAGGACTTGGGGGTATTGGTGGATGGAAAACTGACTGTGAGCCAGCAGTGTGCGCTCACAGCCCAGAAAGCCACCCGTGTCCTGGGCTGCATCCAGAGCAGGGTGGGCAGCAGGGCAAGGGAGGGGATTCTCTCCCTCTGCTCTTGTGAGACCTCCCCTGCAGTGCTGTGTCCAGCTCTGGGGGCACCAACATCAGAAGTACATGGACCTGCTCAAGCAGATCCAGAGGAAGCCACAGAGATGATCAGGGGCTGGAGCACCTCCCCTGTAAGGACAGGCTGAGAGAGTTGGGGGTGTTCAGCTGGAGAAGAGAAGGCTCTGGGGAGAGCTTATAGTGGCCTCCCAGTGCTTAAAGGGGCTACAAGAAAGGTGGGGAGGGACTCTTGAACAGGGAGTGTAGGGATAGGATGAGGGGTAACGGTTTTACACTGACAGAGGGCAGATTTAGATTAGATATAAGGAAGAAATCCTTCCCTGTGAGGGTGGTGAGGCCCTGGCACAGGTTGCCCAGAGCAGCTGTGGCTGCCCCCTCCCTGGCAGGGTTCAAGGCCAGGTTGGACGGGGCTTGGAGCAACCTGGGCTGGTGGAAGGTGTCCTTGCCCATGGCAGGGGGGGTGGAACTAGGTGATCTTTATGGTTCCTTCCATCCCAAAGCCTCTGTGACTCTCTGATTCTATACTGTGTTGCCTGCCTAGACTGTGTGCTGATGCAGCGTGTGGTGTAAAGCACCATCTCCAGCAGTTTGCGTAACCTGCCCTCGGTTCAGCCGCATGTGATATCAGATCGTCCCAAATAAACACGACGGAGCCTTTCAGTGGCACCATGATGCCCTCAGCACTTCTGATATGTCTCCTGTTTATTTGAGATCAAAGCGCCCTGTCCCCGTGCATGCTGCATTTGGGTCTCTTCTGTGGTGGAGCTGTGCTGATGCAGACTCTGATGTAATTTCTTCTCCCCTTTCTTCCCCACCACAGCAAGCAACATGAGAGTGAGGAAGGGGAGAGTCATCGGCGTCACAAGCACAAAAAGAACAAGCGTAGCAAAGAGGAGAAGGAGGCCAGTGAAGATGGCGCCCAGGAGGGAGAGGAGCAGGATGCCAAGGAGTGACTCAGGCCCACTGTCAGCTCTCAGGAGGAACTTGCTCCTTTTGAACCAGCGTGGCATTGGTGATGTTTTGGTTTGGGGGGTTGATTTTTTTTTTAATTTTTTTTTTTTCCTCCCCCCCAAGAGAAGAGAGGCTGACTCTGGGTGAGCAGTGAAGCATGTTGCAGTGGTTTGAGAGCTGAGGCTGCACATGCGTTTTTTTTTTTTTTTTTTTTTGATACAAGACAAAATACAGCAGTACTAGTATACAAAGCACTGAGCTACTCTACTCATAAACATCCCTAGGGAGAACTTTGTTGTATCAGATCCTATGGTTTCTGATGGAAGATGGCTTCAGCTAAAACTAACGCATTTAGGTAATAGTTTTTGTTTATTTTTTGTCATCATCATTCCTTTTTGAAAACTAGGACAGTAAGTGCAACTTGAAATTTATTGTCCAAAGAAAAGTGTGATTTAGACCCTGAGAGCCAGCTTAGAGTCTGGCTTCTAGTAGTGAAAAGTCTCATCCCCGAATAAATTTCTTTATAGCTACGAAAATATCTGCTGATTTCTCTGTGGCCAGCCGGGCAGCATGTGAGGAAGAACTGCTTTTACTGGTGGGTCACAAGATCCTGCTTTGGTCTGACAGCTTTGAGAAGTGTTGTGTGTGTGTACACAGGGTGTGCAAAGACTTTAAACCTAGCTTTTTTTTTTTTCCTCCATTGCAAAAATAGTTCTGTCATGTATTACACCTCTAAGTGGGAAATTGACGGAAGACTCATAGCAAGAGCATGAATGTCTCTTTAGTTTTGACTAACTCTTTTTTTTTTTTTTTTTTATTTTTTAAACTAAGAGTTGACCTGAATAATTTAGCTCAGTAGAGAATGTGAAGTCCCATCTAGCAGTTTGCCCTCATGGGGTTGGCTTATTTCTATTTGGTTATCACAACACTCCTGTGCAACGCATTCCTTCCCCCTAGAGCTCAAAATAAATTCAGTCAAATTCCAAAGTTTGTTTGGACTTAGTATTGGTTGCAGAGGGTGACAGCAGAGATGGTTCTGGGTGGGAAGAACAGGGGAACTAATTTTGAGGGGGTTTGGTATGTCTAGTACTTAAGATACTGCATTTCTGTTCATGTAAGTCCACAAGTCTCTTTTAAGTATTTTCACTACTTTGTTATTTAAAACTGACTTAAATCTTTTCCCTAAAATAATACGGTCCTGAAATGTTCTTTTTTCTTGTATTGTAATCTTGCGAGTCTGAATGTCATGTGAAGCTTAGAACCTTAGAGCCTTGAGCCAGTGTAGCACTATGATAATATTTTATATGCTATGACAGTGCATTTGATGAGTCGTTAACTGCAAATCCTGTGGGGAGAAGAAAAAAGTGAGGGGTTTTGTTTGTTTTTTGTTTTTAATGCAGCTTTTTAAACATGCTTTGAGATCATGGGAAATGTGTATGCAGCGGGGAGGTGTGCGCACTGAACCAGAGTTCAAGGGCAGAGCCTGGATCAGGCTTTCAAGTCTTCCTCCCTCTTCAGCCCTGTCAGAGCTCTGGTAGGACGCAGCATTTAGGAACAGGGCACGGCTCCGTGGTTGCCCGGTTGGGCACCAGCCGAAGGCAGCGGTGCCTTGCCAACTGGCGTGGGGTCAGGGCAGTGGGTTTCAGCCGTGATTACCTGATGGCTTTCAGGAACTTGGGGTGAACTTGCTTTTATCCAGTTGTGGCATGGTGTGGGCAGAAGAGAAATCAAACCAGAACTGGTGAGAAGGATGCAGGAGTGCTTGGTACAGGCACCCTGGAAACACGCCTGTTTGCAGCGCAGCGACAGGTGTGCCTTGCCCTCCATGCCCAGCACATGTGGGAGCGTCAGGGGGGAGAGGGGCCAAGCATCTTCCCTGTGCCTCCACGAAGAGCCTGTATTCTGTAATTCTGAAATCTGATTTTTTTTTTTTTCCTAGAACATGAACTCTGAAATGGCTAGGGCAGCTGGCACCAAGGGGAAGGCCAGGCAGTGCCCCCAGACCAGACTGAGCTGGTTTTTGCCTCTCTTGAATCAGGGGGAAATGCTGGCAATAGACTTTTACACTAAGCTAGGTCTCGGGTTTGGCCCCCAGTCCGTATTTCTTCCATTTTTGCATGCTAAGGTGTATGTGGTGCCTGTCCATGGGTGGATAGAGCTGTTCTACATCCACTCCTCCAGTCTCTTGCTCTGTTTATGAAGGTGATAGTAGCTATTCAACCTGTAAATAGGTGTAATCAATGGTGATCACATCCAGTCCACAGCATTCTGCACTGGACTTACTGATGGTGGTGTGGGAGAGGGGACGGAGCATCTTGTACTGACAAGGCAGTGCTACAACTTCCTCTTGTGTTTTTTGAATGTTTTTACAGATGGACCCAAGTGCTTTACTGATGTTAGCAGGCTTATGTTGCCAGAAGCAGCTGTGAATTTAAGGAAAATAGTTTGAAATGGTTTTATTTTTATGAAATAAATAGAGGTCAAATGTTTGCCTTTAATGTATTAGGGAAGTCTAAAGTTGAGGCTTTGGAAATAACCTTTACTTGCATCAGGTAACTACTGCAGGTTTCATGATCATGTTCCCTGAAGATACAGAATGGTGACTTTAACAGCTCTCAGAAAAGAGGCCAGTCCTTGGGCTGGTGGCATCAAGACTTGTTCCAGAGCAAAGCTGGAGATGAGAGATGGGCTCGTGTGTTACTGAGTGCAGAATGCCCCAGGTGCTGAGTATTGCTGCAAGGGCAAGCATCACAGCCAGCGAGAAGCATTTGCACAAGCTTTATTACACAAGTGCCAGCCAGCTTCATGTGGAGAGAAGGTGTAAGGCAGCTTGGGGAACTGGGGCAGGTCCTGCAGCTCCCAACAGTATGAAACACACACAACGTGAAGGAGGAGAAAAGCTCACTACATTATAGTGGTGCAGCATATTGTTGATGGCAATGATGTCTTTCTCCCAGACCCTTGGAGGCTGCCCTTCCCCTCAGGGCTGTTCTGCAGCAGCAATCACACCAAAAGCTAAGCCAGCCCCCAGCCTGGGCATGCAGGTCCTCTGGGAGCATCAGACCCAGGCTTGCCGCATAGTTGCTGAGCTGTGCAGCACACTGAATCAGGGAGTTAAGCCTCATTAAATAAAGCTTTATTTATTCCCTGGGTTAGGCTTTACAGTCCAGTCAATTCTGAGCCCCAAGGCACTAGTGGGCTGCAGGCAGGAGCAGGGGCACAGCTGAGGGAAAGGGTACATGTGATTTACTTCTGTTCAGGTTTTTTTCCAGTCACAGCTACAGGATAGTCCAACTCCTTTCCTGGGAACAGCAGAAGACTATTACACTTGTCTCCTGCCTCACAAGGTCAGTTTCTTGGTGAAGTGTCTCTTGTTGAGGTGACCTATTCTGGGGGCATTAACTGATACACTGGAAAAAACCACACCTATAATCCACGTTTTTCAGTAATATTACAATAATTTATAAAGGCATCAAAATAAATTCAACATCTATGAACAAGCTGATCTTGGAAACAATACATAAATTACCAGGACATTTTGATGAAGTTGAAGGCACCTTGAAACGCAATGGAGTAATAGTAAAAATCATGCTGCCTTCTGCAGCATCCTCTTCACTTAAACTGTTTGACCACCAGCTGCATGGCTTTTTCCTACTGTACTTTATACAAGTGACATTTGGTACTACTCAGCAGGAATTGTCTTCTCTCTATCTACATAAATATTTACTGTTCCATACCAGGCACAGATTCTGCACATTGATTGGAAAGAGACAAAAATTGCTTCAGGTTTTTCTGTTCCTGTGTGTCAGACAGAGGTCGAGTGACCAGTTCTCCACAGGCAGCTTTCTGACTTTTGAATTATTTTGCTCTCAGCATGCAGTAGGAACAACAGGAAAAAAAGGTCCCAGAGCCCAGCTGGCCACAGTGTTCCTGCTGTCCAAGTCCTCAGCAGTATTTATCAACCAACCAGAGGGGCCACACTGTGTGCCAGGGAAGCTTTTGTGACGATTGGATTCTAAACTATTTCTGTGTAATAGACTCTGATAACAGGCCCTGCTCTATACTGCCTTAAGCTAACAGCCAAAGGAAGAGAAGTCGCTCTGTATGCAAACAAGTGTGTCATGTAACAAGGAGCAATTCTGCTCTGCAGTAATAGCTAATTATGAAGTAGCCAGCCCTAAAATGATGATGGGCACTTACCTGCAGGGAATTAAACATTCATCCTAGGTAGCATTTTTACAGGGGAGAGAAACTCCTTTGAGTCTTACAGTCTGAGCTGGCCCCATAAAGGACACAGCAGAAACAGCAGAAGAGTAAAGATCTTGATCAGTGCGACCTGGTTGGGAACGGTCTGTTATTTCTACTGCTGATTAACAGCCTCCTAAAAAAGGAGGGAATTGTTTGCAGGTAGGAACTTCACAAATCAACCTGCCTTGGCTTCAGTTGTTTTATTCTGAATTTTAACTATGCAGTGGATTTGAACTGAAGCCAGACCTGGCCCACTGACCTGGAGGTAGCCCGTTTTCTATGGTTGGTACAACATGGCCAAGACAGCCAACGAGGCTCACCCTGAGCCAGTGCAGTGAGAGTTTGCTCCTGCTGCAAGAGAGACATGAACACAACTGCAGGAGCTCCTCTCACCTCCCTGACAGTACAGGGACAGCCTCCTCCCCCCTGCCTTAACTCTGCATCTGATCACTGGGAAACTGATAAAAATAAGACAACAGCCTGGGACAGAGGTTTCTTGTAACAAGCCTGTTTACTTAATCATCTACCTTCTGTAGGAAAAGCTGGACATTTTGCCAAGTCATAAAATCAGGGAAACCAGGTTGAGGAAGAGGATGAAAATTAAGCAAATTCCTTATCTCTGGCTACTGTGATGAATGCACTCAACTCCTTACCCAAACTAGTGGTAGTCTGGTAAATGCTGCAAAGTTGTGGGTACGAAGAGTCCCATGCATATCTTTTCCATCACTTGTAATTTACTGCAAGCTAGCCACTCTGTTCCATAAATGTGAGAGCCTTTGAGCTCTTCCTGGTAAGCAGCCTGGCTGCAGCAGTGATCTCCCCTAGAGCTGGGACACCTCTCATGGCTGCTCCTCAAGGCTGAGAGACTTTTCACCCACAGCAGATCTTTGGTAAGTGACCAACATCACATGTAACTTTATAGTACAGTAAATTTGTTAAGAAAGAGCAAGGTTTGCTCACTGCAAAGTTGCACTTCTACAACATATTTCAATGAAGCCACTTTTGCTGATACCACTGATGGCAGTTTTTTAAGCATTCTAAATCACCCATTTGTGTCAAACTGGTGTAGTCAGCAGAATCTTAAATCAGGATTCACGACAAATCGGCATATTTGGCAGGATTCATGATAGCTGGCTGGTGGTAGGACCTTCATACAGGTCACCACAGCTCCACCATGCTAACATAGCAGCAATTCACCTGTCAGCTATGAGAATTTTTTTTTCATGTATGAACACCTTAATTAGGTTTCAGTAGCCTGAAAATATCAAGACTAGGGGCTATAGGAACTGCTTAATTGGGTCCCCATCCTTGCAGTTTTATTAGTGGCTTTTAAAAGCCCATATAAAATGACTCAATGTCAAAAGAACTGCAGTCAGAGATCAGCAGCAGGACTGTCTTAAACTAGCAGGACACTCATGTCTGTTTTAACCTGTTCAAAATCTTATATGGAAAGCAGAGCTCTAAAATGGAGGAAA
Organism: Athene cunicularia; assembly: GCF_003259725.1. Classification (NCBI taxonomy): domain Eukaryota; kingdom Metazoa; phylum Chordata; class Aves; order Strigiformes; family Strigidae; genus Athene; species Athene cunicularia. The sequence continues at coordinate 10,384,219 of NW_020799100.1, read as the reverse complement.
GTGCCTCGAAGGCAATTTGTAGAGAAACACTGAGAAAAAGAGCTTCCTCTGCAACACCAATCCTACAGCACTTTAATGTGCCCAGGAAGCTACAACAACTGTTTGCATTAACTGTTACTTTGAATCCAAGAACCAGATTTGTTGATAACCTCAGCACAGTAAAGAAATAATCTCTGCAAAAATGAGGGCAAAAGTCTTCCATGGTGATAGAGTGTGTAGCAGGAGTTCAGCATTCCCTTGATTTATCTGTGACACGTTTAGCTTTGGGTGACGGCCAGCTGCTACCCGATACCTGAAACTGTTGTGGGTTTTGTTTGAGCTTTCACACGAGGCTTCCTGGCCAGGACACCACAGTCAGCGTGACTTTGTTCCTTTGCTCCTTCAGCATTGGGATTAGTTCTGAGTTGCTCATTCCTATTGCTGGCACTCCATTTACTGCCACTATTTCATCTCCACACCTAATCAGAAGACAGGAAACATGCTTGTCAGGACTTAACAATAATGAATTAATTAACACTGCACCCTAGGACCCCCAAGGTCATCTAGCCCACCTTAAGACAAGACCATCAGTTCCTTGTTGAAACATTTTCACTTTTGAGTCAAAGAGCTCAAGGGAAAAGGAGGACACTGCTAGTACTTGAGTGACACAGCAGTGAAAGTCACCAAAAGCGTGACCAGCTGGCCAGTCAACAGAGGGAGGGAAAAAGATAATAGAAAACAAATCTGGCTGATAAACACACTCGTCACCAAGGTCACTCCTACAGCTACTTGACTAGCACTTACTTGCTCAGGTGAAGTGCTCAATGAGGCAGAAGCAAGCTGGCACATTGTAGCTCAATAAAACTGAGGTTTGAGAGTCCTACTTGACCTACCCGGTCCATGGCACAGTGGTGGTGCTGAGGTGCTGAAGCCAGCCTTTGGCTGGGTGGGAAGACACGGCTGTCCTAGCACTCACCTAGCAACCCATCTGACCCAGTCCTCCCACCAAGGCTCACGCAGCTCTGGTCTTTCACACCATTCTCAAGGGAGTAAAGCGCAGCTCCCTACACCGTAACGATGTCCCCTGCAAGACAGCAGCCTCACTTCTCTTTTACAGTACTGCGCTTGCAGCCCACTGCACATGTGCTGAGAAGCCAGCTCTTGCTTCCCAGAGAGAACGCCATAAGAGTTCTGTGGGGTCCTCCAGCTCCACTACTCACTCCTCCACTCGCCCTGATTACTGACAAACAAGGCAGCAAAGCTCCACTTCAGTTTCCAGCACAGAAGGGCTCTTGTTGCTTTCACTGGGTTGCTTTTCCTAATCCAGGAGATTCTATACTCTGGAACCTCCAAGACTGATCTCAAACACCCTCTTTCTACTTTCATCTAATTACTCAAAACCTTTACAGCCTTTTAAAACAGAACTGTTAATTCCTTTTAGTTGCACCTTTATAGAAAAATCAAAACGCTTATTAATACAGGACTTAGTTTGTTACAACTGTGCTAACTATTAACTGCACAAAGGAGTGTCTAAGAATTAGAAGTCATTAACTTTTAGCTCAGCTAGCTAAAAGGGTGAAAGACAGACAGCTCCTCATTAAAACGGTGCACACTGACACAAGTATTGATAGTGGTTTTGATACAAACACCAGAGACCCGCAGGGTGGCTTGTACATACTTCAGTTTCCTGTCTCGGAAGGCAGGAGTCCCGGGCACTATGGTTTTGATGAAGAATGGCTGGTTTCCTTTGCTTTCCTCAAAGCCTCCAACAATGCTGAAGCCCCAGCTTTCCAGGTTACCTTTACTGAGGACGATATCTTGACAGCAGTGAAGGTAGCTGTGAAGACAAGGACAGTCAAAACCAGAGAAAGCTTACGAGTGTGTTTCAAGGAAAACTGCATGAACAATATTAGTTTTCCCTTGTAGAAAGCACAGCTATGTAACAGCCTTATATTTATTTTCTTTTTCTAAGGATTTGAGATAATGCCTTTGCAGGGCATGTTACAAGGATAATTCTCAAATCTGAAGATGACAGTCCTTTAGCAATCTTTTCTCAGTATTGTCAGTGCTAGTTGCAGAGTTAACAGAAAATTACCATTCTCTAAAGGGGTTTGTGACCTGAAAGATTCATGAATAACTTCCTGAATTCTACTCATGAACAGGCACAGTACTAAGTGACAAAACCAGATTAATTGTGAACAGCAGTTACACCCATGCAATTAATGAGATTCCAGCTCTTTTTATTCCATCTGTATACTACACGTTTGGTACAATGAAGGCATTCAGCAGCTCTGTATCACTGATGGAAAGCAAACATAGGAGGTATGGCAGCCTTTCTTCTACTAACCAGCACATCAGAGTATGACAGGTCTGTGCTGCAGGAACGGCGCCCAGGATTGCTGTGCACAGTGGACTCCTCAGAGGGAGATCACGGGTCGCTGTTTCTGAACGGCAGCCATGAGGTACCTGTTGGTAAGGCTGGGGCATGCTGCAGTGCTAGGGCTGCCTTGAAGAGGGTGATCTTTAAGTCCTAAGAGCACCTGCTCCTTGAGTTTGTAGCAGAGAGACACACAAAGCCTTTGCGAGGCGTCTCAGAAGGTGTGGCAGGAGCACAGGCAAGCAGCTGTGTGTGCTGGCTCACAGTCAGGTTACATTCTGGCACGGAGGCACTGCCAGAGCTACACTGTGTGAAACTGCCGCTGATCACCCCACTGAGGTATTCCAGCAGCTAAACTTTTCCTAATAAACGTTTTTGCCTGAAGGGCTTTGCTTGAGCAGTTTGCAGATGAGTTTCAGATTTCAAAAGCCTTCTCCATTAACTTCACACTGGGAGAAATATCCAATTATCTACTTTCAAACTGTAATTTACTTTTGTACGAGTTCTTCACACATAAATGCTGGAAGATCCAGCTCTAGCTTACTGATGCCTCCATGGTTTTCTTCTGCTAGTACCTACCACACAAGTGTAGAAACACCGCTATGAGAAGTGTATGTGGCAGCTAGTGCAAGTAAGTCTCCCAGAGAGCAACAGTGGTAGGCACTGTGCCAGCATAGAAAAATATTAGACATTCTCCAAGACTTGGAAAAGGCTGATTGCTAGAAACCAGTTTTCCATATGAGAAAGGAAGATGTGTAATGTGCATCTGAGGGTTTGAACTCAGGCTTGGGCTGTCCAGGTGCAGCTCAGGGCCTGCAAAAAACAGACAGTCCGATGCCCTGGGAGAGCAGAGGAAGTGGGTAGGATGGTGCTGAGTACAAGCCAAGTTACAGTCACTAGAAACACAAAAGCTACCTTCCTTGGGCTGGTTTGTTTAGCATTTACAGGCTACTAAGTAACACAAGGGTAACCTAGCAGAGGCTTTGTTAGTATTTCTTTTAGATGCCTCAAGAAACAAGGCTGTAAATAATCTGGGCTTCCCACAGAAGGGTTTGGCTTTGTTCCGCGTGCATCTCCCGCACGATCCTCCTCCAGTCAGCTGGAATGACAACACACTCTCAGAGCTGAATATATTTTTACGAAACTGCAAGAGTGAGCAAACCAGAGGTTCACCTCTTCAGGACGGAGACAAATTCAAGCTTTCAAAGCCCTAAACCTGTCAGCTGGAATTTACCATGTTGTTGCTAAAATCTGTGCTGTCTATGGTCCAAAGCTTTGCAACAGGAAAACTCAACTATTCAGAATCATTTCTGCTTCATGCTAAAGATGACACAATCATGGCAGCCAAAAAGAATTAGACTGAAAGAATGCCTGCCCCCGAGATGATCAGATTAGAAACTATAAAATAGCATAGGTAGCTGTTGGCTCCTATTATATGGTCCAGAAAAGAGTGATTTCAGCATATATTTTAACAGGGACTGTGTCTATGTTGACTGTATGTCAACTCAGTGCCTCAAATGACAAAAATCTATACTTCCTATTTTCTGTGTAGTTCTCTTGGGAAAAAGGGTTTTCAGGAACTTCTGAAATACAGTTACTGTCCAACAGAAGTAGGGGAATGATGGGTCACACCATAAAAAGCAGTAGAAGTTTCTCATGCTTTCATTATACTGTGATCTCGTTGGCAAGGCTTTTCACTGCCTTAGAGCTATATGAGAATCCCAATAATGCTTCCAAGTCAACCACCAAAGCAATTAAATTCTAGTGTTTGAGTGAAAGTCAACTCGCTAACTGAACAGACCTCTATACAGTCACCGAACAAACGTACCTGGGCAATCCAAGCCATGTGATCCAGAGGGGAGACCAGCTGAATCCTTGCTCCTTGATGTCCAGAGATGGCTCTGTCGAGTTCAATGAAAGGATTTCCAAGGCTTTCAGTATGACTGAGTGGGAAGCTGCGTTAGATTTCAGTGCTGAGACAGCTTCATAGTAGTTCAGATGAGTCAAGTCAATGCCATTTATGCTCAGAAGTACATCTCCTGTTGATTAAATAAGATAGGATTATTACAGATCTTTTGCTATGGAGGCTATTGCTCCCTCAAGGTCTCATGAGGAACCCTGTTTCCAGCCTCACTTTAGTGTCCAAGTCCAACTTTCAGTGAAAAACCCCCAGTTCCTAAAGGATCAAGGATCTAAGAGACTTCTTACCTCGCTTGATTCTGCCATCCCTGAAGAGGCATCCGATGGGCTGCACGCTTGTTACATATATAGGGAGCTTGTTTTTGTTATCCCTTCCACCTCCAATTGTTATTCCTAACGATTCCTTTGGTTCCTTTTTTATTGCAACTGTCTTTTCATGACTTGCATATCCCTGAGGTAAATCCTACAAAGTAATGACAGTACAAAATGTAGCTTCATTAATGCAATTAACATGAGAAGCACACATCTGGAAGAAAATAACATCTTTTATCTTTAATCCAGAACATTTCAGCAATGTTGCTGGATGGCAAAGTCATCTTCTCAGGTACTTGCTCTGGGGAGAAATACTATCCTGTATTTCCAGAGTGATACCACCACAGCTCTCCTAGCGATCCCACATTCATTTGCTGTCGAGAGATGCTCACTCTAAGGAGAACAATTTTGCACTGAGGAACAAGCCACGAAGTAATTTCAAGGCTATTTGTATCAAGGAGTCAAACTCTCTCTGACTACTACTAAAAGTAAAAGCACACATTATAGCATGTGCTGTAGAAACAAGATGTAAATTATATGCTAGGATTTAAATCAAGGAACCACACTCCAGCCGTTTATGACAGATACTTACTGAACTCCAGAGACATTTAAACTCGGAAGTCTAAGCAGTTGTATCAAGTTTTCTTACTCAAATGGAAGTTCTAAACAGTAAATCTCTGTACAACAGACCAGCGAATCTTCTCTTGCTCATACTGTTTCTTAGAACATGCAAATGGATGGCACATGCAACACTGAAGTCACTCAAGCCCCAGGAGCACTACAGTGTAATTTATGTAGTTTCTCTTACCATAACCCCTCTAGCTCCACACCAGCAGCACACCTGAGGGTCATGATGCAATACTGTGAACATGTTGTGCTTGATGGATGTCAAGAAGCAGGTCCTAAGCTTCTCAACACCCATACCCAAGCATAGTAAACTTCCCATTGCCCTTTACTGACACAAAAGGATTAAACACCGGTTCTGCATTAACATTAGAGACATCTGAAGAAATTTTGACATGTTTTTCCCCTAAAAAGTGTGTTTCCCAGTAGATGACAAATGTATGGTTCTCCATACTAAAAGCCACAGACCTGCTGCTTTTTAATAGCTCAAGAAGAAATAGAACTGCTGATCAGGCTTGTATGATAAATTGCCATCACAGAGGAATCATAATAGATCTGCTAGAACAAGAATAACCTGTGCCATTATCTACAAAATTTACCTTCTGGTAGTTAGATTTTCGTCTATAGTGATTCTGCTCCAGTCGTCTCCGGTGGTGCACTGGGCTTCCTCCATTGCTGCTGCTGCTGCTGCTGTTATTTGATGTGCTGCCATCTTCTACCGTGTCCGACAGCTGTACGCCTGGCTGCCTCAAGATGACAAAGTTCACTTTTGATTCAGTGGTCTGCCAGGAGAAACAACAAGAGTGTAAATAAAATAGACAGATAGAAAAATAAATTAGAAACCCTGTCATTTTCTTGGGGAGGGAGAAGGGTTGGCATCAGTTTCTACGAAGGGTCTGAAACAAAACTATGCAACAGGATGCAGTGTTTTATTGTGGAGAGCCACAGAATCCACAATAAGAAGGAATTAGCAAACGTTAGAAGGAAGAGGAGTAAACACAGGCTTCACTCATGCCTCCCTCCCCCACAGAAGCCAAGCAAGAGAAAGTAGAAAGGGATGATTAATTGCTCCACTTCAGTACAAATAACCAAAATAGCATGTTGTGTTGTGATACAGAATGAACGGGGCTTGAACACTGACTGGTCCACACAATGGATGACCATGATACGAGCACTGGATGCTTTTTCTTTTATTGTAAAGAAACTTGTTAAATCTCTTTCCCTCGCAGCTTATGTACCACATCCATTGTTCAACATCTCCCACCCATTTATTCCCAGAGTACCTGACGACATGACCTTTTGTCTAAGATTGCTGCCAATTAAACACTTAACCAGCTGTATGTCTGGCCTTGGCAGAATTACAGGGAAAGTATTCACTATTGTTACTGCTTTTCTAATTTGGTTTGTTCTTTCAGATAATTTGACAAAACCTTATTGTGAAGGACTCCATTGGGGTAAGGCGTAAGTGCTTACTCGGGGCATTTCCTGCAATGGAGGAGAGAAGTACAGTTGCCACTCTGACTTTGTGACATGGGACCCTGTTTCTCTGGTGCTGCAGCACCCTGGCAGCAGTGAATTCCCAGACCCTGGAAGAGGGGCTACATCAGATGGTTTGGGTATTCTCTTTTTAAACTCGTATAGGAGAGTTTTGTTTTCTGAAACAGAATTTAAAGGGTTTGCCTCCAAAATCACTTCAGATAATGCAGTTTTTTCCAGACAAGCCGGCATGCATCCATGTCTTTATAAAATATATTATAAACATCACATCCTAAAATGGGGATTTGCCCTCCCCTTCAACCAGGAGTACCAGATTATGTACAGTATGTGCATATATATACACACCCATATATAGCTGTAAATGGTACTTTACAATACAGGTAGAAGGACTCTTTTCTGCAAATGATTTGCAATCAAAATTAAAATTACATTTAACCAAGCATTTGAATTAGCCCTCAGAAGAACAGATAATGTTTGGAAGACTGTCAAAGTTTTACACAAATGTCACTTCAAAAGGAATTCAATCCCCAAACCTAATGAAGCTGGTTCTTAGACTTTGGTTACTAATTTCAGTGGGATCAAGGAAGAGTTCCCCATATGGGAATTACGTTCACACATTACAACAGAAATACAGCAGCACTTGTGGGATGCAAACAAAATTCTAAGAGGCCATAGAATGGAATCACTTATATAACATAAAAAAGAATCTCAGTACTGAAGCTCTGCCCTTCCTCTTCTTTTCTCCCATGCCACTGCACTCCTCTGCTGATTACCAGGAAGAGAACTGGCTCCCTCTCACTGCTGACCTCAGATCCTTTCCGGGATATAAACAGTATGTGATGAGATGTATTGTGTCAGGATCTTTAGATAAAAACAGAAACTGGAGGTCATCGCCTAGGGAGATAAAGAATTTAAACTGATCCGCATGGTATCTGCTGCACATGTAGCAATCCTTAATCCTTAACCAAAATTCCTTGCCCGCTCCTTTCACCAAAACATTGGGCATGCTGCAACAGAAATGCATACCTATTGTACAGGGAAAGACCACCTCCCTACTACCCATTTACTATTTTAGAATGTTTTTAGCCTGAGGTGCCTCATGGTGTTTTTTAGACTCCCTTCCCAAATACAGGTACAATGAGGAGGGCTCTAGATCAGTCTGTTCTGTTCTGCCAGCCTATCACATCTCCCAAACACCTTCAGTTTGACTGTTTGAAGCATGAGACGTTGACCTAATCTCTCCTTGTCTCTGCTGCATGCATCTACACAGTGCATACAAATATCCATTCAGCAAGGGAGGCTCCAAACACCACACCACAAAGGAGATCCAGTTGCCTGAGCTGAACTGAAGTGCTATGAGCAACTGCCTCGCTTCAGACTTGTCAGTGATGACTCACGATGGATTCCCACTCTTCGTGTTTATCTTCATTTGGAAGCGGTGCTTCCCACACATCCGCAGGGAGGTCACTTTCCCAAAGAGATATTTCAGGGAATGCAGTTTGCTCTAGTGTGTTCTATTAGCCCTTGGGTCAGAGCAGGAGCCCTGCCATCAACACAGACAGCTGCAGAGTCATTAGCCATACAATCTCACCATGTCATAAATTACCTGGATTATCTGCGCAGCAGCCTCAGGTGTTCCTTGCCTCAAATCCTGGCCATTTATTGACAGGACTCTGTCATTCCGACTCAGTTTTCCATTTTTGGCTGCCAAACCTCCCTCTAACAGATCTAGAATAAAAATCCCTGCCTCATCTGTCTTCCTTATCAGTTTGATTCCCAAGGGTTCGGATCGGTCTCTCTTTATCAAGGTAACATGGATCACTTCCCGATTTGTAGCAGAAGCAGAATCTTGCTGTGCAGTCTTATTGGAAAAACCCTTCTCCTGCAGGACCATGAGGTGGAGAACAGGACCTGGGTGGCGCAGGAAGGAGACAGCTTGGCAGTGAGTCACGCTGCTGATGTTGACGCCATTCACCTAGAAAGACAAACAAACCAGAGTCACTAATCAGAACCTACCTAATTTAGGCACTGTCCACAGTGCGGAACATCACAGAGTTTGAGACAGGATGTACAACTCCCTGTGCAATGTCGTGACTGAAGCAGCTGCTTCTGATGCACATTAGAGAGCCAAGTTTTCTAAAAAAGAATGCAGAAGAAAGCAAATTAAATTAGACCATATTTGATGGTGAATAGTTAAGGACAGGGACAAGACAGGACAACTCACATAACTAACAAATTTGAAACTGCAAAATATTAAATCATTACATCCATCCCCTGGCAATGCAGAACTGCTTTCCCTGAACTTCCAGCATTCGATACACACTTGGAGAAGACTCAAATTGGAGACTACCCATCCTCACTTTTAAGTTGAAGAGTGGTCCATAGTACAAGCTTCTGGAATCATCAGTCTAATCATGGTTTTACCATGGTAACTCTGAGAAGCTACTTTTTGCTTTGTCTGCTGTCACACAAAGACACTGTGCAGTCTTCTTTTAGGATGCCAATAGGGCTATGAAGCGTGGGGACCTGCCCGATTTACAGCCCAGCCAAGACTGAGACATGTACAACTCAACTTGGATAAAACAGAAGTTACTCTACTGGTCTAAGAAACCAATTCAGAGAACCTACCAGCCACTTGTACATGTGGGGCTACAGCTAGTCCTTACTGAAGTTCACAGTCCAAGAGGGTAAGTAGGTCTTTATGGCTTGTCAAATGATGGGGCAGCCATAGCCGGGAGGTGCTAACAGTTGTGGCCACATGTAGCCTCCACTGCTGCATACAAGCTTCTGGCCCCTTGATTAGCCCACTGCCACACAGCGTGATTAATCCAGAAACTGAATCTGGCCGTGGGTCAGCATGGTATGAGGTTGGTGCTCTTTAATACTCACAATACATATCTGATACCTACTTCAAATTGTAAGGTCTTAAACTCTGGACCTGCCCATTGAGAATATGCAGCTTAAGCAACATAGTAGAGCAAGCAATTATAATACTTCCTAACTAGAGCACTGTCCTTTGGAGAAAAATGGTGCCACTGGGTGAAGTTTATCAGATAGAAATCTTTTTTAATTTATCCAAAATGGTCTAAATTTCAAAAAGCTATAAAAAAAAATACAAGGTAAGTATTGAGTACAACTGCTAGGAGCCTCAGAAGCCTGCTTCTGGGCCCCAGCAGATACACAGCACGACTGACACACAAGTCTGATCAGTGCTTTTAAACTCTCAGCTGTAGAGCTGTCCCAGTTTTTCTAAACAACTCTCCTCCCCCAGCCCTCATCTCAAGTCAAAAGAAGCAATGGGACTACCAGTGGGGTGTTACATACCTCAAGAATATGGTCCCCAGGTGCTATTCTTCCATCTGCAGCAATGACAGAATCCCGCAAGACTTCCTGAACAACGATGTTTCCTAGAGGGGTGTCTTTACCCCCAACTATCCTCATTCCCAGCTCCTCCTCTGGGTCTTCTCGATGAATTTCAATTGTGGTTGTTTCAGCCACAAGACTAGTTCTCTGAGGAAGGTCTGATTGTAGAAATTGAAGAGAAAAACAACATAGTAATAGAATTTTCCTTCACATAGCACCACAGGATTTGTAACACTGACAGGTCATCTCCAAAGTGGTTCTGGAGGGAAAGCAGCTATCAGGAGAGGGAACAATAGGTCAGATTAAAAACCTTAAAGGCCCCCAGAATGTTTCCAATCTCCTAGCTTATGGCAAATTTATAGTCTTTCATTATTATTTCTTCAGTTTTATTAAAGGGCATTCAGTATGTTTCACTTACTATTTAGAGATTTATTTTTCTACTGTGACAGCTGGCCTACTAGAAGTGCACACATAACAAATGCCAATTTCCACAATGCCCATTAGAAAAGGGGACTACTGAGCTGTAATTACTGGTCTGCCCTTGCGGTGACTTTACCACAGGCAGCTCACTGCAACTTCCCTCCTCTAATTTCCTTTCCTCCTCTTTTCCCATCCCCCTTTAAAACAGGAGTAATGTTTACCTATTTACAGCATACTGAAGACTAAGCAATGCTTCTCAGACACTTTGAAGATGAAAGTTGTTGTTAGCAAGCTGTATTAAATCTACCAGCACTGCAACATTTAGGCAAGCCCAACACTCCAATGAAGCCAAGCACACTGCCTGTTAAGGTGAACTGCAGAGATGCAAAACCTGCCCCAGGTGTACTTTGGAAAAAGCCAACAGAGAAGTAAACTGACCTGTGTATTAACTCTGGCACAGGCACAGCAGTTGCCAGCTCCAGCACCTGCACTCTTGGAAATTGAGACTAACTTTGAAATGAGGCACAGAGATTTCCACGCTGCTGTCTTCTAACAGGGTTTGAGACAAGCAGTTCTGTACTGAAGTGGAGATGGTTACTTTCATAAGGAAGGCTTTCATAACTGACTATTAATCAAAAAAAAAAAGTTATGCTATAAAAAACATATTTGCTCCATACATTTAGGGAGGCACTGACCACTCCAGGAAACTGTATATTTAACTTCCTTAACGAGATTAAGAAGCTGGAACATTTCCTAATTACTAATTATTTGGCTTCGGCAAGTGTTTTAAGTGCTGCATGCTCCCATGGACAGGGACTGCCTTTGTTTGCAAAGAATACTGCAAATATTCACTGCAGTGTAACAAGGATTCTCCAAATTGTTTTACACAGACAGCTTTGTGCTTGTGAGCAGATCCTGCCACACCTGATGCACATGCATGCATCTCCCTTCTGCTCAAGGACAAGCTGAGGAAAGAGATTACTCCAAAGGCTACTAGTGGCTGAATAGCATTGAGGATATCTAAGAGTGTTGAAGATACTTTAAAAATTGAATTGCCTGAGATAATTACCTCATTTTTATATTATAAAAGGTAATTACATAATTACATTTCTGTATCAAACTCTCACCTTCTTCAGTCTCCTCAAAAGCTGGATTAACCAGTCCAGGCTCTGCAGTCCCGAGCGATACCACAGCAGCTGCAGAGCTTTCTGCCACAAGTGACGATCCTCCACTTGGTACCTCTGGATCCTTGGGTGTGTTCGTCTCCACCTTGGTAGGAGGATCTTCCTTCCCTTTGGAAATGGAATTCTTTTTCCGCTGTAGTTCAGATTTGTATTTCTTGAAACCAGGACACCTAGAGAGAGAGAGTGTCAGTGACTAAGTGGCTAGTCTTTGCCTTTGTGGCCAACCCAGCACATGCAAGCTCTGACTGACAAAGGTACATGAAGAAGCATGTTCAAGATCTCATCAGCTGCAAAGATTGTATCACAGATGCTAAAATTTATTCTCATTTGACCTTCAGATTCTACTTGTACTAGGATCAGTTTAAGAGCAGTCTTGTTATTTTATTATTTTCAAAATTAAGCAAATTCTTTAAAAAAAGGAGACTGTAATAGGAACAGGAGTCTCCCTTGCTAAATATTTACCTGGCAAACTCTCAGTGAAGAAAACAATACCTCTTAAAATACAAGCAAATACTTAGCTCTGACCTTTTACAGATGACTATGAACTGTATCTTTATGCAAAGGAAGTGTCTCAAGTTTCAAGCTCAGCCTTGAATTAAGCTTCATTTTTAACAAATCAGTAACATGCAAGCAGAACTAGGGGTTTTTTTTGGTTTGTGTTTTTTTTTCTTCTTCTGAATGATACCTGACCCTCAGACAGCAGTCCACCTCCAGTCCATGCAGGTGATGGCTCTACTTGAATGGGAGCAATTTAGAGGAATTTATAATCCCACTGACTGCTCCCCACACAGAGGTTCAAGAAGTAATTACACATTCAACAAAATGCAGTCACACCAAAACCAGCCTATCTCAGCAAAAACGAGTGAGGAAAAACAAGCTCTTTTATCAAGAGTACTTATAAAAAAAGTGGAGGTAAGGAGGATGATGAATGCAAAAGCATCACTTTCAGAGACATGTAGTATTGGGTGTTTACCAGAATCACTTTTCAAATTAAACTTGACTATTCACATTCTGGCTAAATAGATCTCATCCCAGTATTCCTTTCTCTGGTTCATTCAGAGTCATTTATTCTCCAAGCAGTAAGATGATGCTGAAACTTAAAGACAGAAGCTGATTGATCCACTTGTGCACATGTCCCTCTTAAGATGTCAAGAAACAAATTCATTTTACAAAGGGCAGAGAAATCCTTCATGAAAAAGAGTTGCCAGATGCTTATTCCCTTAAATCTCCTGCTATCAATTAATCTCACTTAAAACTAAGTAACACTAACACACAAATCACAGTATAATTTTTTTTTTCTTTTTCTTCATTTTTCAGTCTAACTATGGTTACAGCCCAGGTGAAAGAGCCTCGATTTTTAGAACACACCCTACCCAAGAAAGATACAAAGAAATATGAAATGTGTAAGATTGATACAGTTTCCAGACAGGTCTCTAATGTAAACATTTAAGGGTGCCTCCCTCTTGTGCGTTTAACTCCTGTGCCAAAGCGATTAATAAGCGACAGAAGTTTACTGATACCAGGGTAGATTTACAAAGCAGAGAAGAAGGCCAAGCCCTGGTACAGGCCGTGGCTCCAGCTACAGATCAGCTGGGCAGCCCTGTCCCTGCAGTATAAGCATTCAACCCTGACTGATAACAAGCAAGCAGTACTGCTAAGATTGAGGGAAAGGATACAAGAGCATCTTCCCTCACTTCCCCTGGCTGTAACACCAGCTCTCAGCTCAGTGGGTACCAAAGTCGAGCAAGAACTGCAGGGATACATCCTTGGCTGGAACTGTAATAAGCGTAACTGTTCCCTGCACACTGGTTGACTTATTTTTAAACATGTCATTGCCACAAAAAGCTATGACACAGCTAAAGGGGAACAAGCCTGTTGCATTTCTCAAAACACTGCCAATGAAGGTCTGCTTCCGCCTGCAGTAGGGCTTGTACTTAGCTCCCTTTCCTGCAATCATTAACTAGGTAGGACCAAGTGTTCTTCAAGAGTCATGGCAAGAGCTCTTTGTCACCTGCTTTTCTTTTAAAGCTACAATATTCTGCTAGCCACCAGCTCAACCAGCAGTGGAAGCACCAAAATACATCTCTGCTTACAAGCACAAGAAAAAAGTCTCTCTTCCTCTAGACAAGGGGAAAAAAGGACAAAAACCCCACCATATTTTTCATTTGCTTCTCTTTCTTAGTAGAAGAATAAGAGAAGATAATGGAATTATAAGTAGGTGATTCAGCAACTGCATAATGTGCAGCTTGGAGGGACTTACATTATTTGGATCAAAGAGTTATGTATTGCACGTCTTAATTGGACCAATTAAACTGGCAACACTGCACGATTCCTTGCTTCCAGAGTGTTGACTTTGTGCCTGTCTTTCTTCTCTGCGCAAGTGAAACAAGAATAAGCATGTTTATAATAATTTTGAGTCAGGTGCCCCAGATCAGGACACACAGATTTATATACATTTGATAGGTTTTGTGTCTGTGGACAACTTGCATGCAAGCAGGAAAGCACCTCACCCTTCGTCTCTGAAGCACATGAGTTGGCCTCTGTAACACACACAATGACGCTGCCTTCACCCACACACCTCTCTGGCCTCACCCTCTGTCACCTCTGGTGTCCCATTTTGCCCCAGATTAAGAACTGTTCTGAGAATGGATCTTCCTGGTCAGAAGCACAGCAGAGAGATGGCATTATACAAGGAATAATAATATAAAGTAAATTTGAATGCACCTGTTCTGCAGATGAGCTTCTAGTTCACACCGCTGCATTGTCTGCTGACACTCTGCCTTGAAAGGACAGAAGACAATCAGCTTATCCAACAGGTTTCGTACTAGAAGGCTGGACTTGTGGCACTGCTGGAAGGAGAGCTTTTTCCGATCCATAGGACAAAAATTATACTCCTGCATGAAGTTTTCAAGGCACTTAAAACAGTACGTATGTCCACAGGGGGTGTCCATAGGTTGGAGCAGAGGCTGAAGGCAGATATGGCAGATGAGTTCATCGTCCACTTCATCCTGGAAGTTGTAGAGATGATTGTCCAGCAAGAGGTGGAACTGACCACACTCGCAGCAGAGTTCACTAACTTGGGAGGTGTGTTCTTCTGCTACAGGATCAGCCATGATAGCCAGCATCAGGCACTCTTGGCCCAGCAGCAAGGAAACTTGTCACGGAGTAGCTGTCTGACAGAGGACCTCTAGTGAAAGGGAAAGAAAGAGAGATTTCCAGCTAACTGCCTGGTCTAGATCTAGCCAATTCAAAATTAAATCGTACTTCTGCCTTAAGTTTCTCTCCGGTATCTTCACCCCCACCTACACCCCGCCGAGGGTTCTTCCTTCCAGATCGACCCTGTGAATGATCAACCCAGGGACCAGAGAATTCAAGAACCTCCTTCAGTAAAATGATTTAGCACATTTGATAAACCAAAGCTCAAATTCTTTTACACACACCAGTGACACAGACTAGATAAAACCCTGCTAAACACATGAACTAGAAAACCTGAGACAAAAGCTGCATGTTCTTGAGGGAAAACAACCCAGAGAGGGAAGGGAAGGGAAAGAAAGGATAACCAAGATAATGATTTTTAAACTGACAATTTTTCTCTCTGGCTTTCCAGATTATACCAAATATTTCAAAAATATGTACGGTAGAAACATCAGTCTAAGGACTTTTAGTTGTCTGAACTTTCGTTTCAAGTTTTGTGGGTGGATGACAAAAAAAAAAAAGAAGAGGAAGAAATTTCAAAAGACACTTAAATCTAAACCACATTTTCTTCCTTTTAAGCCCACTCCCCTCAAAAATGTTAGGTTTAACAAACAATGCATTGTTCCCTACTCATCCATGCCTAAATTCACCCATGGAAACAAATTTCCTATTAAAAAAAATCTAAAACTTTCTAAGTGGAAAAAACGTAAGATATTGTCCAAATCACAATTTTTTGTAATGTTACAGAAAGGCTTGAACTTCAGCTTCTTACAGTTAGGGACAACAAGATAAGGGGCAAACTGAGTTCTGTGTTGCTGCCACTCTGATTTTAATAGACATGTCTCCAAACACAACCATTTTGAATCTTGTCTATTGTAATTAAATATAAAATTCCCTTGAGTTTGCTAGCAGATTACTCTACAGAGACTACTGCAGGAAGGGTTTTTTTAACCTGGCAGTTATTTTAATGAAGTAGGAAATGTGGCACCAGATGAAGATAACACTGTATTACACAGTGGGGAGTTTTGTTGTGGTAGTGGTGGTGACGTTTTTGTTTTGTTTTTTAAACTTTACATTAAAAAAAAAATCCCAAAGTCTTCTAAAACAACAATAAAAAAAATGGCAGAACTGTGATGAAATGGAAAATTTCTGAGAGACAGCATGGAAAATATCTGAAAACAATTGCTTTATCTGGAACAGGTAAAAGCCTAAGCAAGAGTGAACACTGGTCTGCACCAGTGCCTGGAGGACATGGCTGGCACACAGCAGCAACTTTGGAGGAGGGTAGGCAAGAACAATAAGATAGCAAGAACGGCAAGAAAAAATTAGTCATGGGTTTCTAATAAAAATCATACATCACTCCAATTAATTGTCAAGCGTAAGTCAGCTATTTAATTAAAGGGATAACGTATCACCAACAGAATCAAGCCATTTTACAGGCGAATTTTTACCTAGCCATAGAAACTTGTTCACTTCAAAAGACTAAAACATTACTGTCACCGTTCCAGGTGGGTACAGGGCATGAGTTGTTTGCTTCTCCTGCTGCTGCAGTGCCAGAAAGCATCTTCCCCTTGAGGAAAGCACTTAGGCTGGATGTACATACCTAGCTCTTCTGTTTGCATTTACTCCTTAACTCTTGCATGACTGGCTCAGTGCTCCCCAAAAGAGAATGCACAGTTCACAAACAGCACACAAGGAAATTCAAGCAGATGTATCTATGTCCTCTCTCTTAGAAATACTCCTGTTATTTGGTACTTAGCTCCATCTCAAATAGGCATCCCTACTGTTTGCCTTATAAAATGTCTTCATTTGATCTTAAATTATCTTACAAATGAAAAGGAAATATTTCAACATCAGACAATCACTTAACATCACCTACCAATTCTAATCAATCAGCTCAGCACCAGCAGTCAACGAAACACCAAGCTTCCAAGGCAAACATCTACCAATAAGAAATACTTGTGCTTCGGGTTGTAGTATTTGCATAGAACTTTGGCAGGTGATTAAACAAATCTACTTTCTCAGTGAAAACAAACCCCATGGTAATTTTGCTGATAAACTACTTTTATATGGGGATTTTTCAGATTATTTACCAAATTCATCCTCTGTTCTCTGTGTTTAAAGGTTATACAAGATGAATCCCATTTATGAGTCATTTAAAAACTTGTGGAAGATAAAAGTATCAGAAAAATCTTGCTGCTTTTTTTTCTTCCCTGTAAATCTAAACTGTTCTGCTCTTTCAGTTCTAGATCCTTGAAAACAAGGTGTGAAGATTTCATTCAAAAGTGTCTAAGTAAATTTGCTTGTACACCACTGTCCTTTCAATACGAAGGACACTCCTGCAGACACCAGGGAATCTAAGCCTCACACCTCTGTGATGAAACCCAGCCCACACCCTTCGGCAAGGCAGGAGTTAGTGAGCAGTGCAGAGAGGACAGCAGGCTCAAACAAGCCTCCCGCTTGTTCAGTGATTCAGTCAGAAAGCAGATGTTCTGTAAGAGGAAAATTGCTAACATCTCGTTCAAAGATGACTACTTCAGCACAACAAGACAGATTTTAAGTGTCTAGAGAATGCACTGTTAAAACACAACAGGCATGGTTCCCCTCTGCTTAAACAGACCAGTTTGATATATACTCAATCTTTTGTAGTTTCCATCAAATTTCAGTTACTCATTCTAACCTGTGAAGGTCAGACCAAACCCAACAACCCCCCTCATCCTTGTGTTGCTCTTTTTGTTAGACTGTTCACCCTCTCCAGTTTCCTCCCAACTATGACACCATGACTGGCATGTTCCCTGCTCCTGTCCACCTCTGCCGCACTGGGCTCTCTCCCTAGGCCTCACACGTGTTTTGGCTTACACAACAATGCACATAATATGAGGAAACCATAAAATCAGGATCTAGCTTGGTCCCAAGTTACTACTTATTGAATACATGAAAATGGTAAAGCCTGACATATACATATGCTGCTGCTCTGATGGACTCTGCTCTAACAATATAACGCCTCTGGAAAAATGCCTCTGGAGTCTGAATTATTTAGAAAGTAATACACCATTCCTATACATGACAAAGAACTGAAGGAAACAAACCAGCAGAAATCTCTTTGTATTTCCCCATTTCTTACCAAAAAAAAAGCACTGTTAGCTTTTTTTTTTAAAGTAGGATTTCTTGTACTGTAACTGACTCAAACAATTGTGGGGTTTTTTTTAAAGGAAGACTTATCAGGTTGTCTAATCTATTTCCCTGCCAAAGCAAGACTATTCCTGACAATATTAGCACGTTGCCTATTCTTGTTTTAACTCCGTTAGGGCACAGATATACACCCCCTCTGCACATCTACAACACTGTTAATAGCTCTAGTAGGGAGTATGCCAAGAACCACACTGACAGTGAGCCACTCGGCACCATTCCTGATGGACAAACTTGGTTCAGTTCTCCAAAGCAACCCAGACATGTAAATAGAACCAGTAAATTACTTCTACCAATTATTTTTAAAAATCCTTTTAAAAAAGCATAATTATTTAAGAAATCTTGTCGTCCCTCCACTTGTGCTACAGTGACTGAAAAGGGGTTGTAGCAACCTGGCTACCCCAAGAGCAACATCTCTGCTTCCAGTAATTACCATTTGAAGGCTCAGCATTTCCAAATGCAGCTCTCGCTCCCTGTTTTTAAAGCATTTTACTCCACTACTGTTAGTGTGGAGCACAGATTATGGCACAACTCAGTCCAGGCCTGTCTGCTCATACAATTCCAGCATTTGATAGACTCATGAGCATATTTCATTAACATATTTACCTTAATGACATCTCTGTGAGACTGATATTACATAAGATTAGGCTAAAATACAGACCCACGGAGACATCAACTCATGGGAATTTAACACTTCAGTATGTCTCTGAATAGGATCTCAAGTGATCTACCTAAGATCACATAGGAAGCTCCTGGGGGGAGGTGGGAAGAAAAAAAAAAAAAGAAGAAAATAAAATCAAGCCTGTTTCTATAAACTAACTGATTTATAAAACTACAAGTATGGTGAGTGAGTTTGACCACATTCCATATTGCAAAATAAAGAAACATGCAGCCAGTCTGCAGTAAGGACACAGAAGTGTAAAATTTTTCCTAACAGATTAGGATGACTAGAGGAATGTCTCATACTGCTTTAGTTAAAAAATAATTTGAAAAAGAAATCTGGCAAATAACTAGTTCTCAATATTAAAAACCTACTTGTGCCATGGCAAATATTTTGGAAATACAATGTTTTTTTGCTTTTATGCACTTGTAGGTTAGCACTTAAATGCTGATACAGATTGTTGTTGAAAGCCCCAGTATTAAGAGCTGGCTTTGAGATTGCAGGGCGCGTGCCCTACGTATACTGCTATGTAATAGTTCACTGCAATAATTATGCCAGTTATTATATTTATAACTACATTTCCCTGGGAGACTGGAAATGCAACATTCCAATTGAAGGCTAAACAATTAATTAATTATTTTTGGGGTGGACAAAACAAAGCCAGCACATTCTGGATTAAGATGGCTGAGGGCACACACCAGCAGGGCACTAACCCAGAAATCATCTGCTTACATAAAAGCAAGTTCAAGATGGATTCTAAAATAGCAAACCCAGTGCTCTAGCAAGAAACCATAAGAAAAAGTGGCAGAACTTTTGCTAAACGTTATTCAAACAGTTTTTACTCAGTTAAGAAATTTTGTGTTTTACAGAATGGTAATTTTTTTCATTCTAGAGACAGACACACATACATTATGAACATGTTCTGTAAAGGGATTTTTCTTGCTCAATTTCATCTCTACTTTGAATGAGGATTTCATCTATAGGTTTTATTTGAAATGCACTACTGTCCTGACTGAACACTTCCAGTGTGGTGCTGCAGTGTTTCACAACCATGAGTACTGTCCTTAGTTTACCATAGTGACACAGAAAAATAGTGTTGAAGTATCAGAGGATTTTTATAAGTAGGTCAACTTTTACAAAAATCACAATACTAAACCCAAGAAGAGTTTCAAGTCATGACACAATGTCCTATTATCTTTGTTATTTTCTGATATTGCTGAAGATCAGGCCACTAAATGTAAAAGTAGGAATTCAAAGCTTCTGTAAATGGTAAATTTATGCAGCTAAATAAGAAGCAACCCTTTCACTAATTAACCTTGCCTTCAAGCCAAAGGGTTTCTAATAAATCACCTCCAAGAGTGACTGCTCGGCACATATATGAACACTTTGATTAAGAAACTCTATATCAAAGCTGCTTTACTGTATTCAGTATAAAGGAATATCAACAATTTTTAAAGTTTTCATTGTCCCCATCATTTATGCCCATTCTTTAACCAAAAATCTGAAAATAAGTTGTATTCTGACTCCCTGGTGTTTCTCTGCTCATTGGACAATTTTGTATTTAATCTGCTTGAACTTCTGGGCAAGTATCTGGTTTCTCAACCAGAACACAGAAAACCAATTGTGTTTTCATTAATTATAGTCAGAAGCATTATCCTGTTAGATTAGAAAAGACTTATTATTCCAGGAAACTCTATTCTGAGAGATGTGCTAAAAGTCTTTGTTGACTTGAGCAAGACTATCCCAGGGAGTTTTCTCCTGAGCAACTTTGCAGTATAAACTCTCCAGCATGGTACATGGACTTAAATTTTTAACGAATGCATTTCAAGATAGGGGTTTTTTTTTATGTTTTGTTGGTATATTTGGAAGTTCAGCATAAGAAAAGATGTCTTAGCTTTGTATTACTTATTTTTAAAATCTTATTAGCAATCAACATCTTAAATTGCAAACATACACCTAATTTTAGAAGGAGGAAAAGCTGACATGAAAAATTAAGAAGCTGGCACTTAAAAAATTAATTTCTCTCCTTACCATATGCTCTTAACATTTGCTTCTCAGCTCAGTTAATATCACCACAGTACAATAACTGTCTCACCAGTGACCCAGCATGCTAAAATAGTGGGACTACACAAATGTCATTTCAACAATTAATACCAATCCTTTCTACAGAGCAGGAGATTCTGGTGTTATTCAATTAATATTATCTGGGTAACAAGAATCAATACATTTCCTCTCTCCTCCCTTCTTAAGGAATTAAGTAGTACTGTAAAATGCTTTCCACCTACACTTTTCTTCCAAGGGTATTAAACAGTGACTATTTTAACACACTGCTCTGAAAAAGGAATAATTTAAATGCCATCAAATAGAAGTGCTGCAGAAAAATCCACATTATTAATAGTTTTTTCTGCTTTCTCACCTTGCTACATCCACCATTCTTTCTATACCCTGTCTTCCATGCAAATGTGCAAGTTGCTCATTTTATGCTCACAGAAATTCTTCTCTTATGCCACTGAAATCAATTTGCTTCTTTGCAGAATCTGACCCAAAGACTCCTATGGAAGTTTCACCACTGGCAGCATACATGGATTTTCTTTGTGTGTTCTTTATTTTTTTCCTACTGTGTCTAATCATCTCTCTCTAGGAAATTAAATACCCCCACCTCCACCCTCACCTCACCTACCTTTTGAATTTGGCAGCTATCTACAATTCCATGCCTAAAAATCAGTTTGATGTTTGTGGGAGAAGTTTTCTACAGACAAAGAAAGAAGGAATCCAATGCTATAATTTAAGGATAAAGGACCTAATCTGTAATTAATAACCAAGGCTTCTCTTGCAATTAAAGCAAAAAGCCCAAAACCAAAACGAAGAGGGATTAGGAGATTTGCTGCTAAAATTTAGGTTTATCTAAATAGCTGGTAGCATGCTTACTTTCCAAAGAATTAGGTCTGAGGACAGGAGGTAAAGATCATGTGTCTATTGGCTATATATGAATACCAGATGCTTTTAGCACATCACTCTCTGTGTGTCTACCTGTAAATTCCTTGTATACAGAAAGAAAACAGCACCATGGTTTTCAGAATCTGAAATAAGCATGTAATACCCAGAGGCTTGTCTTGGGTATAAGCCTTCATAACTAGCCAGCCCTGATAACTACTACTCTTGCAGTAGCCTGACAAAAGAAAACCTGTACAATGCTGTCCATTTGTAATCTGGGGGGTGTATTTGCAATATAGGTCAGAAAAAAACAGATGCTTTCTTATCACAGGATTTCTGAAGCATACGAGGGAAGAAGCAGACAGTTCATTATATAACTGTATGTTTTTAAAAGTCACTATTTGAATATCCTTAACAAGGCAGTCATCACTGTATATATTTAAAAGTAATGTGAGTAGGGGTAGAAGGGAAGAGACAGACTGTTGAATTTGGTAGACATACTGTATTTCTATAGCTCTAAGCCTTGCCTGTCTTGTAAGAAAGTCCTACAAAGCTTTAATCTCTAATCACAATCTGTCAATTTAAAATTAAATAAAAATAATTTCAGTTTAAAGAAACTAAT
The DNA here is from genome assembly GCF_003259725.1 of Athene cunicularia. Taxonomy (NCBI): domain Eukaryota; kingdom Metazoa; phylum Chordata; class Aves; order Strigiformes; family Strigidae; genus Athene; species Athene cunicularia. The sequence continues at coordinate 10,361,942 of NW_020799100.1, read as the reverse complement.
CTTGGCTATTCTCAACCTTGAGCATGAAATCATCTGTTTTCAAGAGTAGTTTAAAAAAAACTGAACACTTTTGCAAATATTGTTTTCTACATAACTTTACCATAGGCGATCCAGCAGCATAAAAGCAGTTTTGCACCTGGTGATGAAATATTTCCTATCAACAGACAGCTAACTACAGCTGTTAACATCAGAAACATCAGATTAGGGCTTTACTGCAGGATATAAAGTAGCACAGAACTTTTCATTACTCACACAAAGTCAAATTCCAGTCTCAATTGCAGTAGCGTTCTTTTTTTTTATGGTGTTCTGTTAGAGCATTTGGCACAACCTAGGACATCATCCCTTCATAGCAATAGGCACTTGGAATCTAAACTCTGCAAAATAAACCCAATGATCAGTGACAAACATGCAGCATGGATGAATGCTATTCTAGAGGGACCATCAAGTTTCTCTCGGTCCTCACTCCTTTTTCTCAACGGCTCAGGACTGCTCCAGCCTGTACTTGATGCCATCAGCAACAGGAGGGCAGATCACCCTGCTCAGTATACAACACCCCAGACTTTCTTTCACAGGGTAAGAGGGCATTTTATCAAAACCGGTGCAAAGTACTTTCTAGCCCAAGCTTGTTCCCAGTAACTAAACTGAATTAAAAGATAATTTAAGTCTGTAATTCCCCTTTACATTCCATCTTACATCAGATCATGGTAATGGGAAAAGAAAGAAAACAAGTTATCTTCATTTAAACAAAAAAACCCAACACCTAATTCCCTAGACCACATCTTCTTAGACTGTGACTCCTCAGGGTGTCGTGCAGCTACATTTGAAGTTAGTTTAAACTCGCGCCAGTGCCTGTGGGCAGGCAGAGCTGCTGCAACCAGTAGCTGAAACGGCCTTCACCACAGATGGCAGCTCCTAAGTAAATAAGCACTATAGTAGAAGTAAAAAAAAAAAAAAAAAAAAAAAAAAAAAAGCTTTCCCTAGAGATTTAGAGAACATTATGGCTCATTTTTAAAAGACCTGAGTCAAATTCTGGTACAAAGCACATCTGTATTTCAGGTTCATGAGTTTAAGTACAGTTGCACGTGTAATTTAAGATGCCTTTGCACCATAGAGTTTCTCCTGGTGTATCTTGTTGACTTCAGACTTAAAGCAAACAACTCTCTCAGCTATGGGAAAACAAAACTGCATGAGGCATTTTTTATTTACTTTTGGCTTCTTTTTTTTTTTTCTTTTTTTCCAAATCCTATCCTGATTTAAAGCTGTGTCCAAGCTGGTATCAGAAACAGGTCTTTAACAGCCATTGTTATCTTACCTTACTGGGCACATATTTACAGTATACATAAATTGGTAATTATGTTATTGTTTCCCTTGTTCTAAAAATAATTTTTAAATGGGTATGGCTGTGTCACCAGTTAAGAGAGCTGGAACAACAGACCAAAGTCCTTTCACTATCCACAAATCAATGCAGCAACCACATTCTTCCTTAGCCACTGTCCAGATATATGTAGGAATGGGGAAGCAACCTCCTTTCTCTGTTCAGTTTTCAGTCTGTTGAGATTAGAAGTAAAGTAGCCAAGTAGCCCCAGGTGTTAACCTGACAGGGAACTTTTTTTTTTTCAATCCTAAATACAAAAAGGCACAGAAGACCCATTACGTTTATTTTTATGTATCCTACTTGAAATAACCATACAGCAATTTTTGTTCACTACCAGTTGAGATCATGTAAAAGAGGATATCCTCAGATCTAAGGTTCCCAGGGCAGGGACTGTTTTACTTATTTATTTTCTATTTAGAGACCAGCAATAGCACTTACTGGTTGAGAAGAATTTATCTGTTATTTATTCGTCTAGGGGCGGGAGGTTAATAAATCTGAGAACTTTACAAATAAGGCTGATCGTGATTTACTGGACTTTCAACAACTGATGTCACAGGTGAGCCCCTTTAACTCTCAGAGGAACAGGTCAAATTTTACCTCAACCCCTTTTTAAGAGGTGTCAGAAAAGCAGCTTTTAAAGAGAGTCTGCTGCAGCTGTTTATAAAACTTGAATGAGTTAAGGCCCAGCCAAAGAGTAGACACAGCTAGACAACACAGTTTTTTAAATACATAATCACTTCCAGTATTTCCCTTCCAGAATATTCCAAATAAGCAACACTACAGTCTTCAAACAAAACTTGCATAGGGACCCTCTAAACTCAGGGGACCACTATATAAACATAAAACCAGCCTTTGCCTGTAAACTGATGATTGCCTCTCCAAATTCCTCCAGCTTTATTCCATTTCTCTCCTTCCAGCCCTGAGTGTTTTTTCCTGGACCAGCACAGTAATTCCTACTACTCATGTTCATCTAAATCCCCTCTAACACTTCAGATGGTTCATGAGATAGGCTTATGAGCAATTTCTTACCCAAAGTATCAAAAAAATTGCCAGATATTTTCAAACTCAATTCATGTCAAGAAATTTATAAGCCAAGAGGAACATGTTGTGTGTTATAAATCAGGGAACAAACTGACAAGGGACTGTCAAAGACAATTACTAACAAATGTATGAACAGCACCACCAAAGTAAGCTGAGAAAGAAAAGCCAAACAAGAGGGTTTTGTATTAAACCAGCAAAACATACACAGGCCTGTGAGTAAGACAACAGCTGCAACTACTCTGGCAAGATATACACGATCAGAATGAAATGATGCAGCTTAATTTTCAAAGTGAAATCAATACAACAGTTGCAGCTAAGTTTTGGGGGTTTTTTTAATGCAGAAAACAAGAAATATATGGCAATGCAAAAGGAAAGGTAACAAAATAGAGCAGGGGGTGCTTTGTGAACTACAGATATTTTATTCTGCAATTATATTTATTCTTTTAATTTACTCATACTATTAAGTCTAATACTACAATCTCATAAGCATGTGTGGATTGATCTAGTAGCCATACTTCGGGAAGTACAGCACTACAATGGTTTGCAAAACCATTAATTACAATTTCTAATTGAAGTTACTGGAATCAACCTTCAGGTAGCCCTAATGTTATCCAGAATAGTCCTCAACCTGCTTCATCCAGTATCTTTGAACTTCATGGGGTTTTTTTGAGGTCTTTTAGCTGCCAGGTCCCTTCTGAAGCTGTTTCTTCCACCTTTTACAGCTCTCATTCCCAGGCCATATGGTCGGGTTTGTTTCTTAACTCTTGCTCACTTCCCTCACTATTAATTTGGTTAGAAACTTTAAAAGAAACTTGTCTTCAACAGCCAAGGTTCCTTTTTGCTGCACACCACAGGTCCTTCTCTGTTTCATTTCGTTGGGGTTCTATGCTAGTGCAACTCCGTTATTTAAATGAGTTACATATACCTCAAGCTTGCATACTAAAGCAGACATATAAATAAGGTGAATGAAGGTGTGGATTTACAGCACAGCTGAGTTTTCTAACAGCTAGTGAACCCCACATAAAGTTGGCCTCCTGTTTATCATTTCCCTGCTCAGTCCTCAGCCACACGAGTCCTTTGTTTTTCCCTGCAGAAGCACTGGTGCTGTTCTGACTTCATGAACTGATTCAGAGAGCAAATCTCTTTGGGAGAGGGAATAAATATTACATCTGCCTTAGACCCTTTCCATAGCAGACACACTACATCTGTTCAGTCACATTGTAAAAGAAGAGTCTGAGTGTGTAATTTAAGAGAAAGAAGTTTTGTTTTGAAGGAGTCATGTGCACAATCTGCTTTCTCTTTACTGGAGAACTGCCAAAAGAGCTCTGGCCTTCAAGCATCAAGGACAAACGTCAGTGCCATCCCTCAGAGGCACAGCACACAACTGGCATTGCTGCAGGAGGATAACTACAGTTCTTTAAACTACACCACACCACCCAAACCTTGGCCTGCTCTGGAGTCTCCAGAGGCTAAAGGATTAGACTGGACAACTCTGGGGCTGTGTGTCAGTGACAGAAACTTCCCAGGGCTGCTTACTATCTCCATAGGCTTGTACACTGTGACCCTGCCCTGACACACCCTTTCCACAGCAGAGACCCCCCTCAACACTTACTATCTGCACTTGAGCTGGAATACTGTTTCATATGGAGTCTTTATACAGTTCTGGTCCTTTTGCCTTGGCTAAAAAACTGGATCAGAAAGTGAAAATATTACCCATTTCGGTTTGTTAAGCAATAGGGAAATGTTCATTTTGCATTCCTTACTTTACCAAGGTAAAGCAGGACCAAAAAAACCACTCAAGGAATGGAAAGTGCTATTTCAAGCATGGCTTAAAGCAAACTAAGCCTACACTGCCACCGAAAGGGGCAGTCCCGCTCTCCCTGCCACCTCCTATGCTGGCATCAGCTGGTAGCTGCCTGTTCTGTTCGTTTTCAATCAGATAAAGAGGTTAATGTCAGAAGTAGAGAGAGGTCAAGTGCACACAACCGATCAGGGAAGCAGAGTGGGATCGTCCCTTTTAGCAACACATGGCCCCACCTCACTTTAAATCCCCCACGAAAAACTCCTAAATTAAATAAAAAGCATTCCAGTCATGTAGCATCCCTTAAAAAAAAAAAAAAAAAAAGGATAGAATTTGAGGAGAAATTATTTATTTGCATTCTGCCCGCTTTCAGCAATAAACACAAATACTGACAATTCAGAAGTATTTGGCTTGCACTTGCATTTAATTTGCTGGCAAGGCAAATCGTAGAAGTCTAGGAAGTTAGTGAGCTGGTTGCTGAGCAGCTGTCCTGCTGTGGGAGGAAGCCATGGGACTGCCGGGCACTTCGGGGCTGGTGAGAGCCAGGGAAGGGATGGCACTGGAGACAACAGAGTGCTAATTTCTGTGCTGTTACTATGAACAGGCAATAGGTCCAACTTCCAGCACTCCTCTTTAGGCAGCTCCCTGTAGCCCTCATGCTTCAAACCAGCAAAGTGCCAAACCAGGTGGGGCCTGAAAGTTTTCAAGCTGTGTTAGCATGTCCAAGCTATGAGTTCATCCCAGAGGAAGAGACCTTCCTGGATGTGTATCATCCCTTTCTTTGTACCAGATCACATTTAAGTCCACACAGTGAATTAGAACAGTTTCAAGTCAAAAGAACCCCCAAATCAACCCAACCCCCAACCCATAGTATTTTCTGGGTTATAATTTCTTGTTCATCACACAGCCTTGGAAATACTCTTACTGCAGTCAAGAGGGTCATGAGTAATAAAGAAAATGACATTTCTGCCAATAAAGAACAAAAATATAGAACGTCAAGCCATAGTTTCAGAGGAAGATCTATTAGAAAGGAAAGCTTTGTACATTGACATAGGTAATAGCACACACCTGTCTGCATTTGATCATTTAGGCATGTCCCACAGTTGCTGAAGTAGACTTAAATGGAGAAAGTGCTTTCAAGGCCCTGAAAATACCTTCTCTGCTTTAGTAGGGTTAGGGGTCTGTGTTATTCAAGTAAGACTATTCAAGAAATGTTGGTGCAGAGAAGAGATTGTCTTTTATTTCAGACATGGACTGATTTGGCTCAATTTACCCATCTTCTGTTAAATTTCCTATGTAATCATTTTTGGTTCTTTGCTACCTTACAAAATCTTTATGTTCCCTGTTTTTGTCTATTGAAGTCTTTGAATGAGGGGCTGTGAGTTATGCTTGTTAGTGTGCAAGAGGATCTTTGTGTTGCAAAGGTGAGACAGTAGGGAGATGCACAATGTACCGAAAGTGCAACAAGACCCTTTCTTTTAATTTAGATCACTGCTGGAAATATAATGGAACCGAGGAACACCAGCAACACATCTTTGCTCGAGATCCATGTTACCACAGGACATGAAGTGTAAGGTATTTTTGTAGAGCTTGACTAAGAACTGTGATCTAGATTTGCAAAACCGTCAATTTTGATTAGACTAAATTAATCATTTGCAGGATTTCCTTTGAAGCACCAAGGCTGAGATGGCTGAGAAGATTGGATAGCATCACGTCTACCAACTGTTCTGAACAAAAAAATATTTTTAGCAGTAAAGTGTTTGACTGGTCTGAGACTCTAATTAAGGTCTGGTCTGGGGAAGGAACAGCAGTCAGCAGCAGGCCAGAGATGTGTGATGGCTGAAAGTGTGTTGCCAGCTCAGACACAAGCACTGGAGCCTGGTGCAGACATCAGGCTGTGTCTGCAGTGTCAGCCAACCTCACACCAGAGCCAGTACGCATTAAGTCAGAATTCATTTATATGGAACACTGGCTTGCATGTAAACAGGTAAAGGTTTAAGCTAAGCTCTGTGGAGCTGGAGCACTCTCAAGAGGAGAGGTTTAAACCTTAGCACAGAACCAATCTCTCCTTCGTGCAGCCTGCAGCTGAGTCGGTGAGGACAGGAAATGTGTGGGTGAACTTGGGGTATTAGAAAGACAAACCCCAGGGAAATTTCAAATGGATGCAAATCTTTAAAATTAGGAATTCTGTCTAGTTAGCACTCGCTTGAGATTTTTATCATGTACGATGACCTGTTTTTCTGACTGGACAATGTGCCCATTTATAATTAAGATATGGTGAAAGTTTATTGTATAAGTGTGCTGGAATTTTGGTTTGGCTTTGCAATAAAGGAATCACACTGAGTCATGGTTACTAAATGGACTCATGGAGGATACAGGTCTCTTTTGCAGAGCTAACACAAATGTAAGGAACTGAAATTAATTTCTTTCCAGGCAAAAGCAGCCACATCATAAATAAGGCTGTGGCTTGATGACATGAAGCCTTTGCTGTATTACTGGTTCCTACCCGCTCCTAGTTACTGCCTTTGCAACAGAGCACACCAACCCTTAGCTGTGTCTGCAGCTCTTTGTGTGGCTGAACTGTGAACCGGATCATGATACTGATTGATCTGGAAAATAAACCAGGTGAAAAGCTCTAGAAATATATTTTATTTAAAATACTTAAACATATTTAAATAGATGCATATATTTTTAAAGCCAGATAGATCAGTTCCCCAATCTAGTTTATAATTCAGAAGTTATAGGTGGATGATATTCTTCCCTACTAGTACAGAAGCAACAAGTTAGAAGAGCAAAGTGGCTAAATATGAAACTGATCCTGGTGAAGAAGCATCCCAAACCACAGCTGACTCTTCAGTCTGCAAAGTGTAAATGGATTGCTCCACGGGATTGTTGTGCTAGCCATTCATGTATTTCGTAAATCTGAAGAGCAGCCCATACAGTTTCAGATGTAAACATTTTGCCTGAAAAACATCACAACATTTGGGAGAGAAATGCTTTCTTCAGTAACACTCAAATTATAACTTTGGTTAACCTTATGTTGATGAGGATCTCAGTCTGCTGTGTCTTCACTGACACCTGTTGCAAACCCCACAATGTGTTGGTTTTCACTCTCTATTGATTTTGAAACACCAAAGTTCTGCAGAACTGGATGACTTTTTTATTTTCTAGCAGTTCTTCTAAATTACTTGTGTAGATTTTGATAACTGAGAGAACTCTCTATGAAAAAAGACAGAAATATTGGTTCAAGCTTTTATCTGCTCTAACTGCTGATAATTTCCTGTGTGTGATGGTGTAATTTGTACAGTAACCACTGTGAAGCTATGTGGAGAGAGATTATAGGCCACATACCTGTGCAATGCATATGTCAGGATTAAAATGCCACTTTATGACAAACAGAATTAGATATAAATATATTGATTTAATGTACTTCTGTCTTTACAGAATATTAATATTTTAATATACTTGCATGTTTACAGAATATTAATTTTTTCTATTTCACATGAATATTTAGAAAGCTTTCCTTGTAAAATCTGAAAAGAAAAATAGACAATAAATAGGAAAAATAAATAGGAAAATTGAATGGGGTAGCAGAATCACATCACACAAATGTTTACAGATTAGTTTAATCCCAATAATGTTGCATAAAACTTGGTAACTGTGTGTGTTTCTGTCGTCCTCTTGTGGGAAGGTGCAAAGAGTATATGACTGCACAGTATTAATTTGAGACTCAACTTTGATGTTTCATCACAAACAAACCTAAATTCCCAACCCACACACAAGAATGTAAACACAATTAAAAAACAAATCCCACAAACAAGGAGAGAGAGTCATCCCAGGAATTTATGATTAAATGGCCTGGAATCTCCCTTTTGTGGAAAGCAGAGCAATGGAAGTATGCGTGCATGAAGACACAGTGGATCCTGGTAAATCCAAGGCCCTAAGCACATTGGATTCATTCTGCCAGGTTCTATAGTACTTTTGGGTTTTTTGCAGCATTTTGTTATTTTTGCTGCAAATTGTTGCTACATATGAATTGCATACTATACATTTATGGGAAGTAGTCAGAGTTCCAGTGGTTGAAATTTATAAATGGGAGCCAACAGAATATTAAGAAATACAGTATGAGAATCTTGAATGTGTTCGTAGTATCTTAGGACTATTTTACATTATCTTTCCTTGTGGTGTTTTATTAACAGTGGTCAGTTATTAACAATGGTGGAGTACTTTATTTGATGGATCTGTGGAGTGTTTTCATTAGAAGTAAACAGCTTGATTCTCTGCTTATAGAAAAGTGTGTGTTAGCAGATATAAAGAGGGCATCTGGCTTTTCTTAGGAGGGGAATAAGCCATCTGACTTTTTACAGTGGAGCAGATATGATAATGTAAGGAAAAAAAAAAAAGGTACATGAAGCAAATTGCTTTCCTGATTTGCTGTGTTGAGAATAATATTGATGGCTATTTCATAATTTTTAAATGATACTGTTAAAATATTGCAGCTGCTTTGTAACCAACTCAGATTCCTTTTTATCACAATGCATCTGTTGCAGTATTTTAAATGAGACTTCAGAAATATAACACCTGTCAAGAAATATATTGTAACAATAGATAAAATAGCATTTCATTAGGCCAGTTTCAGGTCCCACTGAATTTTCTGTTATTATTTTACAGGATTGGATTTGATCTTTTGCAATACTGAGCCCAAATGCCTTGACTTACTTCCCTTCTTAACTTCTTGAAGAAAAGAGATAAGGTATCATCAAGTTTCTAGCCATTATTTTTTATAAAGCAACTATGATGGTCAATTTACTTTATAGCCTGTAATTGCATCACTGTTCTCTTAGTTAAAACTGATAACAGATACTAGGTAGACTTGATCCAATTCAGGAATATTACCTGTATTAATTTTGTGCCTGGGAAGTAATGCTGCTCCCTGATATAGTGTATTAACTAAATAAGGTGTTTCTGCAGGGTTTAGACATCTAGCCACTTTTGTCCTGTTAACTGTTTAAAAACAAATGCTGACCTTCTGCTGTCTGTGTTTGTGAACACGGTTTGTTGGACAGTTGGGTCAGAGGAAGAAGCTGCGTATGACAAGAGGTATTATCCTGTCTCTAACAGGAAACTCTTCCCCTTAAAGTCCCAATTGAACCTGTAGCAGCTTGCTGCCGTCTTCCTGGGGAAGCAGGAGTCACAGGAAGTCTGCAGCACTACTAGCGTAGGTAAACTCTCTGCCACAAGGGATTAGTAGCAACAGCAATGAGTATGTCTGTGTTATGGAATATAGAGCATAGTGTGGTGTTTCTGGAGTATGTTCAGGTCTCGTTCATTATTTATATCAAGGTAAGAGACAGGACACCTTTATTTCTCTGGCATAAGTGTAAAATACTCATTAGATAGGAGCTTTGGGATTTTAATCACCTTTCATTTTTAATTGTCTGCCAGTGGGTACTCTTTGGATGACCATAGGGCCAGTCCCCTTCCAGTCTTACAAGGTGTGCTGTCTGCTTTAACAAGGTTTCTTCTAGGACAAAGGCTGTATTCTGCTTGGCCATACAGTGTTTGCTAGGAAGACATCTACATTCGGAAAACTAAACCAGAGATTCCCTTGGTTCATGCCACAACAACATCTTTCAAGTATTTTTCAAGAGCGGTATCTTTCAAAGTGTCTATTTTTGGTTGCATTTCATCCAGCCATACAGGTGCAACCTCCACCTGCATTCAAGAAATTACTGCATCAAGTCCTACATGTCAAACTAGCCATCATCAGTGGGGCAATGTACTTTGATAGCTATGCAAAGAATGTTAAAGAATAAAAATTAACATCCTAAAACTCATAAAAACTGGCAGGTTACGTTCATCATCTCTCTACCAAGAGCTTGCTGCAAGCCATTCAGCACAGCAGGTGCCAAAGTGATTTAAATATGTATGTAGAAAATACCTCCATAGGGATTACTGCATTGCTGCCTGATTTAAGATGAGACTCAGTGTCCATCTATTTAATAGGGTATAGCACCCTCCTACAAGAGAGTGAAGAAGCCTCTCAACATCAGGATGTTAGAGAGGCAAAATGTACTGAGACACCTTGGAATTTTTTTTCTCCCTGGAGCTTTTAGTTACTAAATTTGCCCTATAATACCTTTGGTATTTACAGCAATCAATTTTTAATAACAGCAATATACACCCAAAAGGATTGAAAAGAGGAATGTGAGATGGCTGCAAGTCTCATCAAGTTCTAACACAGATCTGGACCCATACTAGGTAAACGTACTTGTTCTTCAAAACTCTGTTCAGGCAAAGTGACATTTCTAGTGAGACTGTTCAGTCTACACCAAGAAAAAGACATGTCCTGAGGAAAACCAAGATCCATCCAAAGTAATTGCTATGTGCTGCAGCTGGAGCTCTTGTTTCCAGAAAATAGCTAAATATAAACATTCCTGACTGAATGGGTGGGAAGCCAGGACTGCCTTGCAGCAAAGATACCCACTAAATAGGATTACCCATGAACAAGCTAATCTACAAGAATTAATTCTGCCACAGGACTGAGAAAGAGATCAGGGATATAAGCAATATAGCTGCTTAAAGTACAATTACACCATTAATAGGACTTTTCTGAAAATGCCATTGTGGCATCTGGTATGAGTTATTTCTCACATTACTAGACCAAGCTATTCCATATCCAAATCATGAGGTTACATTTTTTTAGCTGACAGTTAGGAACTCTGCAGACCATCCCAGGGGACCTGCAACTCTAGCTGTTTTCTTCTGCTTGTTGCAGTGCCACTGGAGATAATGTGAGAAGGAGAGCACACACAGTTTCAGTGGTTGTGTCCCAGATGCTAACTTGGAAAGGACACCACAACCTGGACGATAGGGCTTTTCATAATCTTTGTACTTGCAGATCACTTCTTGTTTTTTAGGTGAACTCTGGGACAGAAATCTAAAGTGTCACAACAATAACACAGCTGTGAAAATAGAATAAACCTTTCCTAGAAATACTTTATTTTTTTAAATAATTCTGCCACAACTTGGAACCATTACCAGGCTGGTTTTTGGTGGACCAACAGCTGTTAAGTCATACATGCTTCTGTAACATGTACTTTAGGCTCTTTTCTGGAGAAATACAATTCTGTCACCTTCAATTCTGGACCAGATGCCTCAGATTTTTCTGAGAGTTTTCATGGGTGTAGTAAACAAGTTTCTTGACCATAATTATGAATCTTTGCAGTAATGAAAGTCCTCTGTTGTGCTTCTCCATTAAGCTGAATTCTGATGCAGAAGGTGGTGGCAAGTTCAGTAAAAAAAGGTACCTTCATCTGACACAGAATATTCCAATACTAATTCTGTTCCAGCCAGTTCTCTTCCTAAACACTCAAGTCACTATCTGCAGAAACCAACTTTTTTGTGTTTCTGTACACAAGAATATTGACCAATATTTTATAGGATCATCTTGTCAAACAATGTAAGCAGCCCTGAGAGACCAGTTTTAGCAGCCTGCCTTGAATTTAAGCTATGCATGACTTAGGAAGAAGGACCTTGTTAAATACATTCCCATGTTGAGTTAACATAAGAAAACACATCTCTTCCACAGAATGTTAGCTAAAGTGCTACTAAGTCAGGGGTTTTTTTGCTATGAAGAATTTGCTTGGTTCAGTTTATTGAGACTCTGCAGTCTGAACATAATAAAGTAGTTTTGGGTAAGGCATGACTCCTTCCAGCTCAGTCATTCATACTTGTATGAGCTTCAAAATACTGAGAGAAGTAAAAATATTTTTACTGGAAAAATGAAGGAATCTGACTTTGGTATGGAGCAGTTACTTTGAGAAATAGAATATGTTTGTGACTGCAGTCAGATATTTTAAATAGACCTTCACTGGAAGAGCTTTCATTTGTGTTTTGACCACCATGTTCCTATGATGGACCTAACTCTGAAAGAAGGCTGCTCCATGCCAATTGATGATATCAGTCCTTCTCTCCTGAATTAGATTCATTAGTGCATACAGTAAGACAAATCTTGTTGCCTATACTCAAGAAATATCTTTAATAATCATTTTAATAAAAACACAAGAGACGTCAGGTGAAACAGAACACAGATTTATCATATAGTATTCATTGAAGTACATATCTTAAATGCAAATTAAAACTGCTCTTTTGGTCATAGCCCACTTTAACATTCACTTTTGTTTGAAATCTGGAGCCTTGCTCTGAATTCATAAGAAATACAATAGCTACACTGTTGGTTCTTCTCAGAGAAGATGTATTTAAGAACCATCTGCTCTGGAAATATCATCTGGTATATATCCTAGTGTGTTTTCTGACATGAAGGGAATTAATATTAAATCTGTTCAACTATTAAGACCAGAAACCATCACTCACTGTGAGTACTGTCCTTTTTATGTTTTTCAGAAGATTCCATCGTCAAAATAACATTCTTTATATTAAAAAAAAAAAAAAAACCAAAAAAAACAAAACAGCCCAAACCATAAGTGCTACATCCCTGCTTGAGTGAGGGACATCCAAATTATTTATCTGTATACCAGGGTTTAGCTAGTTAAGAAGAATTTCTTCAACTGTAGGACTGAAATATATATCAAGAAATTAATTATCAGAAACAATATTTTCAACTGGCTGCTCCGTCTCATGGATACAGCAATTCTCTCCTGTGGTTGAAGATGTTTTTATTTCAGTTTTGCAGCTCACATGACATCTTTTGATTTCTGGTCTAACTACATTCCTCATCTTCCATGGAAGTTCCCCTCTGCTGATGAATCCATTAGCAAGTTTGCCTTCTTTGCTAATAATACTTGGTCCTTCTTAATTTCTTTTTACCTAATCATCAAAAAGAAGTTTGCAGATATTAGTTTGCAGATTTGCCTCCTGGTAGTCTCCCAGTTTACAATTCATATTACTGATTTAGAAACTGAGGCATGTAGAAGTTTAGTCACTATAGCACTACAAAGAAAGTCTGTGTTTAATACAACTCAAGGGACTGCTTTTATTCTTATTTATGTCAGCCTGTATATTTTTTTATTCTTTTGATAACTGTGAAAATTGGTCCAGTATTTATCTTGCTTTCTACAGAAAAGAAGCTTCCTGAATCATTTAACTTGCTGGTGGGGAGAGGAAGGCTTACGTGTGGAATTTTTTGAAGAGTTTGCCAGATAAGGCCCCAAGTCAAAGACAGGCATGCTATATTTATCTCTGATATCACTCTAAATTGCAGTAGTGATGTTACAGTAGCAGTTAATTTGGTGCTTAGGGTTCACAACAAGGTAAAAAGCAGCTTAGTACTCAGTAATTTTGTATTACTAAATATTGGTTATGAAATTTCACTTCTTAAAAGGCTATGTTGTAAATACATCATAAGGAAACTCCTTTTTCTGGGGATTCTTCGTGTCAAGATGTTGCTTCCATGTATCCTGGCACCAAGCAGTGTGTATCTATCATGCTTTTCCAATCCAAAGCAAAAACAAAGGTGGGGAGGAGGAATCCAAGTAGTGTTTTTGTTCAAATAAGGTAATAAAATAAAATAAAATAAGGGACAGCTATGTTAGTGATGGTTGGTTGTCAGTGCAGAAACAAAAATGCTGATACTAATATACTTCCCTGTTCCTCTTTCCAATACTGGATGTTCACCAATGTTCTGCTACTTTTAAATCAGAATTTGCTAAATTGTTGAATACAGTGGTACTCCTGCAACACATTATGTTCTCTGCTTGACTAACACAACATTGTAAGTCAGGGTAGTAAGTTAAGGAGCAGGTTAGATACTCGTCTTATATGACACCAAAGAAAGGTTAGAAAAAGAGTCCTCAGGTTCCTACCATGTGTGGTCAGACTGCAACAAATTAAGATGAGATCGCTCTAAACATGCCAGCTAAATTCCAAGTTAGTCTTGAAGGTATAAATCATGTGATAGTTGAAGCATGAGCTTTTCTTACTGTTTCTGCTCTCAAGCTGCCCTTATAATAAAAAAATCTCAATGCTTAATCTCCCTTTTCCATGAGGAATGGCTCTCTTTTGGGGCGTTTTGCTAAATATCCTGGCTACTCCTAACTCACCATCTACCTTTGTGGTGGAAGCTCAGGTCTCATGGAGAATGAGCCCTGCTCAAAACCCAGGTTTTGTAGTAGTGTCACTGTTTCAGCAAAGAGATTTGTGTTGTTTTTTTTTTTTCAAATCAATTAATGCATACAAGCATACACAGGTAAAGCGTGCTTATATTCTGCTACTTTTCAGTCCTATATTGGTATGAGCATGTATATACTGATATTGCTTACACTTGGACTCGTATTTCCTTAGCTGTAATATTTTAGCTACAGAAGCATAACAAATAAGTTTATGATAGTTTCATCAATCTAGCTGTTTTGTAGTAGTTATGACCTTCTGCTTGTCCTAGAAGACTGAGGGTTAAAGAGCAGCTTTTTGGAAAAAAACTATAAATCATTATCTTTGGCTACATTTTCAGAGTTTGATTTATGTTCTTTTTCTTGCTACATTACTCACAGCTGCTCCTAATGAAGCTCTTCAGTGACAGGAGAGTGGTAAGCAGCTATGAGTAGTCTTTCGTTCACTTCAGTACTTTGCTTACTCTTGAAGGTCCCCTACTGTCCTCCAGTGCTGTCCCTCCAGCCCTCAGGAGCATTACAGTGCACACCGTTGCTGGGATATTCAAAGTATGAGTACCCTCTGCTGGCATGTTTTTGTACTAGGCTTGGTCCTATAGCTCTTCAGTCTGGCTGTATTAATTCACAGTACATTTCCCAGTTATACTTATCTCCATATATTAATTTTGGAATTTATTGCGGTAACAAAATTTTGTCTTTACATAAAGTATTCACAATGAAAAGGTATTCTCTTTCTTAATTTCTCCTCATTTTATATATATATATATATATATATATATATATTAAAAAAGGATTTTACTGCATTAGTTCAAAAGTTTGGTGACATCTTGTTACATTATGAAAAGATGCAATTCAAAATTAGTGTTCAGACACAGAACACTGTTAGGAATAGGTGTCCCTTCAGAGGCATTTTAGTACTTTAGTAAGTTTTAATATTGTACCTAAATTTTATTCTTTTTTATCATAATGTGACACACATAGGTCATTGTAAGTAATTTCTTTCCCTGGTTGGTGTGTAGATCCATTTTCCCCAACAATCAGCACTTTGACAAAATGTATTACCATGTGGTTTTAAGTACTGATACACGTGATACCATGCATGTTACATTCAATGCTGGTAGTTTGCAGGGATCACAAATCAATGGTGAGAGTGTTGAGGAAGAATCTGTCAATGGAAATATAAGAGAGCGGGCATGAGCATTGTTTTACTTTCTACCAAGGAAGTAAATAGCAAAGAAGAATCACTCTTCTGGAGAAAAGACTAGGAAGAAAAAAATGTCATGGGCTA
This sequence comes from Athene cunicularia, assembly GCF_003259725.1. Classification (NCBI taxonomy): domain Eukaryota; kingdom Metazoa; phylum Chordata; class Aves; order Strigiformes; family Strigidae; genus Athene; species Athene cunicularia. The sequence goes on along the minus strand of NW_020799100.1, from coordinate 10,346,310 downwards.
GAAGTAATATTTGGTTGGTGGATCCAGGCCCCGTTTAGTCAGTCTTAGCTGGAATTTAGAGAGGAAACACTTTGGTGAGTCTTGAATACAACGGAAAGTTAGCATAGCTGGAAAGAAAGGAGTAGCTGCAAGTCAAGATTAGAAATCCCCTGCAGAGCAAGGGAGAAGGAGACAGAGATTGTGCTGACTGTAATTCGCCCCATATCTGGTTCTGACTATTCCCTCTCATAAAGAGTTCACTACATCTTTAGAAATTAAAAGCCCAAGTTTCCTCGGGCCCCTAATTGTCCTGCTGTGTTTAACTCTCCTGCTGTCTACACATCTGTAGCATATAGGAACCAACTTCCTTCTCTGGGGCCTCTCACAGATGTTTTGTAGGCTGCTTTATAACTGGACAGCTGTTGTAAGTTCATGGAAACCCACATAAAACCATGACAGTTGCTTTTAAATAACTTCAGTGACAATTGTCTGAAGCAAAACCTGGCACCTCTGGTTTCCATAAAACATCACTGTTTTATGGAAATTTATGGAACAATAAAGCCATCACTGAGTAAGAGACACAGAAAAGATTCTGCAATAACACTTTAGGCTCTACACCAAATAGTAAATGAATGTATTTATTTTCTGTCTTTATCTCAGCTAGTCCTTTGGGGGTCTGAAACAGAAGTAAGGCAGTGCTTGATAGATGCCAGTCCTTTGCGACTCATTCCATAGCTTCACCACAGCACCCATCAATTGGGTAACAACTGAACTGAGAAGAAAAACAGCACAGCTTGATTTCCTTTCCTGTCCTTGACACCTGGGGGATCTCTGATGACAAGCATGGTCCTGCTTGGATGTGTCACCTTATGAGACATCAGTTCTTTAGTACAGCACCCTCCAGAGGGACTTGCATCAAAGAGGAATTCAGTTCTGAATGGCTGCGTTTCTCCTGGTTCATATTGGCTATGAGTGCTAACACTGCAGGCCAAAATTGCATTGTATTCCCCATTCTGACAATAACAATAATTTCAAAATGCTTTGACATCTTTTCTTGAGAAATGAGATCTGCTTTCTTTTCCCAATAGCTCTGTCAGACTGTGCAATGTAGGTGTGAAATACCTGGCAGTTTACGAATCTGCCACAGTAGTAAGAGTTTGCAAGTCTGCAGCTGTATGCTAATTGCAGCTAGAGAAGCCTGTCAAACTAATAGATTTGGATTTTTGTTTCTCTTTCTTGGAGGGAAGTTGTACTGTTTGGTTTGCTTTGCCTTGCTACTCTGATTCATATTTGGAGCCAGACATCAAGTATAGCTTGCCTCAGCCCCTTTCTTCTTTCAGGGGTGATCTTGGATTCAAAATCTTAGTCACTAAAGTTGCAGGGGTTTGTCTTAAGATCATTGGGCTTCTTTTCTAGTGTCTTCTGATTTGAATGATTTGTTTTCAAGAGGCTTTATCTGTCTTTAATTGTACTCTGTAAACTGAGTGGCCAGATCCAGCTGAGATCAAAAGGATCCAATCAGATTAAGGGAGGTAGGTAAATAGCTATTCTGAGACGCCTGTCAGAATTCAGAGACACAGACAAAGCTGTGTCATTAGCAAAGCAGACAGTTGGTAGGATTTCTCTTCTCCAGCCCTAACTATTGCCCCTTTCACACTTGCATGTGGTTGTCAAACAGGGGACTTGTACCATATTATGATGCTAATACCTGATCCAGTATCCTGCTGTCATTTATGTTGGACAATTACACACTACATGGAGTATGTTCATCTGAAGTACAGAAAATAGAAATGGGAAATATCTGTTAAGGTATTGGTCCAATAATGCATTTGTTAGTGGTTTGTCAGAAGAGGGTAGGAAAAAAATTTGGTGCATCTTGGCTTGACACTTTCCAAAACCTGCTTTCATCTTCCTCTTCCTTCCCATCCTCCCAAAGACAACCCTCACATCAAAGTGCTTTGACTGCAAAGAGCTGCAAACTTGAAATACAATTCCATGATTTTCACATCTCCATCTCTAAAAGTCTCATCCAGATCACCTAAACTTTCCTAAGCATATGCAACCCCCCTTAAAGTAAATTATTACTGCAGGTGTTCAGCAAATTTAGAGATTTGGATCAACCTGAACTTTTCTGTTCTTGTTCACAATGGAATGTTAACAGTACAGTCAATATTTATAATTAATTTTCAGCTATCAAAAGGCAGTCACAATATTTGCCCAGCTTTTTAAAGTGATTGGAAATCTTTCAATGCTACTTATTAAATAGCTTATTTTGCCAGGTATATGGCAATTGAAATATGTATAACTGCATTGCATATTGTCCAAGAGACTCGCATGATTGTCCTTAACATTAAAGAAGTATTCAACTAAGGCTTCAGCCGGGAGACAGAAAGCGTGTGTGTGTGTCTGGGAGAGGGTGGGGTGGAATATTCATGCCATTGAAAAGACTCATGTTGTTACTTAACAACTACATTAACCTCATGTCACAAGTCATGACCTTGTGCTGACCCTGGCTTGCAAAGCAGCACAGCTCTTGAAGTACAAAACATGAAAGTGGGAGAAGTAAGTGGCAGAGGAGGAGAAAAGATCAGCTCTCCATGGAAGAGGCTTCCAAACCTATTCAGACAAAATGCAGAACAATAGCTGCAGAGGGGCTGTGCATAGGCCATCTCCACCCAGTCACTCACTCACTGTTGAAGTATTTTCATGGTGAGCCTTTCATAGCCAGCTGCAGACTGACACAACCTTTAAACTGCGAGATTCCTTTTAATGTAAGGCACCCTGATAAAGCAAAGGGAAGAAGCCTGAGAGAGTACGGACAGGAGCCTTTAGATCTCTTATTTCTATCCTACTCCCTTGCTTTGTGGTAGAGCCCTGTGCACACAAGTGACTGCATTCAGAGGTGAGCCTGGAAGCTCATCCCACCTGAATTTTGAAAATTTGGGGAAGGGAAAAACTTCGCTAACCAAAGATGCTTTTTCCTTAGCTTTTTGGTCCCTGGAATCTTTGGTAGTGGTGGTGGGATTTGCAAGCCCTGCTCTGCAATGTCAGTATCGGGAAATGGTCAAAATTACTCCAATCATAAGTGAGAAGTAAAGAGGTAGGATCTGATTGGAGAGCAGAGCAAGGGCAGGAAAGCAACAGGAATTTGTTCTGTGGGACCTGTAAAGGCAAGCTGGCAGTCTGAACAAGAGCTGCGGGGAGAGAATCAATGGCATGATGAGAAATTTCTCTCAGTGAAGGGCTCTGGGGAGAAATATCAACTCACAGAAGCTCACGCAAAGTGTTTTTTTCCCCTCTTATTTTCTAACAGAGTAGCAACAAAAGCAGTGAGACCACAGGATTGACAGGGTGGCTTCAGTGAGCCTCTTGAGGAATTACTCACATGTTTTGCTGACCGCATATTTTGGTCAGCGGGCATCTTACTGCTCAAGGAACTGCTAACCCATCTGACCGGTGGCTCATTTACTGTTCTTTGCCATCTTCAGCAGACGTCAGAACAGGGTGTTTCAGAGGAATTTCCATAAAGAGCCTTTCTAAAATAGCCTACTTCAAAAAGAGGCTCTTGGTGCAAGCAGAGATTGGCTTATGTTCTGAAGTTTGAGGTTTATGAAAATTGGTGTTTCTCTTTGATTTTCCAGTAGTAAATAATTATAGGTTTAACATCCTCAAGCTTTTAAGTATCATGAGTCAGGCACCCAACTATGAGACCGTTCATAAAATTCTCACTAACCTAAAAATAATAAACACTGGGTTATTTTTGCTTTCTTCCTGGATTTGCATCCTTTAGGGTTACAGCTTTTGGGTTTTCTTCTTTGGCTATTTAAAGTGTACTCCTTATTACAAAGACTGAGGACTCTGTACAGGCACAGCAAATTGCAGGAGGGGGGTCATTCAGAGAAGCTGGACAACTCTCAAGAATTGCAACAAAATCCCGACAGCTAGCAAAGGAGATCTGGCATGAAATCCTATATGGTAACCTTGTGCCAGGCCAGGAAGTTCCCAAATGTATATAGTCATATATTCTCAAAGGGGCTGTATCTTTTGTTTGATCTACTGGGGCCAGCACCAGATAGACCTTCCCGTTTGACAACAGCCAGGCCAGGCCAGCTGTGCCACAGACCCTCCCACTTCCCTCTGCGGATCCTGCATTCTGCTCAAGGCTGCTGGCCCAGCTCTCTGTTTACATGTTTCCAAATTCAAGGAGGAAAAGTGAATATCAAACAGACTTGCGCTCTTTTGAAGTGGCTAAAGGATGCTATCAGGTCTGGGGGTGTGTGTTATGCCTTTGAGGCTTGTTTGTCTTTCCCTGGTCCTTCTGTGCAGGCCTTTAACCAGCCATTCAAATCTTCAAAGCTGCCCAAACCCCAGCGGTGCAGCTTCTTTGGAGCTGGCACCATTACCAGGGCTAGAGTGTTTTGTGTTGAACCACTTTTCTGTGTGGTTTTCAGACATGGAAGTTTCTTTATTCTTTTGAAAGAAATAATTGGACTGAAATTAGTTACTGTCCGACAGGAAGAAAATAAGGGATTTGTTTTGTTTTTCAAGCAGGAGGTTTCGTCCCTCAGCGGTGAGCTTCCTTCTTTTATGTCAGCTGCAATGATTGCCGTTTAGAAAGCTTTTATCATACTTACACATTAGGAACTGATGGTCTTAAAAGGCACCCTACTTCTTTTCTCAGCTTTAGCACCTTAATTAACCAAAAGCTTGCTGTGGCTTCAGGGCTGTATCCTCAAATTATTATCAGCGTCTGCCCTCTACTGCTAAATGATTGAAATTGCTACTTGAACATATTAAATCGTGTTGAAAGGAGACACACTCAAAGCACCTGGAATTTTTTGTTTTATTTTAGGACCATCTCACTATGTCAAATCTCTTTTAATGTGAAAAATCTTTGGGGTTTGCTAATTAGAAAGTAGCGAGGAAACTAAAATTTTGAAACTCCAAATTATTGAAATAGTTACAGATTTAATATCAATATTAGAAAAACAACAGTAAAAACATTTTCAGTTCATTACTAAGAGCTTTTTTTATCCAGGATCCCATTCATCTGATCTGCTTATAGGTTTTCCAAGAACTTGACTAAAAGCAGCTCAGACATAGAATCACAGAATCATAGAATAATTTAGGTTGGAAAAGACCCTTAAGATCATCAAGTCCAACCGTAAACCTAACACTATCTACTAACTAACCTAACTACCGACTGTAGTGCCATTTCTACACATCTTTTAAATATGCTCAGGGATGGTGATTCAACCACTTCTCTGGGCAGCCTGTTCTAGTACATATAACACAAAGATGTCCTCTGGCTATATGCAAGCAGCAAAAGGCTGAACTATCTTTACTCAGATTCCATGTACTGCTGTGTTGTGCTGTCTTCAAAATTTTAAAAAATTAAACTTAATTTTAAAAAATAATCTGAAAAGCAAAATAATCAACGTCTCTCAAGGAAAAAAAAAGAGAGAGAGAAAAAAAAATTCTGGACATTTATCTAGGTTTCATTTTTCACATTCATTTTTCACTTTAACAGAAATATCAATTCTGTTTATATAAATCATCTTAGGCATTTTTGCTTCCTAGACAGTTGCAGAACTGCTATTTTTATTTGTAGGTCAAGTAGTTATGCCCTAAATGGAAAGCAGCAGAAATTTTATATTCTTTAGTATTCTTGTCAGTGAGTCCAAGTAACCATGAAAGGTGGCAGGTTTGAAGTTTTAGAAGGAGAGAGATTGTTTAGTATCTTATCCTAATCAGCCTTTTGGTTCTCATATCCAATAGGCCTCTCAGCTCTCTGTGTGCTGATTTCTGGAGCTTGCCTGATTTGTGGAGTAGCAGAAACCTGCTTTACATCTGGCAACCCAAAATGACTGCCAGAAAGCCATTCTCAGTCCAACTGATCTATTTATCTAACTTACTGTGGCAAGACAAAATTTTTCACAGCTTGCCAAATCCCTCTACTTTGTAAGTAGCATGTGAACCTGTTCCTTCATAGAAGGGGAATCACCCTCCTTTGAGAAAATGCCCCTTTAATGAATCCTCCTGCATTTGGCTCTTTAGAGCTAGCAGGGCAGCATATATGGCCTAGAATACAGCCTGGAACAAGAGGTCTCTGCCTTCTAGAAGGCCTTTCTTCTTTGCTTGCCAGATGCCTTGGACACCTCTGCAAAGTTTATAATTCAGCAACAGAGGGGAAAGCATCTTTCTCTCCTCTGTTAAAATCAGTTTCCACATCCATTTCCTTATGTAGTGAGAGTTTCCCCCTGTTGTTAAAAATCTGTTGGGTACGATTCAGATGATTTTCATGTAGGAACAATTTTATAAATTTTAGAGACCTGGTGATTGTACAGAGTGTCTATGACAGGTATAGTTTGTAAGATTCAGGTATTAAAATGGTCAGAAATCTTAATGAGAGCTTTACGTTCTGGTATGCTCTGTTAGATTTTGGTGTGTGATGCTTAGGACAAATGGTTGGAATCAGCCTGAAATGGCCTGGCCAATCTTTCCTGGACTGCATAGGCTGCTCTATATTGAATTCTGAAAAAAAAAAAAAAGTCTTCTGCAGATTGTTAGATTTTGTACTTGCCTGGTTACAAAGCATGGGCAGAGATTAGAGAGTGATCTTTAATTGGATGCCTTTTAAGGGTGCAAAAATGTTGTGTGAATTTTTTTTCCTTGTAAGTATTGTCTTATGCCAAAGTATTCTCCTTCTCTATCTCCTGTAATTTGTCATAAAATTGTTATCCTAGTCTTAGGGACATGGTGATAATTTCCATGACAACACAGAAAGATTCCAGAAACAAAGATTTCTGACTAAATATATGAAGGTTGTCGAAAAGCACAACTGCAAGAATTCTGCCTACTCACTGTAAATAACAGACAGAAAAGTTAAGGTTACATGATCTCATCTTTTGAAACTGAAATTTTCTTAACACCATGTTGATTTACTTCATGTTGGATTTTTTTAAATCGGATGAACAAGAATTTCTCCAAACAATAGCAATATGCCCTTAATATGCAGATCCACAAAGCCAGCTATATGTCATAATCTTAAACTGGTTCTGATTCCACATAAAAATACACAGAACAAATAGACACAGAACTGAGGCTTTATGAAAAGATGGCCAGAAATAACTGAAACTTCTAATCCAACAGTTTTATCCACATTTAAACTGTGCTCAGATCTTAGACTGCAGTTTAAATCTCTCCATAATAAGTGAAGTCCTAATGCATCACATTTGGAAATGTTCAAAAGTAAAAAGACTTTGACCCTGAGCTGTCATTTCCCATATTGTCTGATCTACCTTTGATGGAGTACCCTGTTGTCCTTACATCAAACAGGTTTTCCCCCATATTTGTAGTAGTTTTCTGGGATTTTAATAATCATTCTTTATTATACAAACACCAACACTGTGTTTGATGCTCTGAGATAGGGATTAAGACAAACCCTGGTTTCAGCAGGTAGCAGTTTAGGAAGAGAGCAAGTCACTGTGCCTTGCCCAGGGGTGGTATCAGGGTCAATTATGTGCAAAGCAGTTCTTTACACTGTAGTGTTGGGTAAGGAGCTAACTTTTTAATAAATTTGTTTATGGATTTAGAAAAACTCTCACTGAAAGTGATCTTGATTATTCTCTGTGTCCTGCACCCACACATTGCAGTGACTAAGAGTTTCTAATTCATACTAATAGCTTCTCAGAGTAAAATGGAAATGGTTGGCCCTTCATACTGTGTTGCTCTTTTATTGTGGTTCCTCTTTATATATCAACAAGCAATGTAATTTAACCTGCCATGCATTGTTCCTTGGAGAGAAGTGGCTGTTCCTAGCTTTCTGCTGGCTTGATAAGTGCTCCATTTGCATGGAAAATAATGCAAATCAGTTGTTGAATTTTTGCCTTACTTAATTGCAAAGCTGGTTACTGTACTATGTAAACAAGCTGATGGTGTTTTGTTTGCCTACAGAAAAAAAAAAAAAAAAAAAAAAAAAAAAAAAAA
>NW_020799100.1:10305273-10338292 GCF_003259725.1 Athene cunicularia | reverse complement strand
TTTGCCTACAGAAAAAAAAAAAAAAAAAAAAAAAAAGGACAGTTTATATTTGGCAGTGCTTATTTTTTGTGGGTGGTTTATGGCCTAATCCTGATGGAGACATTTGGTTTCTGTTGTATATTTGAAAATAACAAGATTTTAGAAAAAAATCCTGAATCTTCTTGGTGTGAAGTGTTTGATTCAGCTCTGGTCCCCTGATTCTTCTTCTGTTATAAAACCTGAAAATGAAAACAGATTAATTGCATGTTGGCATCCAGCAGCTCTGATTCTCTGTTTTCCAAAACTTTCTGTTGCTGCTTACATTACTAAAGGGCTGTAAAATGCCACAATGCTATATTGGTGAAATTTCATTTGTTTCGCCTTTCTTTATAGAGGTATAAATAATTATAAAATGTGGAGAAAAGGGAACTTTTGCATGTTAGGTTTTCCTCTGTCAAGTCTTGCGCCCTGAGAAAGTCCAGAAACTGCATATCTTTGCATATGGTCACATCCAGGGACACCATCCTTCTGTCTACAAGCAAAAGAATAATGCTCTGGTCTGGGGCTTAAGGGGAAAAATACCTGAAAAGGGTTGGAGGCACATGCTGCACTATGTGAAATATTGGCCTTTGCCAAATAATGTCTGGCTCTCCTGAATCAGTTTCCAGCCTTTCCTTGTTTGTTTTCATAGTGTGCCTCAGGATGCTTTGCTGTGTTGCCTCTAATAAGACTTTTCAAAGAGTTTCTTTGGAGGTACCTGCCACATTCTAGGGCATTATGCAATAAGAAACATACTCATTTTCCCTGCAGCCTTTGTGTATGTGTGAGAATGCTGGCACCATGTGTAAATTCATGAGATTAGCATCTCCTGGTTGTCCCACTCATGCACAGGGATGGTAACTGGGTATGACCTCTACTTAAGGAACTCATCCCAAGAGAAACACCTCTTCAATAGTTTTATAACAAACTGAGTTTTTCCCTCACCCAGGTGCTTTCACTCTTTGACAGCATTTGTCCTGATGAGTTTTGTGTGAAGGATATTTGTCTCCTAAATGCTAGGAACACTAAATTCACATCTAGTAGATCTCTGGAAAAAAACTTTTCAAGATCTTCAACTCTTATTGAAGTGACATTTCAAGATCTTCAACTCTTATTGAAGTGACATTAGGACTAACCCCACTATCTTTTCAGCCCCCAACACAGCTAGCTCCCTGTCACACTCTGTTTTCATTCACATTTATTTGGCAATCCCTGAAGTGACAATAGTGGCTTGCAAATGTACCTGAGCTGGCTGTAATACTAACCCAAGCCCTGTCCTCACATTAAACTAGTCCAGATTACTTGGTCCGTTAAGCTAGCACCAGCTAGGCTATTGGAGAGGGGAATTCAAGATCAAGTGTTACACACAGTGGGGATGCAGCAGCTCAAGCTGTAATAGCTCATCAACTGCTAATTCAGTAGGGCTGCTAATCCAGTCTTTCTGTACAGCTAATCAAATCATGCTGTGTATCTTGAGTGTTTTTTGATGGTGACTGCTCCTTTTCAAGATAACTGTTGGTGTGAAAACAAGCATTTGAATCCTGGCAATTCATGCAGGTAAGGTAACATGTAGCATTCTTTCATCCTTGAAGATACTATCATCTTAATGTGTCTAGAAAAGTTTTAATGATAATGTAATTTTGGAGAAAAAAGAAATCCATCTTTTCTTAGGACAGACTCTTAAATTGGATCAGCTTCTCGGATTTTCAGTGATCCAGAGGACATTGGCTTAGCCTTGTGACTCCTTTTCATTCCATAATAGCTTGTGGTATTTTAGTGATAGGAAACTGTGGGGACCTACATAAGCCTTGTCATTCTGGGCCAAAAATATTTTCACAAGAAGTGACTCCTGCCAAAGAATTGGTTCTCTTAAGTCACAGACTTTGGCCTCAAAGTGTTGTGGAATGCCATGAGCTCTAAATGCAGGAGGAAAAACATATTTGCAGGCAGAGTTCTCATTTGATTATATCAGCAGGGACACCAAGTAGTATAAATAAATGAATTTCAAGAACAGCCTGTATTTAGCTCTAATTAAAGACAGATTTCAAAATTTGCCAAATTAAGTAAATACTATATTAGCCCTCTCTCTGTTATAACCATGGACAAACTAGTCCATTTGGAAGCTAAATTGTTTCATGGAGACACATAAAAAGATAATGTGTTCTACATGTTATTTTACCATAGAAAGTTTTGGATGAGCAAAGTGCTACTTATGCCCAAATTAAGGGCTCAAATGATGCTCTGCAGTCTGTGATGGCTTTCTACGCTGGGTAGGTAGGAATTGCCCCTCAGTGACTGTAGCTATATAGCTCCCAGAAGCACTGTGCTTAATGCAAGGGAAAACTTGTGGGATGTTACACCTGCAGCTGACTTTGCTCCTGATGACTCAAACAAAAGAGACCCTCAATCGTGGGGTGATTTGATAGTAAAAAAACCCCAACTATGATGTAAACAAAATGGGCTCCAATAGTACTGCTCATCAGGCACTGGCGCTGCCACTGTGACAACTCACTGGTGCACCCTTGGCTGAGTGGTTTTGTGTCACTGTGAGAGACACGGGGGGCTGTGGGTCCCCAGCCTTGGACCATCTGGTATTACGGTTGTTATTTGTCACATTTGTGTTAATCAAAGAGATAAAGGTAAGCTTAAAAGTGGGCTAATGTGTCTGCAAGATATCACAGTGCAATGCATACTTCAGTTGAAAATTTAATAAAAACACTGTAATCCCTTCCTAAAAGGAGTTATCAAGGCCTCTCATTATGCCTTCACAGTAGAAGTTCATGCTATGTACAGCAAAGGCTGTTTCAAGATGGTTTATCTCTTAACATGAGGTGAGAGAGTTCACCTCTCCACACTAGATAATTGCCAGGGATTTGCCACACCGGATAGTTGTCCAGACTCTCCTTATAGGATCTTTTATACAAGTCTTTTATATGTATTGTATAAAGTTGATATATATGTTGTCTCCATATAAGGGAAAAATGGGTTTTTCTCTGAGGCATAATTCATCTCACCCTGGCAGAGGTATTTCCAGATGTCTAGGATGAGAAGAAGGGTGCCCTTCAAGTACTCATTTCTCATAGCTGTAGAGAGAAGTTGGAAAACTAGCCCTCAGAAATTTATGTCTACTCTGTAGATATCCAGAGTTAATGAGATTAATCTAGGCTGTGTACTCTTCAGGGATGCCAACAGATAATCCATCTGTCCAACTCTTTACCTATTTACAAATACAGAACATTCTTGCTGCAGATTTTCTTTAATGCAAATGAGTAATTTCAACCAGCTGTTACAGTCTTAGAAATAATTCAGGGAACTTTCATTATTTATGCATGGCTGTAGTGCCACCCAGAAACATGTTAGAAAAAGACAAAGGAGACAATTTAAAATTTGGGATAAATCCGAGGAATTCAGTAAGAAAATCTCATGTGGGGTTCCTGAGTCTAATTACTTTGCTTGTATTTTTCCTGTAATTTATGGCACCCTGTACAAGCGTTAATCATTCTGTGGTGTTCCAGCGGACTGACAGAATACATACTAAAACCTATCCAGCTTTCAGCGTATTTTCAGTTTCTGCCTCCCCACCATCTTTCCATGCTATTTCTTCAAAATTAGAAAGCCCAGTGCTAACTCTGAGCTGAGGACTGAGACTTTTCACAGTTTGCTCACATCTGCCTTTGGTTTGTGAAGTGCTTAGCGTAACAAAGGTTTCTGAAGGAAATGTACTATCTCTGGCTCTGAAACTTTTGAGTGTTAGGTTTTAAAACAAGACTTTTATCAAATACTGTTGGTTTCCTTTTCTGTCTGCTATTTGGGACTATTTGATTTGAAGTGATGTTTGCTTCATTTCACCAGTTCATGGGTGATCTTCTAGGTGTTAACTGCTGACAGCTACAGCTGGAGAGGGTCACTTTCCAAGAACTTCAGAGAGCAGTTAATTAGGTGCTGAGCACCAAGGACTGCAGTTTGTGGGCAACTCCTGTCCTACAGGATAACGGAACTGTTAGTGTGGAAGTATAGGAGTGGTCCATGAGATCTTTGTCCATGCCATACACACCTGATTGACCTGGCCCGAGGTGAGAGGAGTAATGTGGACCCGTGCCCACACACATTAGGCACATGCACCAATGTGTTTCAGCCTGGGTTGTTGAGCTCAGGACAGAAAACAGAAATGGTAAATGAGTGGTTTGCAAGTAAGCCAGGCCAAACAGAGCCCAGCTTCCTGCGCTTGGATGTACAAAACCACCGTGGGGAACCTTGATGATGGAAAGCCAGGATATAAAAATAAACCTCTTTTAAGTTTGGAAGTGAGCGGGCTCACGCTGTTTGTAAGCAAGAACATCTTTGATTGGTTACCAGTAGGTGTCATTGCAGGTTTGCGGACAGTGGGAATTCACTGGGGCCCCAGCACTTGTGACATGTACTCAGGCCATGGCCATGCTTCTTGGATAGGCACGCACTAAGGGAAACCTCTGCATCATCCCAACTTTATGCTGCAGCTGCAGGGTGGTGCAGAAGAAAATCCTGTTTTATTCCTCATCTGTCATTCTGAGTTGAATTTTTCTCTGCTTAGGATCAGTCATCCTTATTACAACCATTTCTTTTTTAGCCATAGTGGCCAGCTCCTCTTTTCTGTGTATTTAAAACCCTTGCAGTCAATCTGCCCAGAATGGAAAACTTTAATACTAAAGTGAAGAATGCTATGGGGATAAATGTGGTGCAACAGTTCAGCATAAAAGAGTAGGATATGACCTTCTCCCACTTACTTTAAGACTTATGCCTTCCAAGAAGAAAGAAAGGCCTTGTTCTCCTGTCTTAAAAAATTGTGTGATCTGTCTTGAGATATGTGAGTGAAAAGTGCTGATAAACAATAGTGGCATAATTTGTACTGCATTGCAAAGGTACAAAATGGAGAGAAAGGGTCAAGAATTTTTATTTGTTTAGAGAAATGTGCTGTGCTTTGCTACACATTTTACTGTATTCTGTGACAGAGATTGTTGGAACTTTTTGCTTTCTATGTGCCAGGTCCCTGTAAGGGACCTCCTTGGACACTTCCAGCTCTTGCAAAACTTGTCTTGTACAGTCCCTAAGGGGCAAACCTCCTCTTAAAACCAGTTAAAGTGTTCCCCACTGGAAGGCTCTTCCAGAACATCACCTGCTCCCATGCATAGAAACCATCTTCTAATTCCCAGACTACTGGGAATTCATGGCCACTTTCTTCAGTAATTCCTGCTCAATGTTGTTCATTAGCTCACTTTTTTTTTTTTTTTTCACTGCTCTAATGGGTATGTAGCAAGTCATTTTGTCTCTTCTCAGCATACTTTCTGCAAGCCCAAATAGGGCACCTTTGTGAAGGCCTGCCTCTACGATGAAATGCAATTTTGTTAAGATTCCCAATTCACCATTGACTGAGCAAATCTCAGATTTCAAAGAAGTCCAGACCTATTTGACTCTCTAGAGACTTGATCTTGAAAAATGACCTTTTTATTGTTCTTTGGGGGGATCAGTTTTCTGACTCTGTTCTGATTCTGTTCCCAGGTGACTGCAGAAACGTCTGTATCAGCACCATGAAGAGAAGCAGCCTGGGGGGTAAGAACAAGGAAGCTGGAGGCTCCATCAGGGGCAGAACTGTGTGTGCAGCCCTACCATGAAACATCCAACCACATCTGAGCTAATATTTCTGTGTGCAATGTGCTATGCCATGTGGACATAAAAACAAATTTGTAACCTCCTCCAGGATCTTTGGAGGTCAGAGATATAAAAATATCATCACAGCTTCATCCTCCTTGGATATGTCAGGTTTCCTACACTCAGTAATTCCTCTGCCTACACCTGTCCTATAATGAGTATGGGTAGCCAAGGCTGTGCGCAGTACTCAGGGGAAGGTCTCAGGCAGCAGTGTACAGTGCCACTCATACGCTCAGCCTTGGCTGTAATTATTTTGCCCGACACATCCTCAGATCACATTTCTTGTTTCATAGCTGCACATTGATATCCATAAATGCTACTGTAATATACTTCGGCCTTTCTCCTCCTGTGTTGCTTCTGACTGATTAGAGGAGAAGTTCTTGTTCTTGGTCCCTAGGCGTTTGCTCTTGCATCGTATTACTATGATTCAATTCTCCAGAGGAATGTCATTCTTCCTGTAGGGCACTCTGATCCTTCTGTATATTGCTGGTGCCTCCCAGCTTTACATCATCAGCAAGTTTTACTCGCATGTTCTGACAGTTTGTGCCAGGGTCATTCATTAAAATATTTAACAAGACTTGTTCCAAGTCTGATTCCTCAGAAATTCTAGTATTTGGCCCATACCAGTCCAATCCTTTTCAGTTCATTCTGTTATCATTTCTCTTTTAAATAGTTTGCTATCAACTACAGCGAAATCCTTATACCAAGCCTTGTTTTCTGTGGTTTAACTATGAATTTCCCAGGTGATATTTTGCTGAATTCTGCACTGATGTCCATATAGCCTAGGTCAATTTTCTGTCCTCAGACCTCTGATGAACAGCCATTCTCTTTCATTAAATCCCCAGATGCTTATTTGGATGCCTGAGTGGGAGCAGCTAAAGCACATATTTTGGGAACTTGGAAAATGTTGGCCCTAAATTCTGGTATAAAGCATACCCTGCACACAGCCCTTCTGTCACTCAAAAGTGGTACCATATAAAACAGAGTTTTCAATGACACATAAGTGCCTCCATAGAATATGTAGAGAGGATGTTAAAGAAATGAGGTAGAAATGAAGAACTGAGAATAATCATTTATTCTCATATGTATACCATATATTAACTAGCTTAGTAGAATGCAAAAATACCTTGCTGTTATCCTTCCTTTAAAACCTAGTCTAGCCTAAGCTACAAGTGCCCAGAACTTGTGGGACTATAGAGTGCTGTTAGCCATAAAGAAATGACTGCAGATTGCCATGCACCTGCCCAGCATTTTCAGTTGAAAATTTGAAAATGACAATGTGGTTTTGTGGGGCAACTATGAGTCTTTTATCATGGCCTTGTAAACCATCAGTGATCTGGGAACCACAACTATAGCACTAGACAGTGTTCAAGCTCCTTTTTCCTGCTTCTTAGAATTGAGGTTAAAGTATCTTCCTTAAAAGAGGCTAGAATTTCAATGCAAAAAGTTATTTAACAAGCTGATTCACTGAAATCAAATGAAAAATCTCATAGAGAAGTACTAGTAATAGAAAAACAGGTTTACAGTGGCAAGGCTATTTTTTTTTTTCCTCTACATTTGCTTAAAATATGCTGGTACTAAATTTCTGTTTAATTTTTTAAATTTTTGGACTTCATAAAACTCACATAATGGGCCTAGGCCAAGTGGCTCCTTTTATTAATTTTACTTCCTGCTTCTTCCTTTACAGGTAGTGATGACATCTTCACTGAGGCATCTGGACTTACTGGAACATTGAAAGGTAAATTGGGCATCGATAGTCCGAAAAACACTCGAAGATCTTGATGCTTATGTAGCTGCCATCATCATTAGAAACAACAGTAGGGAAACAACAGGGAGGGAAACACACTGAAGAAGGAATATAACCATAAAACTGAATTTAAATAGTATGACCTAAATTTTCCATGACTGGTTTTCTCAGTATCTCTTTAATTGCTTTTATGCCCTGCTAAATAACCAGATGAGAGAGTCCTGTTTATTTTTATGTGATAGCTCTTTCTTAGACCTGGATTTCTGGGCATGCACTGCAGTGGCATAGCTACTGCCACCATTGATGTTATAACAAACTGACATGCTTTGGTGAGCTTAGATGTTTACAGAACACTGTGTCTGTCACATCTCCAGTTCACAGCACAGTAAGTGTGCAGCAATTGTAAAGGCTGCTCATACCATAGAGAATTTATTAAACACTACTTGAACTTTAAAGGCAAGGAGATGATACTGCTGATGAATTTAGGCTTTGTTTTGCTCACTGAATTCTTGTGGTAAGATTATTTACCTTTTTGTGCTATTCAAAAGCAGTGGGGAGATAACTCTTTTTCTGTGTATTTCTCCAATGATGTTGAGCAGTGCTGTATGATTATATGGGTGTGCTTTGTTAATTTTGACCACTTAGAAAAAAAATCACATTGCATTGTTTCTGTGCCGAGTGGGTGAGCGTACGGGCATTTCCAGAACAAATATCCAGCTGTATAACTCTAAGGGCATGTCCACATCACACAATAGAGTGTGGGGCAGTGAGTTCTCAGTTAATGCCGACCAAACCAGCTCCAAAACTGGAAGCAGCAGGTCTGTGTTAGCATAGTGCTACATTTTTGCAGTTAAGCAGGGATTATTAGCTAGAATCCAGCTTTGTGCTAACAGAGCTATGCTGCTTTCAGGTCTGGATCTGGCATTGCTGCGGGAGCAATTGCTGTGCTATCTGGATGTACTGGCATGGCTAGTGGTAGGTCATGACCTTCTGCACCATGCTGGTACATAGATAAATAATCTATATGGTTGTTCCTGTAATATCATATTCGGTTTATGTTAGTCCAGTAACCTACAGGTGGATCAGGACTCCCACATCCATCATAGTACTCTCATGCTGCACAACAGAGTAACTGATATCCTAAAGACATCAAGCCTAGTCACTAGGAACTCTTGTGCCAGGATGAATCTCACTGAATCTCACTGGCTATTCCCGGAAAGTGAATGTCAAATATGCATGAGGAGTTTAAAGCAAATCAGAGAGCCACTAAACATGCAGAAATTTTGTTTACACAACTCTCAAAACTTTTTCCATGTAACTTAATGGAGACAACCGGTAAACACAACTACTACCTCGGCAATTGCAGAGGGCTTTGAAAAGATAGCTGCCCTACTTTCTCTGCACGTGTGAAACCACCTTCCTAGCCTCAGAAATGGTTTTTGCTGTGGGTGATTTTTAGGCTGGGTTGAATCCTCAGCTAATAAAAACTGACAGCTGGATTTCTTTTGATCCGCAATACTCTCATGGTGCTATGGCAATTTACACCACTTGAAAATGTGGCTTAGGCACATATAAAAAAAAAAATCTCAGCTGCTTGATGTGGAGCCTGCACAGACCATTTGCAACAGGAAACCCTGTGTCAAAACAGTTATGTTCCAGATCCGTCCCTTGGAGAATATTCACAAGGTGAAGAGGAGGCAGGCTGCCAAGCCTGCCCTTGTTTTAATTCAGCTCCCTGTGAGACATCAATCTGGGTTTCTACTTCTGGGATTCACTTTCCTTAGAAATAGTTGTTCATTCCTAGGTTTACCCAGAAGTTACAGAGCTCTTGTAGCTTTTGTTTGTAATTAGAGAGCAAAGTTTAATCCCTATTTCCTGCTCTATTAATAACAAACCATAAACTCCTCTCCACACAAGGGAGCAGCAATAGAATATTGAAAACAGTATGACACCTGGTTTACACACAGGAGTTTTAATCAATAGATCTCAAAACACTTTACAAAGGAAGGAAGTATAATTTTAATTTTATTGGAACTGAAACACAGGGGTAAAACAACCTGAGCAACACCCTGCAGTGTTCTTGGTCCCTTAGATTACATTATGTCTTGCATTAGCAGGAAAACATGCCCAAGAGACAGGGAGTCTGAAGATATGGGACTAGAGGAACTGGTAGTGTCCCACAAAGGATGTTCCAAAATACACATAGTAGCATTAAAAAGGAGACTTAAATTAGAATCCTTCAGTTTGAAGGTTGAAACTGCATGCTGTAAACTGGTAGGTCTGACCAAGGGAATTTTCATGTGGCCTGTTTTAGAAATAAAATGTTTGGAGCTGTGGGCAGGAGTTTGACCTTTTCCTAAATCATAAGAAATTGTTTTCATGCAGAACTCCTAAAAAGGGTTCTAGAGTCTTCCTCCTTGGAGAAACCTGCATCTTTATCCTGAAAGCATTAGAACCCACGTTTGCCTGATAGCCTTAAAATAGGATTTGTACCTATCAGCCCACAGAAAGTCTCGTTGACCAGCTTTTCTGGCTGTATCATTCACTGGTCAAAATCTACTGTTAGCAGCTCTGTTATTTAAATCTTTATGAATCCTGGTGACAAACTGGCCTGAGGATTTCCTGCCATGAAAGGAGTTTGTTTTCTTCATGCAGCTTAGAGGCCAGTGGTGTTGAGCAAGAGGATTTGTCAGCTGATTCCCTTCAGACATTTGTTATCATTTGGTGGGAAGATGCAGAATTTATTATTCTCAGCAGTAGGCTGATCTACCAAATCTCTTTGTGTTCCTGCCATTATTTGGGGAGGGGGGTGTCCTTATCTTTTCTACTTAGAAAGAGTAAATCTAAGTTGTGGGGTTTACTGCACTGATGTGTAAGCACGCAGTTAGTGCATGCCAGGGGCTGCAGAGGTGACCCATGGAGGATATGACCATGAAGTTCCATGAGCCTGTCTCCAGCAGCTCTGACACTCATGTAACACCCCATTGCGTGCCAAAACATCAGCCTGCCAAAGGAGCATGTGGTCCCCTTGCTCAGATATATTTAAGAGAGAGAGATGTTTAAGAAAGGGAAGTAAGCAATTGGGGTGGACTGAGTGTGACCCAGGGTGAAAACAGGGAGGTCAAGACTGTTGTGCTTGGTTTAAGGGGGAGGGATAACAAAATGTGTTTACTTAAGTATTTGTGTAATAGTTTATGGGTTTTTTTTCCCTCATCCCTGTATCAGTGCTTAGAAGTTTATGTTAATTGGCAAGAAATTAAATAAGTAAAAATTCCCCAAATGGAAACTTTTGCCCCTGGCAAAGGAGGTGAAAACTGACAAGGGAAACAGACAAATATGTGATGCACTGAGCTGTAGAAATACATTTTGACATTGTGATAGTCATGAATGAGTGATTATTTTGTCCTTGTAGGAAGGCCTGCAAATTAAATCAAACTAGGCCAGTCTCTCTTTGTGTAAGGACTGATCTGTGATCAGGCTGGTCCAAAAAATCAAATTAATTTGAAATCTGATGAGTTTTTAAATTCAAGTTTGATGCATTGGGTAGAGCCCTTTGGTGTACAAAACAGATCTGGTAACATAGGAAAAGATCCACACAGGCAGGAAAAATAAATACAGCAAGCAGTACCCCCAAAGGAGTCCCACCTCCTGAATTTGCAGGGTGCAGGAAGGACTGGAGCTGCAGTTTGGGTCTAGGCAGAGATACTGTGAGAAACTCAAGGCGCATTTTGCAATGTAGCGTGGGAACTGTGCCCAGAGCAGAAGCACGCACACATGGGAGAAGCAGAGGCAGCACAGAGCAGGAAGCCCTTAAAGTCATACACACTTTGCCTATGGCTCCACCACAGCTCTTCCAGATGGGTTGAAGTTGCTTGAGAAACCATCCTTCTTATTTCTGTGTCTGTGTGTTTGTCTGGATTTACTGGCTCACTACTCCATGCTCCCCCTCTTTTCTCCTCATCTCTCCCACACTTTGACCTCACACCATGAAACTGTCAGAGTGAGGAAACAGTTTGAGCTGAAACATTCATTCCACATTACGTGATTCTAGATTAAAGGCAAGGAAACATTTAACCCTTTGACAGCCTTCTCCCCTCCTCCTGTGAAGGCTCCGTTTCAAAGCTCCTTGCAAACCATGTGTAGATAGGTGGTGAGCACTGATGCTTTATCAATGTATATTCTTGTCTTACCAGTGGATCTTACCAGTAGCCACAGCACAAGGATTGAGGAGTGTCTGGGATTTGCAAACTGAATGTATTCTTTCAGCCCTATTCATGAGTCTTGGTTTTTCCAATGTGGAGACATATTTGCAGCATGGGGAAAATGTGCATTGCCAAACATATGAAGAGATGAACATTTGGCTCCATTTGTTTCACTTCATTCCTCAGTGCGAGGTTCATAAGTGCAAATGGCTAAAATTAAAAATACAAAAATAGATAAAATGAGGAGTCTCAATGATTAGCACTCAGGATTTAGAAACAAAACTTCTTGCTTTCTCCAAAGCTGCCTAATAAATAATGCTAGCAGAATAGCACTTACATATAAAATGTATCATTTCACAGTCCTGACACAAATATGTATTCTGGGTTTTAAAAGCTGCTCTTTTGGCAGATTATGACTCTCCTGAGAGCCAGTTACTGCTCTCCAGCACAGACTGATGAACATTAGTCAGATATATTTGGTATTTGGTACTAGCTCTTGGACTCTGGTCTTCATAGGTGGTCTTGGCAGTTAAAAGGGCAGATAAGAATGGCAACTCAAACCCTCCGTTCGTTGCTGGGGCTGTACTCCAGCAATACTACTGTAGTCCTGTAGAAGTGACTTTGACATAGGCATGATGTAACCATGTGGGCTGAAATGTGACGAAGATGTGGGGTTTTCACCAGGGCTCTGAAAGGATGTAGATGGGAAATGCTAATGACTCTTCAAGGCCTGGATTCTGGGTTTCCATTTCAGCAGAGCACCTCCAGATATGTAGTTCACAGAAATGTCACTTTGGTTCTGCCTCAGAGAAGCCATGGCTTCCCAGTAATCCCTTTTTGTGCACTTGGGAGGTTGTCACAAATGTTGACCTCCCCCACTGTCCCCAAATGGAGTACATACTCTTGAGCCAGAATTGTCATCACCACTTTCTATTCAGCACTGCCACCAGCCTACTACCTCTCCCAGTGCTTGAAGGAGAGTCAGTCTCTCTTACTGAAAATCAAATGCACACAAGAGCATAATTTGGAGATTTTGTGCCTCTTTTATTCCCCTGTCTGACTGCTTTTCACTGACAGTCACAGAACTGCTGAGGTGTACAGCAGTATACCTTGTTCTGCTAGTTAAATAATGAAAAGATTTGTTCATTTGAAGTGAACACCATTGCTTGTAGAGCATGAGTATGAGTTCTAGCCTCCAACAAATGTAAAACCAGCTCAGACACCCATGATCTTCATCAAAAATAGGGAGGCAAGAGAATAGGCTGTTGCACTTCAGTGCGATGTTCCAAAGTTGTTTCACTTTTTCATCATGGCATAGGAAAATATTGAGTTTTGAAGTTAAATACAATGTAGAACACTATGAAGAGTGGTGGCTCCTGCAAGCATCTGGAAACCTGGATCACAGTCAAAAAGTGACATAATTCAACTCTGTGAGAGTTCAAAGGCTGCATCAGAAAAAGCTCAACCCCTGCTTATCTGGTGAGCTTTCTAACCAGCAGAGAAGGTACAGTGTGTCTCCAGATTCAGCAAACAAAATTAATATCTTTTCAAAATGACCAGTTGCTGATTGCTAGCATTCTGCATTATTGCCCAGAAAGAAGAAAAACATCATCCTTAGGAACAGTCTCCACAATCATCCATAATAACAGCACAAGGCATGCATACTTTCACCCATCATATTTAGAAAATGTGCAGCTTCCCCTTGACCTGCTACAGAGAAGACAGTAAGTGTCTGTGTGATGAGATCCAGAGGCTGTGTCTTGAAACCCATTTGGATAAAATGGAAAATGTAAAAAATGTATCTTCTAAAGAAAAGAAGATTGGTATGACAGCTCCTGAATGAATTGGATCCTAGGGTTTACGGAGCCTATCAACTCATCTCTCTGCTTCATATTTGGTGTTTTTTTCCATCTGTAGGAACCTGTGCTGAAACACTATCATTTAGGATAAACTTTGTCCACTATGTGATGGATAAATTTATTGTCACCAAAGAAGGTTAACAGATGACGGGAGACTAGAACTGGGTTTCTGCATCACTTTAAATGCTCCTGTTTATACCAAAATCTTCAATAAAGGGCAAAAATCTAACAGAGCAGAAAATCACCAGCTTCACTTACACAGCTGCTTAGACAACTTCCTTGATTAAACGGAAGAGATTTCAGAGAAGAGCAGAAAAACTTTACAGGAACTAAACAGGTTTAAGTAAGCAATGGCTACGCAACACAAATGAGCTCAACATTGTAAGCACAAAACAAGGGAAGGGAATATTGGACTAAGCCAATGAGAGCACTTGGAGAGAAATGGCATAAATTCAAAGGTTCGTCTAAATACAGAGTTGTACCGACTTCATTTAGATGTGCTTTAAAATGCTTTAGGTAAATGAGGTCAAAAGGCTAAGTAGACACTCTTCTTTTGCTATAAACCATGTTTGGAAAATAAGTATTTGGAAATAAATTTTAAACTAAGCAGCAAAAACTATATTTCTAAGACTATGGAAGAACAATTGCAGGAGTTTTTGCTTGCAAAATTACATGAGAACAAGGGCATGAATTGAGAGGGATAAAAAATGGCAGAGCCAGTGAGAACAGTGGTGAAAAATTATCAAAGGAAGAGTTTTGCTTTGTCTCCAGAGGTAATAGATTGGATTGTCTTTTCTAGCACTGTTGTCCCTGCTTTTGAGATTTTTAGAGTGAAACTGGAGATCTTTTTAAACTTGTAATTGCATGGCCTTCCTGTGTTAGCCCCAAAGGAGATAGGGACAGCTCCTAAGAACTCAGAAAATACATGAACAGATGAATACTAGCAAATACGTCATGTTCTGCTGTTTCAGGGTCATGTGCTGGCTCTGCAAACATAGCTGCAGCTCTAGCAGTGTCAGTGTGATTTTGACCCAAAGTCTTCTAGCTTGCCAGTGGGCAGGGGGAAATCCAGCAGTAACAATAAACTGGCAGCCTTCCAGTTCGCCTTGTAAAACAATTAGACAGCTGTTTTCTGGTACAGACTAAGTTTCTTTTGATGTTTCAGAAAGTTACTTTTTCCTCTTCATTTGTACACCTGATATAAACCCTGTGAGTAGCCAGGTACCCAGGATACAAATATTTCTGTCTGAGCTGTTCCTTGAAATCAAGATCTGAATTTTCCTTTTTTTTTTTTTTCCTATGTTTCAGTTGTAAATATGGGATCCAAACAACTCTGAGTTTAAGGAATCCAGAATCAAGATCTAAATTCAGATGTTAAGATTTAAGCCATCCCTACTGCAAATGTGGACAATTCCTTTATTTCTCATTAGTGATTCCCTTCCGTGGATGCTGAAGTGCCTGGCAAATATGTGTGAATATCCTTCCTCTTACTTACAGACACAGTAACTTCAATTAAGAGGTCTGGCCAAGATCATCAAGCAAGTGACAGGAAAAATTAAAAATGGAGCCTGATTTTCCCATCTCCCAGGTCACACTGTATTTCCATGGGGAACCCCTGGAAAGGTGTGAGAAATGCAACTGACAGAAATACTGCAGAAAATAACCATTTACAAATATCTTCAATAACTCATAAGTCAGTCTTGGTATTACTATAATTGTGCATGGTCCCAGCATGTCAGTAATACTTTGCTCCATCAGTTCCTAACAGAGTTTGTAATTTAAGTAACTTTTTCCAACTTTTAATTACATTTTTTTTGGTAATATGACTCACTGTGCTTTGTGCATACCTTGAGGGAGGTAGTATGGTCTGGTAGTTGTTGTAAAGAGTTGGGAATTAATTACAAAGGACACAGTTTTTGAGTTCCTCTCAAGTACTTGCTCAGCTGTGTTACCCTGGGGCAAATCACTCAACTGCTTTGTGCCCAAGTAAACCCAGCTGTAAACCATCTTGAAAACCAGATGGTGCACAAGATTTAAACTGCTCAGGAGAATGAAGGGGGGAAAGAAGGTGGTGAATTCTACAGCTTGTTGCTTCCAATCGAGTTAATCTGAATTTAACCACTATAACTGAGGATTTAACTTTATATATATAAAAAACCCCACAACCAAACAAAACAAACAAAACCCACTCAAATCTTTGCTTCCTTTTCTCTCTTGACTTTATGTCAAGTACTTTCTCTCTAGAAGCTTAATTTTAAACCTTCAGTAGACTATATGTTTTTCCCTGGCAGCCTGAGGATTCTAATTCAGGATCAGGTTCTACATGACTAATCTTTGATATTTTACATGATTATTTTTAGGCACTTAATTCTATAGCATGCTCTTCTCTCTGCTTTTCATGCTACTATTCTCCTTCCTTAGTCTTGCTTAGCTTCAGTGGCACAGCCGTATGTTCTGATGCTTAAGTACTGCTAATAAAAATGCTGAGGTCTATTATTGTCTTCTGTAGATGGTATGTCCTGGCTTAAAACCAGTATCAAAGCTATTACAGGATTTGTATTGCTGGTCAATGAACAAAGGAAATACTGTACTCAAGTTTCTGTAGCAGAATAAATGTTTGCCACATGTTAGTATTTAGGAGAAGACTTAAATGTTTCAGTATTTTTTGGCTTTAGCTAAAATGTAGACCTTTTTTTTTCCCACGAGTGCCACAGGAATGTGAGAATACTTACGTAGGAGTACAAATGTAGGAATATTTGTGTATACTTCCAAAGCAGGGTGTATTAGGTTATAAGAAGGGAAAAAAAATATATTTTTAGTCTAGTATAAACAAGGAACATTTAAAGATGTGAGACATGAAGGAGCCATTTTATATGCTACTCAGGAAAGACCTTGCATGTTTTTATTACTCAGTATTGAAAATAAAACATTGACAAGTTTGAAATTTATTGAACTTTCTTCCCAAATAAGAAAGGATTAGAGCTGAGAGAGTAAGTTACAAACAAATGTAACAAGCTAGAGCACCTAATGTCTTCAGCAAATTTAGCCCTTGTTATACAGTACTGGGATGGTAAAATATTTAATTGCTATTCACAATTGGTGATAATTTTTCCACTTTAAACAATGTTCAGTGTGTGTGTGTCTCACAAACTGTTTACTCTATTTCATGTTGTTGAATCTTTAGATTTGGTATTTGATCTATGCTATTAGTAATTTAAGATATTGAAATTCTGTGCTAATAAACACCATACCAAAAATGCCTGCAATGAATAATGACACTGCTCAAATACCAAACTGTTAATTAACTGTAAGCTAAAGTAGAAATCCTATTACTGTTTGAGTTGCTATTTGGAAAAAAAAAAAAAAAAAAAAAAAAAAGGTGCAGTTCTTGTATGCGAATAAAAGAATTTTAAATTAATCAGAACATGAGACATTCTCACATGACCAGCTGCGGAAAACAATAAATAAAACAGAAAGTGAGCTGTAGATAGAGCAAATCGAGCAAATCCAGGTGATAAGGAAAATCATGACTAGAGTTGTCTAATATAGGGACAAGAAAAATATAAAATATATTTTCAAGTCCTGAGCTAT
The DNA here is from genome assembly GCF_003259725.1 of Athene cunicularia. Classification (NCBI taxonomy): domain Eukaryota; kingdom Metazoa; phylum Chordata; class Aves; order Strigiformes; family Strigidae; genus Athene; species Athene cunicularia. The sequence goes on along the minus strand of NW_020799100.1, from coordinate 10,321,190 downwards.
ATAAATAATCATCAGACTCAATTTACATTTTTGCTGCTCAAAATGAGTAAAAGGTTGATTTAGCTCAGTATTGCCAGCTGAAACTGCAGCTGGGAGTGTTTTTCTATATCCACTAAACACAGAGTTTTCCCCTCTGTGTTCCTGAGTGTAAATCATTTCATGGTCCCGTGACCTCATATGGCCTGTTTAAAGAAAAGATTTTTGCATCATGACTTTAACATGGTCCAACCCAGTTTCTTTCCACTCTCATTGAGAATAGAATGATGGATGCTTCTTGTTGTTGTTATTGCTACCATAAAATGGGCCAGTTTACAGCATACAGCTTCAAATCCCTTTGTACTTGCTGAAACAGAATGCAGTGAGATGCTGCCAGTGAAATACATATTGATAGACTGGTGATTTCGATGTGTTTTGAGGTATTAAGTAAAGTCTAGTCTTAAGGCAAATCATGACGAATTCCCAAAGCCAGAAATTTCAGGCATCATAAAACCTTCTCTTCTTTAAAAAAAAAGGAATCTAATGAATTAAATATACTTTATGTGAAGACCTTGTTTCTTTAAAACAGTATTTTGAAGTTAAAATCTAACTAGTTTGGGAAAAAAAGTTAAATAGTTTTAGATCACCTCCTTGCTCATGATTAATAGAATCCATTTTTTTGCAGGTTTTAAACCACACTGTGCTATTTGTCCCTCTCATTGCCATGTAGGAAACCTACAGAAAAATGAGAAGTATGCCACTCAGAAACTGACTACAAAATGCTGGTACAGGTATGTCTTTTGCCTATATAATCACTTTCAGAAACAACTGGCATGCATTCAAAGGAAGATAATCTGAAAAAATAGTGATTTTTATAAAATCTCCTTCTAAAGAGAGACACTGTAAGGCTAAAGCTTGCATATGAACACATCTCTCCCCAAGTTGCTAAGAACACTTTCTAAACTTCAGTTTAAAAGCTTTCAATTACTACTTTTCACTATCTACGCTCTTCTTTTACTTTTTGCCTTTATTTTCCAGTCTTGTGACTAAGCAAATCTGGTAAATTTTGCTTGCTCAGTATAGCCCACATCACTCTCCTCATGTCTTGCTGTAGCTTATTACCTATGTTTGGGAATACAACCATCCCCAGGATAAGTCACTTCTCTTAAAAGTAGGATTTATTATCTTTATTAATAAAATCCACATTTTAAGCCTAAACTATTTGACTGTGTCCCTTTCACAAAGGAAATAATTTGGGACAATCTATTTTTTAAATCACAGTTTCTAAATTCTTTTGCCCCAAAGAGAAAATTCTGTAAATTCCTTTGCTGAATGAGGATGGGATTTTTAAGGAAGATGTAAAGACAAAATGAAAGACCCTCTCACACAACCTGATTGCTGAATTTCAGAGATGCCCCTTATTACCAGCTTATTTTCTTGCCTTTTTTTCAGGGCTGTGGAAAACAATTTCTGTCAGCTACATCAAAGCGTAGTGGCAGATTTCCCTTTGGAAGTCAGAGCCTGTTTCAAACGTCTCTTTAAGTCCTGCATATTTGGAGACTTCGGTCGGACAAGGTGGAGGCCTCTTCGTTTCTCTCCATTGCAGCTCCCAATCATCCTGCTGACCTCCTGGCAAAGCTGCTGGAAGGCTTCATGCACTCCCTCACAGTTCTCCCGGGCTGAGACTTCATAGTAAGTACCTCCCAGTTCACTGGCCAGCTGCAGCCCTTCTTTGGAGGACACCTGCCTGGCTCGCAGGAGGTCTCCTTTGTTTGCCATCAGGAGCAGGGGAATGTTGGCATTCGGGTGAATCTTTCGGATGTGCTGGTGTAGGGGACGGATGACTCGGTAGCTCTCGTAGTCTGTGATGGAGTAAACAAAAACGAAGCCATCTGCCCAGTAGATTGAGCGGTTTATCTGCTCTTGGCAGCATATGCTGTCAGTGTCATCCTGCCATCAAAACCAAGAGGTGTGAGATTAGAAAACTGAGAACAGGGAGCAGACAGAGCAAACAGTCATACAGCACTGTTAGCTACTCAGAGCTTTGTTTTAATGTGTGGCTGTTTCTCAGTGTACAGGCAGACACCTCTCTGCCAGGGAATGTACCAGGGAGAGGAGAAACTTCTGCTGTGTCAGTAACACATTACAGGTAAGCAGTAATGTGGAGTGGGGAGGGGTCAGAGCAAACTGGTTGAAAACAAGAGAACAGCCAAAATACTGATACTGAAAAGTTTGTTCCGTATTCTATTGTACTAAACCAGCGTGCCAGAAACCCGCTCTTTTATTGTTGGATAAAATTGTGATGGGCACAGTAAGAATGTTATCAAATTCAGCAGGCTAGTCACACTAGTGCAAGTGAGCCAGTTGTCCCCCAAAGTGTTTTTTTAGGGCTTTTTCCAATTCTGTATTCAGTGTCTCCATGGGTGAGGGTTCTCACGAATTCTGTTTAGTGAAGCCTGATAGGTTTTTCTGCCATGTAAATCTCCAGATAGTCAAAGGCAAAGTTACTTCAAAAAAGCAATTGGTTACAAATAACTAACTGCCGGAATTGAAAATGAGGTGAAACCTCACTGCTCATTTGTAGAGCAGCAATGGGTTTGTATTATTGCTTTGCTGGTCACACATTTGTGCAGTCCACCACCACTCCTACTCAGACAGCCATAACAATCACCAGCACTGGGAATATAAAGCTGAATACAATACTGTGGGGCTTGAAAAGAGATCAGCTCACTTTTCAAGATGAAGCTATTTTCAGCTAATCCTCTACTCTTTGTTATCCGTGCTGGCGGGTAGCCCAACCAGATAGGAAGATCACTGCTGCAGTTACTGCCAGTTACGTGGTTTGTAAAAACTGACATTAATATTACAGGCTTTCTGGAACTCTATAATTTCTTTCATATCCAACAAGCACTACGAGTATTCAGTATTCAGCTCTTGATGAAGTTGGTAGGAATTAGAGGCTTTTGTGTATTTTAGGGGGAGTTCAACATCACGAATACAAAGCCCAAACTCTCATTATTGTTATTGCTAAATTCCATTCAAGAAATCTTCATCAACTTCAGTAAGACTATTAGAACATATGTTCCATTATCTATTTATCTATATAATATATATCTGCCATTCACATTAATTTTAACAGAGTTTACATGTGCTCAGCCATCTCCCAAAACAGATTACTTTTGTTTAGACACCTAAATATGAATTATAAAGCCTAACTTCAGGAAGAAGAGGTGGAGAAGAATGAAAGTAGACAGTAAAAAAAGGACTACTTCTGTGAGAAGAAGGAAGCAGAATTTCTGAATTAGGCTTACAACTTTCAACAGGAGTTCTGATAACTAATTGCCCTTTGTAAATATATCAATATTGCCAATAGAGACACTGGCTCATCATACCTAGTAGTTCTTTGCCCTTGCCAGCTCACAGTAACACTAAATCCTGTTAGCAGGGAAATTGTTTAACAGATACTCTTTACCACTCCTCTCTCCCCCCAAAATCTTCAAATCCAAAAACCCAACAGAAGTGCACATGGAATGCAGAAGGATCCTCACTAGCAGCCTTGTTTAAAAGGTCAGTGAGTGTGAACTTAAGCCAGGACAGGGCAGGCTGTGGGAAGAAGGGCAATTTTCACTGTTGGTGTCTGGTTTGTAGCCAATCTGTAGATAATTAGCCACCCTTCAAGTCCTGCTAGCCTCTTTTCACCAGCAAACTCCTTTCATGGGGAAAAAGAACTAATTGCTCTGGCAAGCATTTGAAAATGTTTTTTTGGAGAAGGTGTACATTCAGAGAGCCCTAATGAGCAGAAATTCTCAGTTACTGCAGCTAGGCCCACCCAGTAGTGAGATGGATGGATAATCCCCAACGGAATGCTTTATTCAGGAAAATCAAAGGGTAATGGGCTACTTTTTAAATGGAAATCTCTGCTCCAGAATGAATTTTGAAACACACAGTCATTTGCCATGTATAGTCCAAGCAGCAATGAATCACCTAACAAAACCAGTTATCTGTTTGCTTCTGTTTCTCTCTTAAACATTAACAATTCCAGTGTGGCTAGAATCCTGAGCGATTCCACGTGATTTCCTCCCAAAACACTGTACTCAGCCTTCAGAGTGCAAAAAACCTCTTCCTTAAGGATTTTAACAGAAAATCCAACCTATTTTCAGTCTTAACAAGTCCTGTTCAGGAACAGTCCCTTCAAATTATTTCAGATATATCATTTGATGCAAATAGAGATACAGGCTAAGGTAAGTGTGTCTGTGGGAACTGTTGAAACAGTGCAGACCTTTGACTAGAACAAAGAAAATGAAACTCCTTCCTAACTAAATCAAATCGTTTCTGACTAAGAAACCTCAGCTGTTGGCATTACTAAATTTTGTGGAGCTCTGGCTACAGTCACAGGACTACAGGGCACAGTCTTAATAAAACAGGGAAAGTGGAAAATAAACGTATATCTGGTGAAAGAGGGAATTAAATTATTTCTCTCCCTCCTTTCTCCATGGGATAGAACAGAGAGGGGATTCCCTTTGTTAAGTGTTTTATCGGGCAGTCCCAATTGTGCCTAATCACCACCCACAGCTTCTCTTTGCAGGTCCTCTCTAAGCAAGCTGGCATAGGGCCTTTGTACTATTAAGTCCCACTTGAATATTTGGAGAACTTCCATAGCAGCTTTTGTTTGCTTCTTAGTGTCCAGAGTAAATGAGGGGTCCTCTCCTCTGCTCTGTGCACCCCCAGCAGTAGAGGGTGTGGAACATTGTCAAGGCTTTCCACTTAAATCTACTTCCAGTGATCAGAGAAATAGAAACTGAGGCTGTAGGAGCTTCTCTTACTGTTTTCTGTAAACTCAGGATGGAACAGTTCTACAGCACAGAAATAAGCCCATGCACACATGGGTCTGTGCAGACAAAACAAGGTATATAAAGCTGTTCAGGGCTAGTCTGAAAGAGGATGAGAGAAGGTGGTCTTTCCCATGCAGAAATATATTTGGCCAAGTGTGACCTTAAATTGAGATTAAGGCCAAACCTAGAAGTTTAGGTTTGATGGTAGCAAGAGCATATGGCATTTTATCATGAAATCTCAGCTATTCCATAGGAATTATTACTCTCATGAGATTTCCATCGTTCATGTAAAAAACAGTTTCATTACATTTCCTGCTGCTTTGACACTATTTTCATCCTCTTGTTCTGCATGTAAAGCAGATCTTCAAAAAAAAAGATCTCTTAATCTTAAATCCTGCTTGGAAAAATATTTCTGGAAACAGGTTCCTAGACAAATATTAAATCTAGAATATCTAAAACACTGATAGAAAGAGGGGTGTTGATAAATGTTAACACCTTAAAAATAAGGAATGAATAAAAGTAAAATTAAAAAAACCCACAGAAGTAAGGAAACCACTGAAAAGCACCCAAGTTGGAATAACTGTTGTGAGGCCTGTCCCCTTGGAAAGAAACACTTCTAGAGAAGAACAATTCTGGGTGTGCAGAAAGATCTAAGCTGAGCCAGCTGGGCCTCCAGACAGGTGAGTTTTCTGCCACACAGGGACAGAAACCATTTTACAGGAAATAATCAAGGAGTTGGCAGGAGCAAGCCAGATTATGATTTTACTGCTATTTAGGCTTGGGATGCAGTAATGTGTTTGAAACAGATTTGTTTAATTTCAACTTACTCTTAAAGGAGCCCGATTTAACCACTTCAAGGTCTCATTTTGGTGGGGCTTAAGATACCCCCATTAGTTTTCATTTGGGCTTGAGACCAGGTATTTATTTTTCTGCTGATTAAATGGAGTTACAGATGAAAGTGCTGGCAACAAAAAAGAGACAATAACTGTTGTAAACTACTAATGCACTGAGCAGATGTTTTACCTCCAATGAAACAAAGGGAGTATCCTGCACCTGTAGAGAGATCTGTTCCCCATCTATGGTGAACTTTCTTGAATATAAAGCGCCTGGTGGAAAAGTAAGATCATTAGAGTCAGTGACTGTAACAAAGAAGAAAGAGTACATAAAGGCAAAATGTAACTGTTGAAATCCAGATTTTTGATGTTTATGATATGTAGCTGCTTATAGAAAAGTGAATGGCACACGGTTGTGTGGCTGTTTACTTAAGTGAACTGGTTTTGTGTTGGCTATGTGGTCAGATGTTTTGAATGTATACCTAGGATGGTGTCTGGGAAAGCTGGCACTCTGTATTGAATCAGTCAAAGTGCGCACATAAATCCGATTCAGGTTTCCAATCCATATTGTTAACTTTTTAAAATGTGGACTGCTTATATCTGAAACCAAGATATCCAGGTGTTGTCTGTAAAAGGAGCGAGCTGTTTCCTACTGCATTTTTCTGAATTTTTTTGAAAAGGATTCTAGTTTTGGATACAGAGGAAGTGACTGTATACAAATTGCCCGGATGCTCTTTGGAATTTGTCTGGCCTTAGCAGTCAGAGTTTGGTTGGAATCCCTAAAGACTGGACACTTTGAATCTGACTTTGGTTAATCTGAATGACACATATTCAGGGCCAAATGCTAGTTCAAACCATCAGGACTGATCCAGCTCTAATAAAACCATCACCATTCTGGGCTTTAACTTGATTTTGTTACTGGAATGTGGGTTAAGTGACAATGAAAACTCAAGTTTTGATCTTACAAACTATCTGTGGTTGTGATAAGGACAGCTTCAGAGATTGATGCCATTATAATTTTTCTTTAGAACTTAATACCAGGCACATGGATATGTGAAGAAATGCTATATCCACAGCTGTTGTATACAGCCTTGTCCAAATACAATTGTCACTGCTGCATCTAAAATAATGTACTTCATCTCAAACATAGAGAAAACTCGTCTATCGAAGAGTAAGGAATTCAGATTAACAGGCAGGTCAGTCAATGGCAATAATGCCATCACTTCTGAAAATCATCTTTGGTTCAAGGAAAACAGGTGTTTTGATTCTGGTGAAAAAGTCTCTGAGATCATAGAAACATTTACAATATAAGGAAATTTAGTGTGGCAAAGTTTGCTGCATCTGAATCCAACATTATCATATTATGTTTTAATATAGGCTCTGTGAAGTGATCTAGCCCTTCTGGGACTTTTTTTTTTTTTAAAAAAAAAAACCACATTGGATTTTAAGCTGTAAAGATGTTACTGTTTTGTGGGAAGACACTACACCCCTTAACCAATATAACATATTATTCCTACTCTAATGCACTGCAGAAAAAAGAGCAGGTACTTCCAGACACTGTCTGTGTTCTGCCTTATACTCAACTGAAGGAGAAGCATGGTTGAATGATCACAAATACACTGCCACCTGTTTCTTATTTCTGGCATATTTATTTCTTCTATAGCATGGCTGTTGGGCTGGTAGCTTAATGAGAAAAGCATGTGGTTCTCAGCAATGTCTCTGGCAGCAATCCACTGCAAAGCTCAGAAGTCTATCTGATATACAGTCTCCCATAGAAGAGATGAAGGAAAAGAAAGAGAAGTAGTGCAGCCAACCATCAAGGTTACTTAGGGTCAGTGAGAGGGAGCTGTAAGGAGGAGCTTTCAGATTGTATTTCATCAGACAGGCAGAGATCAAAGGTGCCTTGTACTGCCATCTCCTTTCCTAACTCATCATTCCAAATTCAGCATGCATCTCCAAAGTGAAGCAATCACTGCTTTGAATCCTGTCCTCCTTCACCCAAAAACTGTGAGATGGCCTCTGTGTGGGATGTGCTAGTAGGTATGAGCACGTTGTACATAGATTCTTTGTTCAACATGAGCCAATACAGTTGGCACTTTCTTAGAACAGAGGCTGTGAATTAAACAGTTCACATGAACACATCCTCTGAGGTGTCAGGATTAAACAAGAAATGCAGTAGAAACAGTTTGCATGGTGACTTTGCTTATCTTACAGAAAGAAGACTTCAATTTGGAAGTGTCCCTTGGCATAAAAGCTACTGAAAAAAAGGGAGTATACAAAAAAAGTTCTGAACTGCCTTTTACACACTTTGGAATTCCTCTGGCTTCCCTGGGGTTGCAGAGAGAGCAGCGTTGGGTTTCCGCGGTTTAGTCGATATGCAAGTTGTTCCTTAAGGCTGCATTTTAGCATAGGTATTTCCCCAAGCAAACCTTTTACTCCGATCCTATTCCATCAAGTTGGAAAGAAAAATAGCTAAAAGTATCATTAATAATGGGCCTTTGATTTATTGCTTTCATAGCTTGAGGCTATTAACTGAAAATATGCACCTTATGGACATCTAACACTGCTTGGCTTTCCTGTAATATTGCACCAGTCACAAAACAGAGAAGATTTCTTTCCAGGCTATCTGCAGTACTGCAGTAGAAAGCAGACTCACCAGTATTGGCTTCATAGTCTCCAATAAATCTCTTTGTGAGAAAGCGTACAACCAGAGCTGTAAAACAATGAAAAAAATATGGGTCTTTAATGTGAACCAAAATCAATCTTTGCAGAACACATGGAATATCTTACTGGAAGAGTTAGTATATATGGAACCAAGTTAATCTTTGAACTGCTCACATATTATTCTGCAAATGCTTCTCTCAACACTCACAGAAAAAGATCTGGGGTCAGACTGTGATACCCATTGCAGAGTTTTTCTCAACTTGTACTGGAAATTGCCCCTTAAATTCAGTGTGGCTATTCAGTGTAGGACACGGAGGTTTGCTTGTTGTGATTGCAGGTATCTGACCTTTGGTTTGGAATAATTTAGAAAAAGAGTAGCAAGCCAATAAACTGAAACTAATCCCAGTCCCACATTTAAGACATCTGTGTCATATAAGAAGTGAGGCAGATGGATGTAATGGTTCTTCCCATCCTTAAAAATCCTCAGTCCTTCTCATGAAACCCATTAGTGATATCTAATCACACCCACCAAACAAACTGCATGTGCTCTGCACACATGGGTCATGCTGCAGCACCCCAAGCCTTCTTATCCACCTTAACCTGTGGTGCTTTCTTACACTGTTGGATTATAACATTTTCCTTTTTCTTGATGACTTTATAATACTTAAAATCCCATCATGGCAACAGTAACATATTCTTGTTGTGTTTTCATCTCATCAGATTCCTAATCATTTGCAAAGCCACTTAGTTAATAGTTAAATAAAAGGGTTTATTCTGCAAACAACTCTATCGCAGATTTCATTTAAAATAATATTTTTTTCACAGTGGATACTGGCTCACCTCTTTAGTACCCTTAAATGAAATTGATTGTGTAGCTGTTTTCAACAAACTACTTTTAAAAATAATATGAAAACGTAACTGTTTCAAATCCAAATCAATCAAACATTTTACTGAGTCCTGTGGAACTTCAGACGTAGTAAAACATCTGGCCTTAATAATTTCTGAAATCATAAACTCTATTTTCAAAAGCAATAATGCTTGCTTTACCCTCTTTTCTCTTTTGGAGAATAATACAGGAAGACACATCTTGTATGCTGTTATTTGTCTGCAGAGCATAAACCATTTACAGCAGGAGAATAAAAAACACTAGTCCCTGTTTTGGGGTGTGGAAATTTAGACGTGGTTAAATAATTTGCACAAGACCAGGTAGAATAATTTGTGAGTACAGAGGTACCAAGACAGTGCCCTCTACTCATAACTGCCGTCTCCCGTTGGCTGCTCACACAGAGCTACCGCAAATCTGTCTCACAAATTATTCAGTGCATTTTCAAAAAAAAAAAAACAAAAACAAAAACAAAAAACTAAACCCAACAAAACAAAAAAAAACCCCAAACCTTAAAATGTTCAAGCTGCAGCAGTTAAGGCTTTTAACAGCCTTGGGTCTATCTGAGCTGCAAATGAGCTCTTAAGTACAGCAGCAAGAAAAAGCATGGAACTACACCTGTGGACTTACCTGTCTTGCCAACGCTACTGCCACCCAGTACCACGAGCTTGATGATTTTGTTGGGCACGCAGTCTAACACAGGATACTCTGGTATGGGGAGCAAGAGAAAGTTAGTAGAATACTGTGACATAGTATCCTGAGAGATGAGACGCATGCCAGAAACGAGAGCTGTTCAACTCCGGTAGGAGTTGGGGGAGAAAAGAAGGAAAACAGCTTCTCGGCGTCTGTTCTTGGCTGTATATCCTTGGATAGAGAAGCCTTCTCATTTCATTTAAGTAGCTTTTCTGAGGAATATTAGAGCGACTGGCCTCCTCTTCCCGATGCCTCTGCTCAGACAGCAACTTTGGAAAGCAAAAGGGAACTTTTTGATCAGCCCCCGTGAAAACTGACTCCTCCATTCCCCAGCCAATCACAAGTGAAACCATGACATTCCTCCAGCCGGGCACCGAGCGTGTGCCTCCATCAACCACGCTCCCTCACTCGCTCCCTGCTTTATCTCTCCCCACTGCCTGTTTTATGCGCTGCCCCTTGGCTCTTTACTAAAATGAGATTCTTCTGTTTCACAGTCATCACGGTAGCATTTTCAGCAAGATACAGTCACCCTCGTGCTCTGCTCTAATTCCACTTTGAATAATCCCGTTCTGCCTGTCTAGTTTCTTTGCGTTTTCAATTGTCTCCAACTCCATGCTCTGTTGTTCTCCCTGTCCTATTGTGTCCTGCAGTTGGGCCCCTTCAGAGTGCCGAAGCTGATGGGACACTCCTCTTCAGGAAAACAAACACATTTTCCACCCACACCCCCCTAGTTTTTAGGCAGCTGTGGATTATTCCAAAATACTAGCTCAATATGTATCCTCCAGGATACATTTGATCTGCTGGTTTATACACATTGTTAGTCTTAATGGCCCACTGGAATGTGGGTTAGCATTGGGTTGGGACACTGCAGTTTCTCCAAACATGGAAAAGTGAATTTCGGGCTGGCGACAGTCTTGAGAAGGCTGACGAAGGACTCGGTATCCTTCAGTGGAGAGAGCCAGAGAGAAGGAATGAAGAAAGAATTACATCTATAGGAAAACTCAGCATAGTTTTAAGACAGCTGGCGGCTGCAAGGTCTGTTGGGATGACAGCATGTAACCGTACACTAGCTGCAATCAGCTCTCAGTTATCAAGGATAATGGGGAGGGAAGAAAAAGGGAAGAGCAGAAGGGAGGGAATGACCCAGATAAAGCAAAACTGCAAATAATATAAACCAGATATAAATTAAACTACAGAAAATATAGTTAGAGCATTCATCTTTGAAAAACTTCTCAAAAGAGGTCTGCAAGGGGCAGGAGCAGCTTTAGGCAGCAGTGGCAAGAGACAAGCCTGGTGCAGGCAGCATACTTCTGAGACGTGTACTTTGTCACGCTGTGTGGGAGACATGGATATTAACGGAAAGTGGCACCACAAGCTAATCCACCCACAGATCATGGAGACCCGAGGATGCAGATTTTTCCTGTCTTCTGTACGCTCCTAGCAGGCAGAAGGTAGGCATGGCTCATTATGTAGAGACTGCAGCCACCAAAAAGACATTTTCTGCCCAGCTGCTTTAACACCACTGCTTTCAACCACAGCATACACATAAGTTCTCCCCAGTAGGTTTTAGAGGCCAGGGGTACAGTTGCAAACTAGCACAAGAGAATGAGAAATCAGGTCAGGTCTCTAGATGCACTGGGGGCCAGGCTGTCAAATGATCCCAATTTCCATATTGGCATCACAGAGGACAGGCTAAGTGTGAACTGGCTTTAGAAAAATCTAGCTTTGGTGCACAGCAGTCCCATGAAATAAGCACAAGATTCAGAAGATTTATGGATATGTCACTTTTCTAAGGCTCTGTTTCCCCTCTAAAACTACTTCTGAAGCAGTATTTGTGCAGAGTTGTTGTGTAAGCCCCAAGTGTTATTACTTTGACCATCATCACAGTCAGCTGATGAAGAGGTGGAACAAAATGTCTGGAGGGCTACCCAGCTCATAGTACTGGGAGGGAGCCACCAGATCATGTGTCTTTTGGGACATGGCTCCTATGTGAATGGTTTTCATATCTTCCAGTGTAAATTTGTTTCCAGATTTTTGCAAACACCCAAACACTGAAAAATCTTTTCTAGGAAATTTCATTACCAGGGTGCTTTAATCTCACACAAGTTTTGTAAGAACAGGCAAAATGAAAGGAGGAATAGGAAAATGCTCAAAATCTTGTGGTTAATTAACAGGACACTTTGAAATCTATTGTTGAGCTAAACACATAATAAATTTTGGGATTAGCTAGCAGCAGTCTGTAACTGTCCACCCCTCTAAGTGTAGGATGTTGGAACCTTTGTTACCATTTGCTATTAAAAGCATATGTAGTGAGTAATATAAAACTGTTCATCACAATAGTCCTTCTATAAAAACAAATGGTAATATATCTGTCACCTTCTAGGTGGCCAGAAGAGCCAGGTAAGTTAAGCAAGATCCAGAGAATATACCATCTGAGCAAAGACATTCCTAGAAGAATACAGATTTGCTGGCTTGCTCCAAAAGAGAGGCAACACAATCCACAGAAACAAAAGTTAAAGTCCTTTTGAATAAATAAATGTTGTGCCAATGATGAGGAACTCCAGAAGGTTCTCACAAAAGTGAGTGAGTGCTCATAAAGTTGGCAGGTGAGCTTTAGTCCAGATAAATGTAAGGTAATCTAGAGAAAAAGAATATAAACTATGCTTAAACAATGCTGAACTTGGATGCGGCACTCATAAATTAGGAAAGAGACCTTAGAGTCATCACTGGCAATCCACACTTGTCAGCTCAGTGTGCAACAGCAGCAAAAGAAGCCAACAAAATGTTGAGTTTTCTTGGCAGGGGAATGGAGAAGGACACACTGGGTAGCATTTTGCTGCTTATGTACACACTCGGAGCATCCACAATGCCAGTGTGGCATGCAGTTCTCTGCATCTCAAAAACATAGTGGGGGCTGTGACGGCACAGAGCAGGGCACCAAAACTGATCATGGGCCTGGAGCAGCTGCTGTATCAGGAAAGACTGGAAAAGCTGTTTACTATGTGCCTGTATGGATGCTGGTGCTGACACGAGAGGAGATGTGTGGGGGAAAGGAGTGAAAGACCAGTGGTGGAGGAAATGTTGAACTGCTGCTTTTGGCAGCTGTGATGGCTTCTGGTTGCTTAAAACAAATGTGAAAGCAGTTTTAAAATGTATCTTGGAAGCAGACCAATCGATTTTTAGTTCCTTTGCTAATATGCTTCAATCTAAATTTCTTATGCACTAGCCCAGGCTTTGGGCACCTCGAACCAAAGCCTGTTTCCACTGTGTGCAGAAACCTCTGTCCAGAGAGAATAGTTTTCAGTCATAATAAAAAAAGCAGCATATTCTCCAAAAGTTTTAAATCTATTCTCAAGCTCATTTCCCCCCCACCCCAAAATTATAAATTTTAGGCTCTAATTCTGAAAGAATTCAAGTAAGATGTAGAATCAAAGCCACAGGTTTTCAAATCTGATACTTACCTGATTTTCTAGATTGTCAGAATAGCCTTTTCACTGAGTGAAACCATGCAGAAGGATGCACACTATTTGAGATTGTATAACCCTTAGCATGTAGAATAAGTATTGTTTTTAAAAGACATGTATAACCCTTAGCATGTAGAATAAGTATTGTTTTTAAAAGACATTTTCATTGTTTGTGCACAATGGACTTATATTTAGCTAAGAAAGCTGTTTTAAATTCAAATTCTCTTGGAAAAACAATAGTTTAAATTAAAGGGAGAATGTTTGCAAAACTCAGAGCAACTTTGAAAACATTTGTAAGATTCTGGAGATTTCACTAACCACTTCTTGAGTTGCTCCATGCAAAGATACGTGCCTTTGCATGTTGCACAGAGATTATGTTATTTCCACACCAAATTTTTTGCAGATTTATTTATTGGTCTGTGTTGCTTTTGGCTATAGTTTTTATAAGATTTTCTATTTTTATTGTTGTTGGCACTCCCACACATCTTAGGAGATGAAGCATTCTAAAAATAAAAATATTTGCCATTACCATAGTGCTTTTCATATGAGGATGTCAAATTGCTTTTAAAACTGGACACAATTATTCCTTATACATTTTACAAAAGGAGTAACAGACGAGCAGAGCCAGAGTGATCTTGCTAAGATCCCATCATGTTGGGGAAACAATGATTGTTGTCATTCTTTGCCCTTCTGCCTTGTACTAGCAAAAATGATCTTTCTTCTAAAAGTCTAGTTGTAATGGTTAGTTACATTTGCCTCCAGTATATATCAGGTGGTTTTGTACAGTATATTGATGTTATGGCGACATGGCTGGAGAAGTACAGCTCATTTCTGAGCAGAAGTGCTAAATGTGGTGCTGGGGAAACGCCGGTTGCTTTGGCAGATGTTGTGTAAAACTTGTAGCTGGAGGCTTGTGTACACATCCCCTGCTCCTGAATGTATTCCAAACAACAACAGATTGATCTTTGCAGCTTTGTCTGACTGTCTTTGTTCTCTGTTGCAAACTTGGGCCTCAAAGGCCAGTTCTCACGTCTCACTAAACAGAAGTAGTGTTTCAACCACCTTTTTGCTCCCAGTAACTAAATACTGTCATAGATAGGAAAGGCAAATAAAAAGCATCTTTGCAGGAGTTGAGAAAGGAACAGAACTTGAATGTGATTGGGCACAGGGAGCCAGCTATGCTTGGGATTTCACCTTGTGTGGAGCCTGATCATGGGTTAAATGTGATAAAATTTCGGCCGTCTGCTTCAGCATTAACCTCAGATGATGTTGTTTGGGGACAAGACTGCCATTTTAGTACCATAATTGTACCCAGCACAAAGTTCTTCGGATCCTGAGGCCAAAGTGAAAGGAAGTGTCCTCAGATGCTATTGCGACAGCTGTGATAAATCATATTTGATTCTATTTTGGGATGTAAGGGAGGCGATCATTTAAATATATAGTTCAATTTGGTTAAACATGGTACAAATTCCACTATTTTTGTATTTCCTGTCCCCAATTTTGTTGCATTGCTGTTCATGGAAACCCTGTAAGGAGCATGTGTCCTTTTTCACTTTTAGCATATTTTGTAAGGATTTTTTTTTTTTTTTAGGTTGCCAAATACTCTCCCTTGGGAGCCTGTAGTAGATGACATGAAAAGTACAATGTGCATAAGAGAACATCGCTGCAGGCGAGCTACTCAAATAGAACGGAAACATCTTGGCCTCATAAAAAAGTTTGTGCTTTGGTAACAGAACCATCCTCCATTCCCCACAGATATTCCCACAAGGTCAGGGCTGGAATCAGGGGTGGTGTGTGGAAACAGTCCTATCATGACTGACAGTGTACTTCATGCGCAGCATGAACAAAGGGCTTCCAGCCACCTCCATCAGCACTTTTCAACAGCACTCAGTTTATAGTTAATACAAAATATGAGACAGGCTCCTTCCAGGTGTGACGCACTTCTGTAGATCTTAAGTCAGACAGATGACAAACATTTCTACCCATCCCTGGCTTCACGAGGGATGTTTCCCTCTGGCGTGTATTTGCTTTTGGTAAGCACTGTGTGAAGTGCTATACGGTGACTTGGCAACATTTTTCACTCATTTTCCTCCCGGGTTTACAATAGACACTGTTGTCATTCCTAGTGCTGTGCTCTGAAAGAGCCCTTTTTGTGATTTTGCTGAAACGGGGACGCATGGTACAGAACAGCAAAGGATTACTCGGTGCAAAACCACTGTCTGATTCCATCATCGCATTGGGCATTGTCGTAAAACCCCTTTGTGGGTGCTGACAACCACTGAAAAGAGTCTCAGGAATCGCAGAGTTTGAGCATGCACCTTGGAGCCGTTTTCGGGCTCTGGGGTGGCCGTGGTTTCCCTCGCTGGGGGGTTCGGCAACATCCCCCAGCTCCATTCCTGTGGGGACGGAGCCTTCCTCCAGTCCCATCGCCATCCCACCGGCGCCTCCAGCCACCTCCCTGGGCCGAGGGAACCGAAGCACGTCCCGGGCCCCGTCTCGGCTGAGGGGGAAGCCGCAGCCTAGCCCTGCGGTGGCCCTGAGGGGGGCCTTGCCGGGACGTGGGCCCGCGACA
>NW_020799100.1:10254320-10305223 GCF_003259725.1 Athene cunicularia | reverse complement strand
GAGCTGAGGAGGGCCCCGCCGCCGGCAGGCGCCATAAGAATCAGTAAAAGTAGTTAAAAAACAGGGTTTCTGGGAGGCACTGCCGCCTGTCCGAGCAGAGAGGTGTCTGTGGGAGGTGGCGGGGCGCCCCGCTGCCCGCACCCCCGCGGGAAGGCACGGCCGGGCCGCAGCGGGAGGGGCTGTGCCAGGGAAGGGACAAGCGAGGCGGTAGTAGCTGAGCGGGGAGTGCCAGCCTGGCTGCTCAGCGCCGCTGTTTTGACGGTTTTGGAGTAATTAGGCCCCAATGCCGGGTGGGGAAGGGTGGCCGGGGGAGCGCGGAGCCTCTGCAGAAACAACAACTCGCTCACTTGTGGTGGGTGTGTCAGCTGCCGGCCCGCTGGCAGAAATGTGTCTAGGGCAGGTGGATGCTTTCTTTCAGAGAGGGAGGAACTAAACAAACTATTGAACATCAATTCTTTCTCTGGCTCAGATCACAGTCATTTGTTGTGATAACTAAGCTCAATTTAAAGGTGGTTATACTAGTTTATAAAAGCTCTGTAATCATTTCACATGAATGTATATAGCAGGGTATCATCCATATTACCAATGAAAATCTAGCAAGACCCAGACTGATAATTGCATGATTATGCAGAATTTTTAATGAAGTTATGTTGCTGCGTAAATAGAGGCCAGCAAGAGGTTTGTCTAGCACTAAAACACAGCTGACTCATAATAAAATATTGCAGCTTGTTAATGATATGCCATCTAAATATTTCACCAAGATTCTTACTGTAATAAGTTTAATCAGTATAAACTATAACAGGGGTTTGAATTGCCAAAATCCAATTTAGAATCAGGCTGATACTTTATTCCAAGTGGTCGAACTTCAGTTGTATCTCATTTGAAACGGTAGCAAACCGGAGAGTCGGCAGCAGTGTCAAAAGGGGCTCTTGCATACCAGCTTGCCGAGACTGATTTCACATGTGTGTAGAGTGCAGGGTTTTTCTGTTTCTTTTCCATGCAGGTACTGACTACCGCTTTTCATTAACTTGAGATCCAACTGAACTGAACCACAGTGGTGCTCCACAGAGCTGAGTGTTTGGAGTTCCATAGTAATACTTTTCACAAGAGAGTTTGCTTTGGGTTTTGTTTGTTTTTTTGGTTGTTTGGTTGGTTGTTTTTTTTAATTTGTGGCAATGGAGACCAGATCTTAAAGTTTTAAGTACTGCAGACTTCCCAGAACTTCATACTTCACTGATTTCAACATAATTTGTTTTTTTAACTGCCCATCACAAACACAGGTGAAATTAAGGTCATGAGGGGTGGCTAAATCATGACTTCTTTGTGGAGTTCTGGACCCCAAAGGCAATTGATTGACTCAATCCCATATAGTATTTTGGATTCATTCCTGAGAGCAGTTGACTGAGCCTCAGATTAAGAGGGCAAATGTAAGGCAATACATTTTTCTATGAGTATGTAGCCCAACCTGAATACAGCCATTCCAGTGTTAGTGATTTGATTTTAGAGACTTTGGCTATACCTCTTCAATCTTGAATTTATTTTTGCTCCTGCGCTTACCTTGATTCTGGTTGGGATGATAGAAGAAAGCTAAGCAGATACTTGTAGCCTACTGATGTCCCTTCTGAAGTACTGTGGGTTTTTTGAGACTTTTTACAATATTGTAGCTTTGTAGAAGCAGGTTCAACTTACTGTTTTTGTTTCAAGTGGAGAACTTACTGTTTCATTTCTCTACAGAAAATGTTGAGCAGTGCTGCTAGCACTAAATAATTGTATGAAAGTTGCTTCCAAATTTATAGCTGTTTAATCAAATGCTATGGAATTTTTCAGCATCAGTGTTTTAGGTGCATATATGGCTTGGCTAAACTTACTGTCAATCTCACTATCTTTTCCTTCAGCTAGTCCAGGAAAATTAAGGTCTGGGTATTTTATTTTTAAATTAAATGTTTATTTGCATCTACTTCAATGAATGTCCAGTAAGTAAAAATACTGTTTGCTTTGCTGTAATGAAGTATGAAAAAGCTAAGCTTTCTTTATAATAACATTTAATTACATTAACAAAGTCCCTTTGGGAAACTACTTTCTTCAGGATTATGTTTCTATGTAGTGATTGTACAGTACTTTACATCTTTTTAGTAAAATATGCAGTTTTTACCAATACTTCTAGTCATCATCTTGTGCTTCAGACTGGAAAACTGAAACATGGGTTTATGACATTCTCAGACACCTCAGGCGGTCAACATCACAGGGACTGGTGTTTCTGACTTTCTGTCTCAGATACTTCACTCTTCAGCAATATCTCTTTAAAAATTAAAGTCAATGCCCTATCTCATTAGAAGACAGTAGTGTAGTTATAACTTTCATCATATCCCCCTCCCTAAAACAACTTCCAGATTTTTGTACTGTAGGTCAGCTCTTCTGTGCCTCAGCATCATTGCATTTCCTTTATGTGAGCACCATCCCTTTTTCAGTGATTGCATAACATTCATGTGGCAACTCTAGCATTGTGAAGATTGGAAACTTACAGGAAAATACTTGTCATTTGATTATGATTCACTGCTTGGTAAGGCTGCTGACACCATATGGCAAGACATATCCATAGCCAGGAGCTACCGACCAGAGCTCTGGTTCTCTGCTGTCCCTTTGACTTAATTTTGTTTCCTAGCCCTTATCATTACCACGTACTTTAGGAGTTTTTGTTTTGTTTTTGCAAGGAACTGCAAAATTAACTGGGAGGGTGAATTAGAAAGCACTATTGAGGCATTTTGTTACCCTTCATGAAAAATGCATAGCTCCTGCCTCAAAAATATTTAAAATCTTTGTAGTTCTGTGGCGTATGCATGGTCATGAACAGAGGAGATAGCTCAAGGATTGCTGAATTTCCATGGATCTGACTGCATCATCTAATCCAGAATATGCCTGCTGTTCTTTGGGGGGGCTGAGACAGTCAGTTGCAGAACTGAGTTTTTGAGTCAGGAGTCTGGGGTTTTTGGTTGCATTGACAGTAACTTCTTTTTGTTGGAGAAGCAAAACAGAACACTGGAATGGAGCAAGGTGTGAAGCATAGATCTGATCTTTCACTCTCTGACAGCTCATTTTCTGAAAAGTCTGTGGTAAGCTCTTAGCAGAAATATTGTTGTTTCTTGGTAAGCCAATTAGGGGCACTTCCCCTAGATTCATGTCTAATTGTTTGCTAAACCAGTAAGACATGCCTGAAGAACTCAAATCCAGTATACAAATTGGTGGTAGTCTTAATTCTACTATTCTACTCTTCTGAATCAGTACAGCGTGGATATAATTATTAACTTAAGTGCTAGAGAAGAGATGACTGAATCATTTGTAATATGTTTCCATTTGCCACCTCAATAATTTACACTGTTTAGCTTAAGCAGGGCTTTTGTGACTCTGATGTATAATGTTTGCCCTGCTGCTGTTTCACCTATATTTGTAAAACTTTGTTTTAGCTTTATCAGATAAATAGCATTTAGAGCTGGGAAGGTATCACTGAGGAAGTGGAAGCAAGGGAGGACAAAAGTAGATTGAGCTAAGCAGACTTCTGTTTCCAGCAGTGCTCTGCTTATTGATTGGCTTGTTAAGCTGAAGGAAACAAATATTCATCTTTGCATGTAAAACCCATCTTGAGAATAATCTGCTTTGTTTTAGGGGAAGAACCTTGTGTAACCCTTTACAAATTAGTTGGTAAGTCACTTTGTGCAAGGTTCTTCCACATGCTGTTTGTACTCTAGCTTAATACTGTGAGTGTGATGGGTAGTTACTGACGCATTCTCCGGATTTTGGACTCGCAGCAGTTTGGAGCTGTAAGCCTATGCAGAGCAGCCAGCCAGCCTGTAGTTAACAACCTGCCCAGGTGGATAGTACACAGGTTTCCTTTGAATGATTTTTAGGATTTTACAGAAGTCCTGAACTACCCCATAGATGAGTTTTTCTGCTGTTCTGGTGCCCGTTTTGATCCCAGATTGTCTATAAACTTTTAAGCTTTCATGATTTCACTGTCCCTGGGAAAATGAGAGATCCTAACTGTGGCGTGTCATGGAGCACCGAGGAAACTATGGGCAGTATATTAATTAGTTAAAACTATATATTAATTGTACTAGAGGACCTCTACTACAGAACTGTTAGAATTTTAAAATGACATATGAATACCTGGGAAAAGATGTTAAAATAACAGTGTAGCTAGTTCAAGAGGTGCTCTGTATTATTGAATTTTTTCATTTTGGTCTTTAATCAGGATTTAGAGCAAATGCTTTTATACATTAAATTAATCTTTGTTTATATGCACATCATGTAGTATCTTGTTCCTTTTTTTTTAAAAAAAAAAAAAAGGCTTTCAGTGTTTGTTCTTATATATGTCAATTTGGGAGATGACTAGACTTGTAGCCAAAATAAAGAGCTGCACTGTAGATCCTTATGTCTTGTTTCTTGTCATATTTTGCATTTTCAGTTCCTTTCTTAGTGAATACTTAAAGGGAGCTTATAATAAAGATGGGGACAAACTTTTTAGTAGGGCCTGTTGCAATAGGAC
The DNA here is from genome assembly GCF_003259725.1 of Athene cunicularia. Classification (NCBI taxonomy): domain Eukaryota; kingdom Metazoa; phylum Chordata; class Aves; order Strigiformes; family Strigidae; genus Athene; species Athene cunicularia. Next base: position 10,300,683 of record NW_020799100.1, on the reverse strand, counting down.
AAGGGGTAATGATTTTAAACCAGAAGAGGGTAGATTTAGACCAAATAGAAGGAAGAAATTTTTTATGGTGAGGGTAGTTAAGCACTGGAACAGGTTTCCCAGAAAGGTGGTGGATGCCCCATTCCTGGAAACATTCAAGGTCAGGTTGGATGGAACTCCGAGCAACCTGATCTCATTGAAGATGTCCCTTCTCTTTGCAGCAGGGGTTGGACTAGACAACCTTTAAAGGTCCCTTTCAACCCAAACCATTCTGTGATCTATCCACTTAACCTCTTGTGCGCTGAGTTGTGAATATATGCACATTCAGATCAGTGGATGGGCCCAGTGTCTGAATTTTACTCCCATGCCTCTGTCACTATTTAACCTGTACGTGTGTAATATCTGAAGTTACAGCCTGTTCATAAATCTAGTGTTATGTTTTGCCTTCCATCAGCATCCACTTCCTCAGCTTTTTACAGTGTTGTTGCTCTGCTGTTTGATGTGTGAAGGTCATGATAAAATCTTACTTTCAACTCACAAAAAACTAATAGTGGTAAACACTGGGCCTTGAGTAAAACTGTAGATCTATTTGTGTTTGTTCTTTTAGAGGGCCAGAAAGCTGTAAAATACTGAGAGCTAAACATTTGCTTTTATGTGTGTTACTAGGTCATTTGAGAGAAACCCAAGGTCAGGAGAAATCTTGCGGAGCTGTTCTCAGCTGGATGAACTAGCTGTGAACATTCTGGTAATCTCGGAGACAGTGGTTAAGAAGGGGGAAGTAAATTGCTTACAGTAGCATGTTACAAAGGTTGAGACTAAGCAGTAGTTTCTGTACTTGTTACACTTAATCCAGCATCCTTTCCATATGTTCTTTTAACTAGATACTAGCTTTACTATGAAATTTTAAAAAGCATAAAATCACAGAATTTCTCTAGTGTAGGCGACTTGCTTTACCTTTGTGAGGCATAGATCCTGTGGACCTTGCAAGACCAGCTCCTAATTGAATAAACATTTACATGAAACGGTTTACAAAGCATTTTGTATTAATTTCTTTTAAAACACTCTAATTAAGACTTCAGGTTTTAAATGCTTCATAGTAGTAAACTTACTTTTAAATAACAGCATTTTCTAATTTCACTGTGGTCTTCATGATATTGGGAGTAGGCCTTTCCCGTGTGCACTGAACGACTGTGCAGATTAAGAAGATTCTGTAGTATTTGGAAGCATGGAGTCTTGGAAAGTCTGTGACACTGTTATACCTGCTCCTTTCAAGATTATCAGTTTGTTTTGCCTGCATAAGCATGCTAAGTGCTAGAATCCAAAGTTCAATTTATTGTAATTTGTTATGCCTAGAACGGCAGCCTTCCTGGATGCATGAAAAGGGATAATTTCAAACCCTAAATTGTAGTGACTGATAGTTTAGCTGACAACTCTTTTTATCTGACTTCAGTGCTACACAACCAGGAGGTTTTAAAAGATGGGGAAGCAGCATCTAATTCTGTGTTTAGAAAATTGTGACAGTATTTTTTTGTAAATTTTCAGAAATACAACCCCAGTTCAGCTCCTTTCTGCACTCCCCCACATAATAATTATAATAGTCCTGAAGCTGGAACTATTCTCATGGCTAATACAGCAAAGTAAGTGCAAGCAAACTTTATGAAATGCATCATGTCATTCAGATTTCTTTCCTGAAAGCTTTTAAATAGCTCTGACTTGGCCTACTTGTTCTTTTTTTTCCACTTTTTTTGTGTGTTTTGGTTTGTTTGTTCACTTTTTTTAAAATTACCCGTTAGTCATGCAGTGTATTTAACCAGCCTTTCTGATCTGGAGGGCTGCATGATGATGTCCCTTGGAGCCTTTCTGCACAACTTGAAAGCTGCTTCCCAGCTTTTATCAAATGCTAGATCTTATTCTACTCTATTTGTTAAAAAGAAAGAGTCAAATGACTAATTAGAGACTTTAGCAAGACTGGTGTACCAGATATGTTCTGGACACTGCAATATCTCTTATATGTCTTCCCCTTTCTTTAAGTGAAATGTTTTTTGCAGGCAGGTGCATGCTGTGCACTCAGTGGGAATAAACTGGTTTCAACCCAGAAGCTGAGTAGTTACGGTGCTGAGCCCAAGCTAGTATATCATAAGGGATTTTTATTTCAACAGGCTGTTATACCAGCCATGCTATGCGGCTTCTGTGTGTGCATACAGCTGTAATAAAAGTTTAGAGATATCCTAAGTTGCAGTGCTTTAATTACTTCATTTGAACTGAATGATATTAATTGCAATGAGAGAGGGATAAAAGGCTTGTGTAAAAAGCATGTAATGTGGAGATTAATATTTTGCACTGAGCTAAAAAATAGTAATTTATCCTTGAAGAAAGGCTGTATCTTCAGATTTTAATGGATTGTGGAGAGTGTTTAACTGATTCTCTCTAGCTTGTTAAAAGTAATCTGATTAGATTAGTCTTGTGTGTATTTTAGATAGGGCTAAATCAACTGAAGTATATAGGCAAGCATAAGAAACTACAGTTTAGACATTATACAGTGTACAGATAGGAATTTTTCTGTAACTTTGGGAGCTGTAATGCATATACATTCAGATTTTAAGAGTTCTCCTCTGAAAGTCTCCCGCTGTCTACAGGTGCACTGTAAATGGGACATCTAAAATGGCGAAGTGCTTCAGAATAAGCACAGCCATGATTTACTCAGACTTCTTGTAGATTTTGTCAGAATCATTAGTATTAAAAAAAAAAGAAACAAATTGCAAGTTTGCAGTTGTATTTTTTAAAAGATGAGAAGGGCTTCACAATTCTAATTACTTCCTTTTCTTTTACTTTAAGTAACTGCTTCATCCTTGTTAGCATTTAGAAACTCTGGTAGCATTTTTTTGGCAAGCATACTGTTCGTTTAGGTGTCTCTAAATTTCCATGTCCTGAGAAACTGAACAGGTCTTTAGTATTTTGTCTCATTATGTTGAGCTATTAATGAGTGGTTATAGAATGGTTATAAATCTATTGAGAATCTGCTGTTGCATGGATTTTCCTGCATAATTTCAAAAACACTGTATAATTAGAATGTGTCAGAAATACTGCTTGCACTGTAGCCACCTTTAATGTCTACTTTAATGGTTATATTTTTTGTATCTTCACTTAATGCCCTTCCTTCTCCATAGTTTCTTCCCATTTTCTTACTGTACTTAATCTCTTCCAGCCCATCCCATAAATGTGTCACACATCCACCTCTACAGTTTAGAAAATACACCCAGTTGCTAATAGGTGGTGGATTGTGCTAATGTGAGACACTCTACCATTCAGTCAAAGCAGATGTGAAACCAGCACCCTCCCAAACATGCAGGACAGCTGCCTGAGCCCTACTCGTGTGATTGTCTTAATCCTTGATCAAATTGCAGTTTAGCAACGGTAAATGCCGTAAACTACTCGTCTTCCCCTCACCAAATCTCAAGCCTGTTGCAAAGAGAACAGTGGGATCTTCCCACTTGTAACCCTTTCCCACTGTCTGCTTTGTGGGTTTTTTTTTTCCTTTTTTATAGCTTCAGTGCCTCTCTGCTCACTGTTTGCTCAAGCAGCAGTACAGCATTGACCTGATTATTTTTGACAAGAGCTCTGAATAACAGCAAGGGTACTGACCCAATGTAGTGCTAATTTTGATCTTTTTCTTACTAAAGCTATAGCAGCAGCTGCTTCATACTCTGAAGGTCTGCTTGCATGTGTATCAAGATAGTACAACATTGCTTTTATAATCATTCCCACGTCTGCAAAGTTACCTTCATAGCAGCAAGCGGTAGATACTTATAAATGGAAGTGTGAATTCCTTCCAAGTGTGAAAGTGTTAGTTCAGGATAAAAAATTTTGGCTGGTAATGTTGGTTAGTCTGTAATAATAGTCCACTTATTCTCAGCCAAGTTTTGCAGAGGGTCAGGATTTTACTGAAACTTGGTAAAATTCATAGTACTAAAAAGGGAAAAGGTTCTAACTTGACGCAAGAAACGTGTGGAAGCAGGACATCTTCAGTTGACTGTAGTTATGTTCTGAGCTATGTAGTTGTTACAGATCACTCCCAGCAGTTTTTCTGTTCATCAGTAGCTCCAGAAAAAATCTTCAGCTTTGGGCCTTATTATAATTTCTACCTTAAAGCTTCTTAGGTATAATGAATAAAAAAGTGATAACTTTTCTTCATCTTCCAACAATAATTTCTTCTTATGATCCTTGTCAGATGAGTGAATGCAATCTATAAACCATTTGTCTATAAGAATAATTACAAATTCAAATGAGTTTAAGGGCGTAGAAGTATTTAAGCCCCTAGAAACTGTTGATACATTTCCAGGTGCTGAAATCAATTAGGTGGAGCAAAATACATTCTTTGTAGCTATAGTCGCAGGCTGTTTGTTGAGCTTGTAAGAGACCCTGGTGCCTAAGCATCCTTTTTTCTTATCTCATTTTGGTGATGCAATGAGTTAGCAGTGTAATCTGGCTAAGAAATAGAAGTCTATTACCATTTCTTCTGTATGGTGTATTGAACTGGAAATATATCTTTAAGACTTCTCTACTAAGCAAAAAGGGCTCACAACTTACAAGCTGGAAGACTCAGTAGATCTCTATTCTGATTTTGGTGGGTTATTCAGTTAAAATTTCAGGTGTACTGTGGGATCACTTCCATCTGTGATGAGCTAGTTAGACAGCTACCTCAGGTAAGAGTTTTTGAAACTGGTCACATCCCTTTTTACCACTGCTTTGTGCTTTACCAAACTCAGTGAAACCTGCCTTAGAGACCTTTTTGTATTCTTTGGGTGAATACTAGTTTTACTCAACCCTATCTTCCATATACCTGATACATATCTAATGTTGGTGATGTCCCTCACTGAGTTGGTATGAAAAATGGAGGAAAACCTCAATATTAACAATATTCAAGTCCCTTTTTTTTAATCAGCTAATATGCATAAAGTAGAATTACTGCAGCTATGACAGAATATATTTTATTACTGGTTTGTTGGGACTGTCCTGGCCATTGTTGCACCTATTATTCTGTACTGCTAAAATGGTTATAGCTCACATGGGCCAGGTAGCTTTTCATTTTGCTCTTTGATTAATAGTGCTGGAACTGCAGAAACCCACTGAGCTAGGCTTGCTTGCTCTTTAGATTAAAAGTTAGTTCTGATACTGGGGGTGTGAACAGAATAGGTAGGGGAGGTCTTGAAAAGTGCAACCAACCTCTGAGACAACACAGTCACAGTAATTTCTAGAAAATTACCAATCCTGATTATAAGTTGCTGAAAGTTGCTATAAATTGTCACCTCCCCCACCAGTATGTAAGTGTTAAATTCGCATCTCTCTGAGAGTCTAATTATATAAGTAAAGCAGTATTACCACTTTACTTAAACTAGGGGGATATTTTCCTTGTCAGGTAATTATGTGTTGGCTGTATAACTTTGTCTTTTGTTGCTACTCACAGAGCTGTGTACAGAAAGTTTTATCATCTCTTCCTGAACTGGAATAGCAGAGTAGTTCCTTGAGAGCATTTTCTTGGACCTCCTAGAAGTCTCAAGGATATACTTCTGGGGTTTTTATAAGATGTATTTATTTGTCTTGCACTAGCAATGAGAAGTCAAATCTAATCTCATGCATTAAACTTTATGTTTAGCTGTATTTTACTGTACATTATTTGCTTAGCTTTTATATGTCATGCAAACTCAATTGGTATGAGTGATTTTTTTCTTGTAATTTTTTATTGCTCCCACAATGTGTGTCATAGTTTAGTAAAACACTATTGATTTTCTTATGTTTTAGATTTGTAAAGTACTGTTAAGATGCAGAATAGTTTGTCTGTGGCACCCCAGAAGAGATGCATCTCTCTTGATTCCCCAAATAATCAAATATAAATTTTCATACTTTGGACACTTGCCACTTTGGTTATATTTTATTTCTAGATGAGGAATGTGACTTTTATGTTTCTGAAGTTATGAAGTGTGTATTGTTTCTTACGAGCAAATATTTATTGTGAACTGAGTCCAAAGTATTTATCCAGATGGAAAAATCTTTTGTGGGGGTGGGGTGGGAAAATGTGTGTAACACCTATCAGTCTGAAGACAAAGCTGCTTATTAGGCTTCATTACAGCAAGACCCATTTCATGCTGCACTAGATTTGATCTCCAGTTGATTAATTTTGTATTTGCAAATATATTTGCAAAGATCACACGTTTGAGTAGCTGAACTTTGACTCCAGTTATGCAGCCTTACACACAAACATGTCATGTATTTCCATCTGAAACATGACCAAGGCCAATTTCTGCTGTCACCATAAAGTGCTTTTTTTTTTTTTTTCCCCTAAGTATTTGTTGCCTTGTGTAGTGTAGTTCTCCTGGACATTGACTCTCATGATCACTGCATCCTGTTTGCAATGTAGTTATTTATTGTGGTATGCTAGGCATGTACATTTTCTAGAGTTTCTTCAGCATGTTACATATTATTTAATTTGCAAGTTAGCATCTTCAGAACTATTTATGACTAGTTTGTGATGTTTTGATTCCTCCTACAATTACTTTGATTCCTGTTTTGTTTTTTATGACTTTGATATGCTGATTTAAAATGTTCTCTGACAAGAAACTTCAGAAACATTGCAATTAAATGTTAGGTTAATTTAGCTTCTACAGCTGATTTACTTTAGCATTTCATTTATTAAGGAAACCTTAATTTTTTTAATCTGCCCCTGCAGTTAATTTACCCAAATTTGCAAAGTTTGGGCAGTAGATACAAAGAAGCATATGAGGAAAAAAATTAAATTGGGTAGATACATGTGGAATACAGGTCGGTGGTTTAGTTGAGTTGCAGCACTGGTTTATGGTTGATCATATTAGATGCTTTATAGCATACTTTTATTAAAAATTACAATTCTTATGGTTTTATTTCTTTGTTCAGATATTTATTCCATATGTTGCTTTACAGACTGGAGTATTTGGGTTGTCTGGTTTCACTGGTTTTTTAAGTTATGGTACTTGCTTTAGTTGTCTGTTTCTTCAGTGTTTCTCTAATGCGGTATTGGAGAACAATCATGGAGGAGGTGAGAAAACTGTTCAGAGAAATTTAAACTGTACTTCACAAGCTTGCAGATTTTCACACATACCCCTTAATCTTGAAACATGTGGAATGTAAAAGTAAAGGAGCCTCACTTGGCAGTCAGTTCTGATTTCAAGACTGAAAATTTTTCAAAACCAGCATCACCTCTTGTGCATTTACATTGCACATAGGTTATAATCTTCTATTCCGCTGTTACCCAAAGTTAGTGCTGATAAGAACAATTTGAGTGAAGAGCTGAAGTAGCATTTGGAGAGACCTGTATCGGCAGTTCTTCCTTACAGATAGATATTCTTATGTCTAGATTTGGTTTGGGTTTTGGGGGGGAGATAGTGGAGGGAAAAAGAGGTACTTGGAAGCAGGGAGTGGATGTAGGGAAACAAATGAGAGGAGCTGCTTGAACTGGCACTGATGCCTCAAAAAATTTCAGTGTAATTGCTGCCTGCAAAGAGTCTTGCTTGTGAATCTGTCAGCACCTAGTGAATGTTTTTGTGTTTTTTATAGTACCCAATTTTGAGCCTTCCTAATTTTCTGTCTTTTTTTGATATATGTAATTCACTGTAAATCTGATCTGGGAGATCCAACTAGAGTTTCCATTCCTTCTGTTAAACTAAATTATTTCCTGTTTCTTAGAAAATTTGTAGTTATTACTTTGTTAAAGACAATCTAGATGGAATTGTCTATACAGTCTTTACTTTTCTGTGGTTTATATTACTAGCAGGATGCTAAGGGAAGTGATTGAAATATTTGCTCAGCAATTAAAAGACATTACTAGCTTCAGGGAAATAGATTAATTGAATTTTTCTGGAATGTAATTTTTGTTTGTTTAGTGCTTTTCTGAGGTGTTTTAAGATGGCTTACCTGTGCAGAAGGATTTCTGTTTACAGGAGGTTATAGATGGAGTGACTTGAATATTTAAAACAGAAGTCAAGAATCCAAGGTGCTTGGATTCTGCACAGAATGATGGTAACTCCTTAGATAACAGCACAGATACAACTAAGGACTGTTGGAAGATCAGCAGAAACATTAGAGAACAAGATGGAGGTATGAGGGAAGGTGCCAAATCCCAAGTGGGAGCTCACCTATAAGGTATTGGTGAATTAAAAAAAGAGGAAAAAATGGAAAGAGATTCATAAACCATTTTGAATTTGAAGTGGACAAAGTTTAAAATATTGGTATGCTTTAGTTCTTGTTTTATGTGACAAGTAAGACCATATGGATGAACAGTGGTATTTTTCAGTTCTATCTAAAACAGTAGGTTCTATCCACGTTATATTGCTGGAGAATCAAGGATGTATCACAATGCACTGTAAGCATAATACATCATCCTTAAATTAAGGATAGCAAAGCCAAAGCACCTCAAGGTGATCCAAGTTTGAGGAAAGTCTGATAAAATCCTTTCCATTCTTCTTATTTTTTTGTAATCATGCTTCACTTGTCCATAGTACTTTCCAGAAATAAAGTTAAAAAATTACAGTATTTCTAATGTAAAATGTCAGTAAAGGCAAGATTTTTTTCAAGAATTCTTTCTATGAGATGCAAATAATAAACAGCCACACCAAACCTTTTGTGCTGTTCACATCACAAAGACTTTTTTTCTTTCATGGGATTTGTAGCCTGTGTGGTTTCCGTCCTCTAGGTTTAGAAGTTCTCTGTGTGTTACAAGTTTCTTTATTTTTACAATGCATTCTTGGCTAAATTTAAATTGGTGTTTCTAGGTCACTGTGACTAACCTGAAGTTTTAAGTGAGAACAAATTTCTTGTTGCTAACTTTCAAATAAATTCAAATGCAAAAAACCCTTCTCTTAGATCAGATAGTTCTAGTTCCAGCTGATGAAATTGAGTTTGTAAGTGTAACCATGGGACCTTTTATAATAATAAAGCATCCTGCTGATTTCATTTTGAGGAACATAGGAAGCATTAAATGCTAATTCTCAATGGAAGTAACTTATTTTCTTAGCTTCCTTGTTTTTATAGGAGTAGTATGAATTCTGTTGGATATTTTTTTTTTAGGAAGGGTTTTTTTTTTCTCTAACATAAACATAGTGTTTCTTTGTAGGGCGCCAATGCCTCTGCTTTGGAGAAAGAGATTGGTCCTGAACAGTTCCCTGTGAATGAACATTATTTTGGCTTGGTCAATGTAAGTGAATTTTCTGTTATTGAAGTCATGTTTTTTTAATTTGTATCCTAATTTTGAATTTAACAGGATTATCTTTTAAAACTTTATCTATGAGAATATTGTTCATATTCTCTTCTAGAGAAGAGAGGTTTGATTTTACAGTGATGCTGCAGTCTATGGGAGCCTTGAGGTTTTAACATGAAAATGTGTTGCTTTTGTAAAAACATAGTACTTGTGGGATTAGTGGAAGTTCTTCTATGCAAGGACATAGCCAGGAGATAAATGAGGGTAAATAATTTTCTTGCATGTAGTAATACTCCTTTTTTAAAATTGTTTGACAACCTTGTGTAATAGTGAATCGTTATTTTGTATTTGTCAGTTTGTATAGATCTGACTTGACGGGGATCTGTTGGACAGTGAGGGTTGTTTACCTAAATTAACTATGGAGAGAATGGAGCATTGACGTTGATCTTGCCAGTGCTTCTGGAGGAGAAAGGCAGCTGTTGTGCCTAAGACATCTTTTACCAATGAATATATGAAGTTACTTAATAGAAACAAAGATTCAGTGGCATCAAATTTATGATGTGAAAATACTATTTTGGCAAAACTCACTAGAAACATAAGTATACTTCTGTTTGCTGGTCATCTAGGTACGTTTTGTTGAAAACTGAAACATGATCTATCTTTTGACACACCAAATAAGGTTAACATAACTACTAAAGTGTTGCAGCTCCTTACAAATGCATTTCACTGACTTGTGTGGGTTTCTAGCAGTTTGTGTTCTCAGACACCAAACTATCTAAACACATTGAGTTATATTCCTTAAGTATGGTGTTAATGGCCATTCCAAAGCTGCTGAGGTTTGCACCATAATGAGAAAAATGGAAGGCATCTCCAATTGTAACATAAATAGCAGAGCCATGAATAGTGTGAAGAGGGAAAATAGCATTCTAAAAATAACCAGAATTATTATAACCACATCCATTCTCTGTTTTGAAGGACAAAATATGACTAATACTGCTGTGTTTTATTCCTTGCACCCAATTTCTTTAGGATGATCATTTTCATGCTGTTGTTGTGCAGAGCTTTTCCTAAACTATTTCTAGTTCTTTCATGATTTGAAGTTAATTGGAGCACTTTAAAGGGGCCAGTTACATGGCTTCAGCATCAATACTAGTAAATGTGTGGTTGCACTGCAAATAGAATCAGGTATTAAACCTGTGGACAATGAAGGCTTTAAAAGGTTTTTTTTAGGAGTTATTTTCTCTTTGGATCAGTAAGCTGAACCATCTTGCCTGCAGTCAAACTATTGCTAAAGCCACTGCAGCAAATATGGGAGAAGGGTCTGACTGTTCCTTCTGACAGCCTGTTAAAATAGATTACGTGTAACTTAGAACTGAAGTGCAAAAGGGATGGAACAATGTTCTTGTTCCAGAATTTCATCTCAGTTTTCATTTTAAGAAGCTTCTATCTTAAAAAGAGCCTTCAAATTTTATTTTTACATTGAAAGTGTAAAATTTTACAAGTGCTCATGAAGTCAGGTTTAAGCCGAAAAACCTGTTTTGGCATCTATTTAAAATATTTATGCCAGACAAACAATGACAAATAGATTTTAAAAGCTACGTGTTTGTACCTGTTCTTCATTTGTGTTCTAGGTGATGTTACACTTTATACAGTATCTGTGTATTTGATCTGTGCATGTAGCTCCAGGTTTGGAAATATTCATCAGGCCATTGAGAACTGTCTTGTCAACCTGTTTTTTGGGGTTCTGTTGAAGACGAATGCTTAGAAGCCCACCCACCCCCTTATTTTTTTTTTTTCAGCCAACATTTCTAGCCAAGTTAAGGTCATGATTGGAAAGATCTGACTCCTGTGTACTTCTAAAAGCAAACCAACTGCATTTCAAAAATGTGACACTGCTATGTAGTACTGTTTATTTGTGGAGAACTCTCTCCAATACAGAGAAGTGTAGATCAATAATTGAGATATTCAGAAGTTCCCCAAGGCCCTGAATTGCTCGAAGTTGGACAAATTTACTTCTAACATGAAAAAAGTCAAAATTGCTGAAAGTACTTGACATGCAGGAAAATATCTAAAATGCTAACGTGCAAGATGCCGATTTCAGAAATAAAAGTTCTTCTACGTTATTTTATGTAAAGGTGTTAGGAAGCAGAGTTGAAATACTGTTTAGAAGGACATTTAAAAAACTTAAAGCATGTCATAAAATGAATTTTTCACTTTGACTGCTGCAAAGTGTCTTGCATCTTACTGTCAGGACTTTTTAAAGATGTTTGAATGGAATTTTGTTTCTTTAATTCCTTTAACTCTTCCATTTAGTTTGGTTCTAATAATCTGTGTGGGTAGCATCAGAGCTGGATATGTATAACCAGTTAACTTCATGCTTTTTGACATGATTTTCTATGAATACAGTCCTGAAATCTCATTAACTACTTGCTTTGTAAACTTTTCGACTTAAGAGGAATCATGACCTTGTATTTTTTTTAAGATCACTAATTTTTAGTTTCTTCTGTCTCTAATTTTCTGGGATTATTATAGACAAACATATTAACTACCTCATCTGAAAACAATAGTACTTGGTATTTCTATTGCCGATTTTGTCTTGTATTGCCGATTTTGTCTTGTATTGCCGATTTTGTCTTGTATTGCCGATTTTGTCTTGTATTGCCGATGATTTTGTCTTGTATTGCCGATTTTGTCTTGTATTGCCGATTTTGTCTTGTATTGCCGATTTTGTCTTGTATGCAGATTCCAGTGGCATGGTGCTTATCTGTTCTCCTAGGTCACTAACATACATATGGATTAGGTGCTTTCCTAATTCACGTGTTTGTTCAGCTTGCATATTTGTCTTCCTCATATCATAAATTTTAAATCTTGTTCCGTGCTGTTTGTATATGGTGTTAATTAATGTAACTATAATTCTGTAATCTTTTTAGCTGTATTAATTAAACTGTTAATTTTCTCTTTCAGTCAGCAAACTGATTATTAACTTGAAATCATTCTGCTACAGTAATCAAATTTTAGTAAACAGTAGTGGCCGTATTCTCTGAGTACCACTTAAAAAAATAGTCTGTTCTGTAGTCAGATTTGTATGCTTGTTTTGTTTATTTAAGATATTTTTCTCTCAGTGCTCTTGAGATGTAGAATCTCATTGCCAGAATATCTGGGGACTGGCACACCCAGTATTTGTTTCACTTTTTTGAAGCAATAGCATTGTACAGTACAGTTGTTCAATAAATTGCAAAGAAAAAAATCAAAAAACCCATGGTGTATTTCTGGTGGATGATATGCTAATATCTGAGTGTTTCTTCTTTTTAAGCCATGTGGAACACTGCCTCTGGAAGTTATCGCTGTCTTCCTTTCTCTAAAATGACACTGCCTTCAGATGTGGCAGTTGTAAAACAGCTGCTCTTTGAATTTACCTGCATCATGTACTTCTTCTAATATTTCATTATAAGCAGGAAATATTTAACATGTACCTTGCTAACTATCTCTAAAAAGTACTTTGCATATCTGACACAGGCAGCTTTTGTTACTCTCATACCGTTGAGACGCAGTGGTGCTGCTGATGGATGCTGTCTCTTTATGTTTTCTTTCTGTTCTGCTGTATCATTGGCACCCCTCCACATCAGTATCAGCAGGATCTCCCCAATCATGCTATGTCTCCAGAAGTTTTGATTTTATGATGAGCCCTCAACTGGATCTTTTTTGTCAGTGTTTCTCTGCTTTTTTTGTGTACCCGGTGTCACTGTGACAGTTGTCTTCTCTTCCTTTTCTTGCTGTTACCAGCTGTGATGATAGAAGGATGAGTCTCTTACAGCATGCCTACTAGTATTTCCCCAGTAAATTAACTCTGACAGATGACTTTTCCATTTTCAGTATGTGACATTCTTAATGAGCAACCTCTTTCTATTATTACTTTTTAACAGACCTAATAAGAAAATGTTTGTTTTCCTTTTGTTCTGTTTTAACCAGTTCGGCAATACCTGCTACTGCAACTCAGTCTTACAGGCACTTTATTTTTGTCGTCCATTTCGGGAAAAAGTTTTGGCATACAAAGTGCAGCCTCGAAAGAAGGAAAGCCTCCTGACATGCCTCTCTGATCTCTTCAACAGTATTGCAACGCAAAAGAAGAAGGTGGGAGTCATCCCACCCAAGAAATTTATTTCCCGATTGAGGAAAGAAAATGGTAAATGAAAATTTTATGCAGATTTAAGCATTGGAGATTTAAGCATACAAAATGTAAACACAACTTCCTTCTTAAGTGAGTCTAAACTGTCAAGTTTTAACAGATTTCTGGAAGATTTTTGAACTCATGTTTGTGGTGTGAATTTCACCACCTCTGTAGCATAGGAACAGAGATTATATCAGAACCATGCTGTGTTGTAAGAGGATTATGTAGTTATCTTTGTTTCTGTACTTGCTTAGACCATGTACAGAGCATGTACTCTGTCTAAATACTCAGTATTTCAATTTTTCCACACTGGCATCATATTCTGTAGAGGTCTGCTGCAAGTCAGCACACTTCAGGTCGTTGCTAGAAACTGTCATAGGCTAACCTAACAGAGTTGGTTAAAATTGAACTCTCTAAGGAGGCTTAATCACTCTTAGCCTGCTTTTTTACATTTGCGGTGGGATAAATTCCTTATGATGAGAACTAACTAGTGGTTGTTTCCCAGGGTTACTTTGTGAGGAAAAGTTCTGTATGTTGATTTATCATCTCTGCTTGAACCTGTAAGCATAACAAACTTATAGTAGGGGATTTTTGCCTCTTGATGCTGGTCTTGATGAACTAATGGCCCAAGGCAACACAACTGAATGTCTTTGTTTCTTTCCCTCTCCAAAAAATCACCAAAACATAAAACCAATCATGGTTTTCTTCAGTTCCAATAAATGTCCAGACTAAGTTTCATTAATGTTATTTTTCAGTTGCCTGTTTCTTACAACCTGAGGAATAGGTGAGGGTAACCTACCATCTGTTGTGAGAACAATTCTTCAAAGACACTTCACAGTGTAACCCACAATTGTATAATAGGATAGAGAAGGGGGAAGGGCACAACTGATTGCTAAAAGCATAGTAAGTTGGTATTATGAAGTATCTGTATTTTTTTCTTTCTTCTTGATCTCTTCCTTTCCAGAATTATTTGATAATTATATGCAGCAGGATGCACATGAATTCCTAAACTACCTACTTAACACTATTGCTGACTTACTACAAGAAGAGAAAAAACAGGAGAAGCAGAATGGCAAACTCCAGAATGGCAGCATTGAGAGTGAAGAAGGAGACAAGACTGATCTGACGTGGGTCCATGAAATCTTCCAAGGAACACTAACCAATGAAACCAGATGTCTTAACTGTGAGGCTGTACGTTTAAAACAAAACAAAACCTCTTAGAATTTTCACAGGTTCTGGATCGTTTTCCCTAATACTAAGCACACTTTTTCATTTATTAGGATAGATGAAATTGCACTCTCTCTATTAAAATATGGAGCATAGCCTATTTTATGACTGTATCACCTCTATGTTCAAACCAATGCTCATTAAGGTATGTTTCTCAGAAAAAGCGTAGTGTTTTTTCTGTTCCTCCTCCCTGTTTCCATCAAGGCAGTCTGCACCTGGCTGATACAAGCTGCCTTTTTGTCTTCATGTTATTTCCTGTGTCAGTGATTGATAGTTTATGTTGTGTTTCTACATGAGAGTTGCTCACTATTTATTTAACTCTGGGATTAACTGAATTTCTTGAACTGGAAGTCTGTGCTTCTTGGTGCTGGTCCATACCCACTGTATTTGAAAGCAAAAGAAGTGCCACAAGGTCTAGAATTAGAAGAGCCACACCACCTTCAGACCAGGAATTTGTAGTTAGTCATGTGCTATGTCTGATTTAATATTTCTAAAAAAAATGAAAACCCAGATGGAGAGAGGAAAAAAGAGAAATGATTACAACAGAAATTACTGTTCTTGGCATTTTAAATCTAAAATTATGGCTATGTGGTGAATAGAAGCTCTAAAAATGACATTAATAAGATTCTGTCTCAAGAATTTTGAAATTAAATGTGACTGTTCCACAAATGGAGAGATGGTTTTCCTAACTGCTAACCCATTTAATTGAAAACCCATCTGCCTGTTTCTGCATTTCCTATAAGTATTTACTGTTAAACTCTGAAGTGCAGCAGAAAGCTGTATCAGTCTACAATGCAGAGTGGCATACACTCAAAGCATCTCCATCTCTGAGAGCTCCAAGTGGTAAAAACTTGGTTTTGCCAGTGAAGTAAGCAGATGTGTCTTGAAGTCTCAAGGGGGAGAGATGTTTTGCAAGAAAGATTTTTGGGTTTGTTTTTTTGTGATTTTCTGGGTTTTGATTTTTTTTTTTTTTTGTTTGGTTGGTTTCTTTCAATATTCCTCTCTGGATTTGTAACAACACATTAGATTATTTCTTGAGTTTTAGTTTACCTCAAGAAAGGGCCTGTGTGTGTCTCTGTATGTGTATTTATTTTTTATCACAAAGCTCTCTTTGCAACATGGACATTGCACCATTCCAGAAATGAATGGTTAGAAGAAATCTGCCAGTTCTAAGCTGTTATGAAATTTTTTTTCCTATTTTTTTCAAGGTTAGTAGCAAAGATGAGGACTTTCTGGATCTATCGGTTGATGTGGAACAAAATACGTCAATTACACACTGTCTAAGGTAAATGAAACCATTTGAGAATGGGACAAATACCTGCTCTTGGTCAGAAGAAAAGAACCTAGCTTAGTTTCTCTGTTGTGCCACAACTGTAGGCTTTGATTTACAGTAAAATATGTTCTTTTCAGACTGCTGTTCATTTTATCTTTATCATGGGGTTTTGAAGCTAGTAGTTTCTTAGTGGTTTTTAGTAGTTAATGAGTATGATAATTTCTTAGTGGTATGTAAGATTGGTTTTCACTTCCTTCTATGGGGATTTTAATTTGTTATATCATAGAGGTTTTATCAAAACTAAACATGGTATGTTTGATATCGTAATAAGTTCTTGTTTATTTTAATACTGTTATTGCATTTCAGTTGTCTGGTCCTGATGTTTGTGGTCAGATTTATTTTTTTTTCTCTGACAGAAATTTGTTCCATGTATTTGACTGCTAGGCCCAAGGCTTATCAGCTGCTAGGATACTGCAAGTTGCATATAGCATCTGGCTTTTTAATAGCTGATAATGGATGTGTAATTGCTAGGAGCTGAAAGATAATCCAGACTTTGGCTAGTCAGTAGCTAATGGCTATAGCTCTTAACACTTAATGTCTGCCACCAAAGAAAACATGGAGTGGCTACTTCTGGAAACAAAGCACAATCACCTTATCCCTGTTTATTACCTATGGTGTTTGACTCCTGCCCAGAAAGGTATAACATTAATACTTGAGGGTGTAATTTCCACATTTTTCCAGCTGAACATTGATACTACATCCCAAGACTGGGACAAATACATCTAAAACGTGTTGGGAAGGTGTGAGCGATACATGAATAAGAGGAATTTAATTTCTGTGTTTTTTTCAGCATTAGCAGCGGTAACTTTTAATTGGATGGTCTGACTGAATGAATATCCCTGCTTATCTGACTTTTCTTTAATTTCCACAGAGGATTTAGTAATACTGAAACTCTGTGCAGTGAATATAAATACTATTGTGAGCAGTGCCGCAGTAAACAGGAAGCACAGAAGAGGTAAGGTTCAAATACTCAGGCTAATGTAAATATTCTCTTAAAATGGGCAGCTGTTGGAAAAATACACCTTATGAATTCGGTGAAAAGAAAATGTAAGACTATTTTGGTCTGTGTTTGGACCAAAGAGAAATGAAGAGGTTAATCTTGTATTCCTCCCTGAAGAGCTTATATCTGGTGCTTCCAGACATTTGCATTTTCCTCAGTTAGCATTAATCAGCTTAAAGCCACTGAAAACCATCCCATTTGCTTTCAGTATGACTACTATATACAAAAATCTTATTTCTCACCTCATACTTGGTCACAGGCAGAGCAGCAAGACAGATTTATTCCATCTTTCTTCCCATTGATGTGATGAAAAATTAATGTTTTCAACATAGACAGTTGTCCTGCATTCAAATGTCAGTTGTCTAGTTAGTCTTTCAGAATAAATGCGATGAACATACATGAGAAAAGCAGCCTTTTGAAAATCTTCAACATTTTAGATGCTTTTTAAGAAGCTCTTCATCTTGAATCTGTTCTTGAACAAAGCTTTGTTTTAGGTGATCTGCTAATACCTGTTCTTTGTTTAACATATTTTTGTGGTTCAGAATGCGAGTGAAAAAGTTGCCCATGATTCTAGCTCTGCACTTAAAAAGGTTCAAATACATGGACCAGCTGCATCGATACACCAAACTCTCCTACCGTGTAGTCTTTCCCTTGGAGCTCCGGCTCTTTAACACTTCAGGAGATGCTACAAATCCTGACAGAATGTATGACCTTGTGGCTGTAGTTGTTCACTGTGGCAGGTATGTTGGTTTTCTGCTTTCTGGACTTTAAATGCTTTTTTTTGGAATTTGAAAGGAGTCTGTCATCCATATGCCATTTTATAAATATATGAGATATATATATCTATACATCATGGCTGATAATATGGGAGTGTGCTAAGCAGCATCAGAGCTAGAGAAAGTGTTTTGGTCTTTTACTACTTTTTTACCATTTTAAGTTTTGCTTTCTGACTACACAGTCTAAGGTTTGCTCTTTTATCAGCTTTCAAAGAAACAAGTTGTTTCTTTGAGCCGTAGCAAAGTAAGAGCAGTCTTTAAAAAATCAAAACCAACAAGAAAAAAAAAAAACCACCCCCAACCCTACTTTCCAGGAAAGCTAAATGAAATAAAAAGAAATCTTGGAAAAACACTTACTAAAATAGAATTAAGTCACAGTTCTTATATTCCTACTTGCTAAACTGCTGAAGGTTTTTTAGAAGCTGGTGCCACCATGTGGAATAAACTGTGTACTGCTGATTTTTAAAAATACCCTTACTCTGTTATTTTTTTGTTGTTGTTGGAGTGGCTTTAATTCTGTTTTTAAAAGCAAAGAGGAAATATTTTTAAGCACTTTTAGGCAAAAATCAGTCATGGAAGGCAAAAATATATTTATAACTGCCTTCTGGAAGCTTGAGATTTAAATTAATAAGTTATTACAGCACATAAATGTTTGAAACATCTTTGTGAGGAGCAAGACAGTATAATCAACACACTAATATTGCAGAGATTTAGTAGAAATAAAGGACATACAGTTCTAGGTGATTTCTGTTGTGGTATAGTTGTGCTATTTTTAATTTCTTTTTATTGTTTTAAGATCTCATGCATTTTCTTCTGTAGATTCTTAATTTGCTATATCTGTAACTGCACTTACATGTTTTAAACAATGGTGATTAATAATTCAGATGTATTAAATAGCTTTGCTTTTTCTTCCCAAACCTGTTGATTTATACAGGGCTTTTAGGAGTCCTGTGACTCTCCTGGTTTCAGTTCTTACTAGGAACTTACCAAAGGCTTAAGATAAACTGTATTTTATAAAATAGTTGAGTTCTCATCATTTGTTTTAACCCTTTTGCCCTTATAGTTTTACTTTTCATTTAATTGCTCTAAATGAAGACATTTCATTTTGTGACAGGTAGTGTGTATCAGTAATTCTGGAAGGACTAGAGAATTACTTTCTTTTGCCTAAAGCTGATATAAATAGATGTCATTTTAAAGCCTTGTGTAGATCCAAGTAAAAACTAAAGCGGGGGGGGGGGCGGGAAGGTAATTTTTTTTTATTTTCCTCACTGGTCCCTGGACTATTCTCTCAGAATTTGAGCTTAGTAGCTTGATAGCTCATCGTTTTCCACCCATTATCTCAAATCACTACCTTTTCAGGGCAGTCCACCTGCCTTTTCTCTGAAAATCCACCTGCCTTTAAGTTAGGTCATTTTGTTGTCCCTTCCCTTCGAGGTAAGTGTTCGGGATACAGGCATTGGAATCAGACTGGGAAACTGAAACCAGAAAAGTGGGAAAAGCAGTTGCAGAAAGCCTGTCTGCAGTCAGCCATAGGCTAAACCACACTGAGAATTAAAAATAAAAATCTCCTGTGCAAATAAAATCAGACAGACGATTATTAAAATTTTTGAACAGTGGTCATAATATTCAGGAGTGATGAATACAACCAAACGGTGATTGAAATAACTGGGTTTTAATTTTGGTTTTGGAAATAATATGAATGACTGAGTGAAATATTTATGAAATTCTGTATTTTGAATATATTGTATTTAGCAAGTAGCAAAGACAGAAATTTTATTTCAAGCAATTTGGCAAAGTCTAAGAACCTAAACAATGTTACGAGTAGTGTTAGACAACATTAAGAGTCAGGAAATCTAACTCTGCCAATAATAGTGAGAATCATGTGGAGAGCAGTGATCCTGCCTTTGTAGGCACAGGAGTAATAAGTCTTCAATCCTTTTTTCTGGCAGTGGTCCAAATCGTGGACACTATATCACCATTGTGAAGAGCCATGGCTTTTGGTTGCTGTTTGATGATGACATTGTAGAGGTGGGTATGCTATTACATGGTGAGAACAAGTGTAGACAGCATCACTCTCCAGCTCTCTTTTTATGTCTGGGATTAGCTTTTGCACCTGTGAAAGTATTTCAGCAAAATCTGTGCACAGAATAATTCTGAACATTTCAAAAGTAAATGCAAAAAAAAAAAGCATTTTTGTGCGTCATTGTGATAGAAGTAGTATGGAGAACGGCAAATGAACATGAGGGTTGTATGGACACCTCAGACATGCAGTGGTGTACACCTGTTCAGGCTGAAATACCACAACTATTTTACTCAAGATCTGAAATGCTCTTATTACAGCCCACCTTTTGAGCTCCTTTTTGTGGCTAATTTGCTTTGTGCTAGTTGCATTTCATTGCTGCATTTAAGAACTTCTAACCTTTTTTTTGTAGGCAGTTTTCCCCAACAAATTGAAGTGTAGAAACACTGTAAGAAAAGATTTGAGAGACTGTAATACAGTCCTGAAAGTGTACAACAATGTTTGGTCTATTTGTGTTAACATTTCAACAGTCTGCTCAAGAAAATTTTTCCTTACCTTTTCTACTAACATATTTGTAAAGACTAATATCCAATATCTATCTATCTATCTATCTATCTATCTATCTATCTATCTATCTATCTATATCTCCATGTATTTCAAATAATTATTAAGCAAATATCAAACAGAAATACCACAGTAGCACTGCTTTTTGTAAAGATGAAAATGTACTGTTTTCCTCTGAGATCTCATGGTCAAGGTTAAGGCCTGAAGCTAAGTGTCTAAATAGGTACAGCAAAATCCTTGCTTGTGTTGAAATAAAGATGATGTAATATGTGCTTTTTTTTTTTTTTTTTTTAAATCTTTGCTTAGCTTTGAGCATCAGGAGTGACTTCCTGGTGATTTGGATGGCTTGTATGACTATGAACAGTTGCCATTCCCCCGTTACTGTATTTTGAGGGTTATTTTCCTCTGTTTCTGTCATGGATGAAGTACATAATTGTGTCATCTAATTTTGGAAATAGTGTTCAATATTTTTAAATGCAAGTATTCACTGTCTTTTCCGTCCAGGAGGTAAACTTTACATTTTAGAAGTAGATGTGAAATAACCATCTTGTTCTATATTTGTTTTCTGTCAGTCACTTCTATGTTGTATCTTAGCTTTTAGGTCAAAGCAGAATTTCTTTTCATCTGCAAATGCTGTTGGCACTTTTATAGATGTGCCAAAACATAGCTTTTAAATATACACTGTCTGTTATTGGACAATAAATTCAAGGAGCTGTCACAAGTAAGCTAGAATGTAGTTCCTCTCTCTTGGAGGGATGCTTTTTTTTTCCTTTAAGTTGCTTTTCTAACTTTAATCATGGCTTTCTTTTTTTAAGTTCATCTTTTACAGAGGTTATCTAAGTGCTGTAAAAATAAAGCTCTTTGATCTGAAATTTCTACTTTTTATGTCTTCCATGGTGCTTTGTTTTCACTGTCTTGATTAGTGTTAGCAGTATAAGCCCTGTCCTGTAGCACTACCTCTGCCCCAGCTGTGGATCCAGAAGTTTGACTCCTTTTCCTGCTAGAAGATTCTTCCTGGCTGGCGTTTGCACGTGGTGTTTGTTTTCTGTGAAATTCAGGCTTTATTTTTTCTGCTGGTAGAGGGCATGAAAATTTGCACATGAGTTTTGCACAAGCTGTTTGAGATCATTGGCCCTTTCTGATGACCTGCTTTGAGGAGTGTAGTATTAAGGATTCCAGTGGGGTTTGTCCCTGAGGATCTCTTCACTGACTATCCATCGTAGCTGCTCCTGCCTTGTAAGAGTGTGATGAGCATGAAACTTACCTCTTACCTCCCTCTGGCTAGGAAGTACCACCCTTTCTCTTTTCTCAACCTTCTAGAACTCGCCTGCATTTCTTCATTCAGTGATCAAGTAGAACAGGATAGTGGAGACTGCTCTTCCTTTCCTGATGCTACAGGCTGCTGGAAGAAGTAGCTGCAGTTTTACTCATCTGTTCTCTCTCCCCTGCTTAGTCAACAGCTCTTGAGAATTAGTTCCTTACTAGTGCTATAGGTTATTCACTGAAAAAGTGAATTAAAGCCGCAACCCCTTTTGTCAGTTCCATTTGCTTCCTAAAGAGGTTTAAATATCTACTCTGTACTTACTGTTTTCAACCTTCTTGTGACTGGCCATAAGGTGACACTACAGCAAATATATTGCTGTGTATGACATTACAGAAGTTGTCCTCAAAAATGGAGTGGCAGAAAAACCCCAAAGCCCCAAATCCTCTAAAACATGAATTCTGCGTAAGTTTCTGGATTTAGGGCTAATCACACGAGTCTTCTACTCTTCACAGAGTCTTAAGAACCTGAAAGCAGGTGGGTTGGTTTGGGGTTTTTTTTTGTTTGTTTTTGAGGTTGGAGACTTAACATTCTAGGTGTGAACAGGATTCATAACAGAACAGGTATTAGTCATTCAACTTCAGAAGATGAGTCCAAACTCACTGTACCTGTATACAAATACTCAACTGAAAGAGAACACGGGAGAAAGCCTTTGCCCTTACAGTTAAAAAGCTTTGTTGCATTTTTGTCAAGGGATATGAATTAATAGCTCTGAACTGTCAATAGGAAGTAGTTTATCCTTATTACACACTAAATGTCAGAGGTGGTGAAGTCATATTTATTTATCTATTTAGATTTGCTTGGAAGGCCAACTTCCAATTAAATTGAAGACAGATGATAATCAAACATACTACAGCATATGTGAAAAGCAACTGCGTCAAATCCAGGAGGCAAATCAGTCCAAATAATATACTGCGCCAAGCAGAATTAATTGAGAAACCTGAGTAAATGATCTCTGGCTAATTTGACATGTTGTCATTAGAGCAGCTAAGTGATACATTATAGTGACAATGTTTATCTGAAACAGAGAGGGAGAAGTGTCCATCCAGGGAGCTCTCCAGATTGAGAAAAGGGGGAGAATGTCTTTGCTTAAATATTTGTCCAGAGATTTGCAGCATTCAGTTGGATGCTATGAATGGTATGCAAGAAAAGCATTTGGTTTGAGGAACCAGAATAGTTGTCTGGAAATGAGCAAAGGATACTTAAGCTCAATTAACAGGAAAAATCATCATAATGCCAGGTGAGGCTGCAAAACCCTAAAAATAGTTGTGAAACTATCAGCTGGTTGTTACTCTAAAGCTGCAACTGGGTAAAACTTTGCTGTCCACAATATACATGGTCAACTAAGGATGGGAAGAATAGAGTCGATATGATCCTCTTACAGTTCCACTGTTTTCTGTGGATAGTGAAATTAAAGAAGGAAGTCAGTTTTGCTGTGATAAAACTAAAAATATCTGTAGGATGAATTAATCTACATCAAATGTTTGAGTTGCATTCAAAATGAGTAGTGGAAATAGACTTGATTGCATGGCAAGTTAGTTGGCACTTAAAATAAAACATGTTTGAGTTGTCTGCTAAATATATTACAAGGAATGAAGAATGTTCTTTTGCTATTTTTCTGTTAAAATGTGTATCTAACACTTTGTAGTAGACGTTATGTTAATAAATTGTGTGAAAATGCAAAAGCCCTCAATATGGTATTTCAGCTTCTCTGAAGTCCGTAAATGGAAATGAGAGAAAGACAAAATACCTTTTTGGGGTTTCCCCCCCCCCATTTTTTTAAAAAAAACCCCAAACTATTCAAAGGAAAACTTATGCAGCTTTGTCCTGCAACTGATTCATCTTCTGGAAACTTACTGACTTTGTCTTTCTTGTACTTCAAGAAGGCTGGGAAAAGGATGGCCTAAACTTGCAGGTTGTTTGGCAGTGCCACTTACAGAAGCCAATGCTTTTGTGTTTGCTGGTGATGCTAAAGTCTGTTCAGTGAGTGATGATTTAGCACACTGCCAAATAAATTCTGTAGCTGAGGAGGCTTCTTGATGGAGTCATAGTGTGGTCCCTTTCTTCTAAGTTGTAAGCACAAGCTGGTCTCTGCTATTCCTTCTCATGATCAAAAGCAAGTGTTCAGTCCAGAGTCTCGTGTATTCTGAACGTTTCTTTACTTCATCAGTGTTATTCCTTGGGGAAACTTTTGGCTAGTCTCCCTTTGGTCCTCCATAACAAATTCAGTTTACTTTAGCCTTTCATCTCTGTGGATCCAGAGTCCTAAAGGTATTTTCAAATACTAAACCACAATGGAGTGCTGAGCAACACAGTCATTGGGAGTATTTTATTTCAGTGTTTTGGTCCTTGTGCTTACTCTCCCCTGACTTGAGAATCAAATTCAGTAATGTAAAGCCAGTTGTTCTCAGGAGCGGGATCAAGACTGTAGAACTTGCATCCTTAAAAGCCCTTTAAAATGCCCTACAGGCCTTGCTGGTTGGAGTATAAAATGAAAAACTGCTTTTCTGCAATAGTTCACAACTTTAAATATAAGCAGACCATTTAATTCTATTAATATGGCAAAGAATTTATTTCTTTTAAAACACAAACCTTGTGGCAGTATTTCAGTAGGCATTGTACCAGCAAATCCTAAGGAAGCAAAGCTATCATAAGACCAGAAGATCATAATCAGATGAGATCCACAGATTTCATGATATAATTACCAGTAGCACTAGCAGGACTTCTCGACGTAAGAGGGTCACAAGAACTTTAAAATCTGCAGTTATTTTAGCCTAGTGTTCAAGCTGTTCAAGATGGTCCTTCTGTACTCCCAACTGTACAGAAATCTTTGCTGATCGGTGACTGCTTTTTTTCATTTACATTACAAACATATAGTCAGGAAAGCTAACACTAGACTGAATGAGAAAACAAATATAAAAATGTCGTGTACTCTTTTTAAGGGTACATTTTCATGGATCCCCTTTTTTATAGCCCAGCTTAAGAGTGCACCACTTCTGAGAGGCTTATTATTTCATCTTGATTTTCTTTTTTTTCAATAGTGAATAAGGTATTAAGTGGAAAAAATGTTTTGTTTTATTTGATTGGATTCAATGATACTGAAATATTGCTGTATTAATACTGCGTGGCTTTCCAGCATCGTCTCCAAGAACTGAAAATAATGCTTTGTCTAGGAAAAGCATTCTTAGGATGGTATTTTGACTGAGGCTAATTAAAACTCTCATTGATTTTCAGAAAATTGATGCCCAGGCCATTGAAGAATTCTATGGGTTAACATCAGACATTTCCAAAAACTCAGAATCTGGATATATCCTCTTCTACCAGTCAAGAGACTAAAACAAAAAGATACATGTATTCAAATGAAAGAAAAAAAGGGATCAAGATATGTCCAAATGGAACATATTTATGACAGCAGAAGCAGTTCCTCATTGTTGCTGTAGGACCAGGACAGATCCAGCACGGCGAATAAAGGTTTCTCCCTGCCATTTCGTGGAGGATTAGTGCTGACTGCCGAAACAAGAAGAGCTTTTGTTCCAGTTTTCTTTCTGGGCTTTTTTTACGTGCTATTTTCCAAAATCTGTGTTACCTCTACTTGAAACCTGGCTGCTTATTTGTTCATGAACTGAAGAAGAGATTTAAAAGTAGCATTGTAGAATTTTTACCATTTAATGTTGGCCTGAGGCTATACCTTGGTTTCTACCATCGTCGTTTTTCTGTATTTTAGCAGAATGATTTCAATATTCAGTGTCAGCTGAAGGCATATTTTAGGATATGAACAGCAGCTGGTTGCTGGATATTTTTGGTGACTCAGACTTGAGAAGCAGTACAAAGCTAAGACATATTGGAAATGTCAAGTCTGTAATTTTTATAAAAAAAAAAAAAAACAGACAAAAATCTGCAGCATTGTAAATTTCCCCATTATGCATTATCTTGGGTTTAGATAACACTAACAGTACTGCTTCTTTTTATATTTTTATTTTTACTGTTCTGTTTCTTCTTCAGAAGGTATAGAACTTTATCCGTATTCAGCCTAGTCTATTGTGCATTTTTCTTTTGAAGCAGAAGTTTTGACTTATAGCCACATTGCTGCAAATTTAAGGGGAGCAGAAAAGCAGTTACCTTTTGAAGAATATTTCTGGCAACCAGTTGCTGTAGAAAGTTTGAAGTTACAGCATTTCTTGGAGCTATTGTGTAAACCAAAAGTGCCCTCATTCTGAAACAGGATCTGTTCAACGTTTCATTCAATACATAGTAAACTGATGCAACTAGCATTTTGAATCTATGCTAATACACAGAAACAGCACTAATTGTGAAGGGTTAACCAAGGGGAGCATTATTTATGTAACTAATCCAGTTGTTCTTAGTCTTCAAGATAATGTCAGAAGGAAAACAAACCAACCAACCCAGACATCACCTTGCTAAGTGTTCCTCACCATCTGTTGGTAATGTTTGTAGTGATCTGGGAATTGTAACTCCCACCTAAAAATGCTTCTGATTGTTTTACCTCTATAGGCCTTGCTTAACAGGGGAAATTGTTAGTCTTTTAAAGACTGAAACTAAGTAATTATCCGTTATGTGTGTATATATTATAATCTCAAGGATAACTAGAAAGAAAAGACTAAGGAAGTTTGTAAGAAATCTCAGAAAATCTTCTGTAATTTTCTTTTTGAAAAGTCCTGTTGCCGTGCCAAAGCTTGTCACAGCTGGCTCTAAACTACCAGTGGAAATGAGTATTTTCCTTTCTTCATCTTGTTAGATAACACAAGAGCTGTCCTCTCTGTGGTTGTTCCCAGCACAGCCGTTCGTGGTATATACCAGTAATTGTTGTTCTTGAGGACATTTAACTTATGCAATTCTGTGGTGTGTACAGGATATAAAATATTTTACCAAAATATCGTCCTCAGGTAAACATCATCTCACGAACAGTTTCTTGTGGTGGCTGTATGTATCTGTTTCTTCTTACCATGACCAGAAACTTAATGTTAGCAATTAACTCCTGTCTTCAAAATGCAAATTAATCATTATCACTGTATTACACCTGGGTACAGGTTCCATTCTCCTGGCACATCTCCTCTTCCAGAAGATAAAATATGGACATTGGGTTTTTTAATTATTTTTTATTATATGGAGTACTGTCATTTTAAGAGACATATTCAATAACAACAAACCTTGTCATCTTGTTCCTATTGTGTGAAAATTGTTCCTGGCTAAGAGTCTTCTCCCCTTGTTCACACACAAGCTGTGAGTCCTTTCCTGGTGGCACTACCAGAAGACTGTCATCACTAATTCTTGCAAAAAATGAAAAAAAAGAGAGCACTGAGTTAAAAATAATCTTAAACAGTAAATACAAAAATTAATGTAGTACACTAGACATGTATTTTGTATATCTGGTGATACATTTTTACAAATAAAATACCTGACTGAGAGATAATATTGAAAGATATATACTATAGATTAAAAACTGTTAAAAGTGCACTTTTGCTACAGATTTATAAGGAGACTAAAAGGAATTAAATTGGAAGAGAATGGTGTGATGTTACTTCTGTATAATAAATGACCCCACCTGTCTCCAATAAAGGTCATGTATGATCAAATGCACATGGCCCAAATGCTTTTCCTTCAATTTCAACCCAAGGCAGAAATAAAAGTAATTGGTTAGTTGCTTGCTCTCCTTAGCTTCTCCCTCCATGCTGGCTGGCTGAGGGATTGTGACCCCTCTGTATTTGCATGCATATAACCTGTGCATAAGGGGTTTAAACCAAGAGAAATGAGTAATTCAGTGTCACACATTGTAAGTGATGTGCTGGTAAATTGAGAAGAGGTTACCCAGGGCCTTTTCCCCTGACACTCAGCCCGCTGCTGGTATTCCTTGATCTCTTCCATCATCCCCTGTAGCTCTGCTGTTGCCTTTCCCTGTGATTTCTTTTTCTTTCTCCTTCTTTTACCCCTTGCTGTCGGACTCTGTAAGACTTTGTTGCAAATATTATCCGACTGATCTAGAACACAGAGACATTTAAAAGCAAAAATAGTACCATATGCTTGGAGCTTTGCAGGTTCATTGCAGGACAGGTCTTCATTTCTGTGTGGTTCACTGGAGTTCACTTCTGTATGGGGAAAATTTGATCAAAGGCTGCTCCTGTGAGTAGGAATTCATGGGACTAGGTCAGAACACATTTGAAGCAAATGAGATTCAAAAATGACAGCTGCTCTGTAAAAACATGTTTTAAATCCAAAATACTCTCTGGTCCTTGTCCTGCTGGGTCACACATTAGCAATAAATAAATGGAGCTAATTTTAACTCCAGTGAATGTGAGTTTGACTTTCAGTCACTTTAGAAAGTATTACCCAGAATTGATTTTGTTGAGGGCAAACAATTAAGATCAGAACGTCTGAAAGCAATGTGGTTTTAGCTTTGAATACCAGTAAGGCAGGATTGATATTAGGATTTGGGGGCTGGTCTTGTCATTTCAGGTCTTCTCCAGAATTTAGCACTGGTGTGAGGGTGCAGACCATCCCATGATAATTCTTTGTCTCTTCTAATCACCAGCTGAAGCAAAATGCACCTGTGTTAATATTTTGCTTCACATTCAGCAGATCATACAGTTCCTTTGTGAAGAGGCTCTGCATTAAAGACTTCAGAAATGGAGGTTGTTTATGAATTGGTGTTTGTGCTTGGCATGTTCTAGTTACCAGCAGGAGCTTTAAAAGTCACCACGCCAGCTCAGTTTAGGATATGTTTAAAACAAATCATACTTGATTGGTACAAAAAGGAAAATAGACTAACAAAGGTCCCGGAGACAAGTAAAACCTTCCCATTGTAGTCTTCGGCATTCATCAAAAGGAAACAATCTCCTGAAACATAATCGATTCTCAACATGTAAAGTCCTGCTAGCATTTGCTGTTGTTGCACTAATTAACCTTCAGGCTACTTCTGTCTGCTTCCCTCTTGCTCCTGCAAAATCGGTCTTATCCACAGAGTTTGTTTCCACCTACCCAGCAGCAGCCAGCTGGGCGGGCTAGGGTGTCTGTAGGTGATAGCTCAGAGTACATAAGGTTAAAAATGAAGCAGTATTGGGGGGATAGCCTGAGTGTCATCTTGTCCTTTTGTTCTGAAGACAGTCCTTTATGAAGGAAAATGGTTTGGTCCTTTCTACGATCTAGCTGTTCATTTTAACTAGCTTGCCTTTGTGTAAGCACGTGTTTGGAGGGGATGTGTGCTGGCTCTGTCGCATCTGGGAAGCTGCGCTTGAGTTAAAGCAGAACTGAGCAGCCCTAGGCCAGGGTGAGGGTCTTGCTGCTAGAGGTTGTAGATACAACACAGCCTGTAGCAGCGTTGGACCTGATGCTGTGGACTGCAGAGCGTTGTGGCCCCAGGCAGCCTGAGCTCCTGCCTCTGGTCAGGCTGTTGTATGAACCTGTTGCAGCGTGCACAGTCTTTCTGCACTGCACCTGCAGGAGGGAGAAAGCCCTGAAAGGGAAGGGTGAATTACACAGTGGCAGTGTGTTATTTGAGTTGCTAATAATAAGCACATTTAGTGGTTGTCGGTTGTTTTAAAAGCTCCTTAATACGAATAACAAACACAAACCACTGCAGTGGTTATCAACACTTCAGCAATGTACTTACTGTTTTCTCCCTTTGTCTTTATCAGTACAGTACAGTCTTCTGGATTTTCGTCCAGAAACTACTAAAAACTGCATAAGATTATGAAAATCTTGACTTTAGGACCTTGCAGTAGGAGAACTGGTTACCTCCTGCAAAGATTTTTCTTGACAAGAAAGTGTAATGAGATCAGCTGGGCCTGGAGAGGTGGAACATGGCACCTGAGGAGGTGAGAGGTGGCCAGTTTCCTGTTGAGGTCCCCAAAAGGCAAGGGGTGACAGAGGGAGCAGCGGAACTGCTGAACACCGTTTGGAGACGGTGTTCATCCTGAAGGAGAGGAAGAGTGAGCTGCCAGCAAGGGAGAGCGTGAGGCTGCTGCACTGCCTTGATGTGGAACGTGACAGTTCTGGATGAAAAGAGTCTCCAGCAGCTGGGGTTGGTAACTCGACCCTTCTTCAGGGCACCTCATGTTTGTCTGGGGAGGTGAATCTGGAACATGGGAGATGATGGGTGCAGGAACAGATGCTCTCTGAGACCCACGTGGCATGATGGAGGCTGGACCCATGGGCCACTGTCAGCTTGGGCAGGGAGTGAAGCCTGGAAATAGAGGGTGGCTTAGAAACCCCAGGGAGTTGGACCTGAAGGGCAAAGCTAAGAAAGGATATATGAAGGCCTTAAAATATCAGAGCCCCCAAAGTATTACTCTAGATACGTTGGCCCAGATTTATTGAGGGCAAAATGCTTTTGGTGCCATGCTGCTGAGAAGTGTCCTCTGCACCTGGATCCAGCCCCAGGGAGATGCACCAAAGCTGGGGCATGCAGTGGAGGCACAGATTACACAGCCATTTGTGTAGAAAATTCAGATAGTCCCAACCGGGTCTTCCCTGGTGATTTCTAAATCACAGGCAATGTTCAAGAGAAAGTCTGCAAAGGAAAGGGAGAAAGGGCTCAGACCTGCGTTTGGACTTGGGAACATCCCCAGATCTACCCAGAGTTAATTTCCTTTTCAATACGGTTTTTTATCTGGAGTGTGCTGCTTTAGCAAAATATATTGTGTGAGGAATATAGAGGTGGAAAGAGACATTTACTTGGCTTTAGGGCCTGGACTTAGAAGGGACAAGCTAACAGGAGCTCCAGCTGACCAGCTAGAGTGAACCTCAGACTGCAACTGAACCACCAGACCACAGCCATGACCAGTGCAAATGCAGCTGAAGCTATTTCTTCTGTCTAGCCCTTGGTGTAGACGCAAAAGAAAATAGCAGGTGGTTTTCAGCAGGAGCTAAATAACTTTTTAATTAAGTATCCTAATTAGCGCTCTATTAGTGCATTTGTTTCCTTCCCTGAGAAGCAGTTTGCTTCTACTGCAACAAGTCACTGCAGTGCTATAAAGCAGAAAGCAGGGACTGTGCCGTGAAGAAACAGAGGGAGGGATGGCCTGAAAGAAGAGAAATTGTATCTGGAAGCCTGGCTATTTGGGGCTATCTGTAGTTGGGAGCCGGGGGTTGGTATCTCGGAGTTTTTTGTGTGATAGACCCCTGTCAAAATCAGATGGAAAGGTGTATTTGGCCAGGAGCTTCACACTAGCATCAGCACAGATTTCAGACCTTGTGAGACGACCTTGTCTTGACTCATCTGCACCCCCTACATTTCGGGTCTGTTGTTCCTTTTCCTTTTAGCCATGGACAATTTGAAATATGCTTGATATTTTGAAAGCATCAGGTCTGCAGCAGTGTCTTTGAAGGTCTCGGGGACTCTGTGTGTTCAGGGGGCTGTGGCAGGTGTAAAGTCTCATCTCAGCAGCACGTCTCTGCATCATGGACAGTCCCTGGGGGATGAAACCCATGTGGGTGGAAGTTTGGCTGTAACTGGGACAGCATCAAGTTGCTACGTGTTTTGCAAGTCCAAGCCACATCTGTAGGCCCCCCTTTCCCATCACTTGGACAGGCTGAGGTAAAATACATCAGTGCCAAAAGATTGCTCCATTATGAAATTTCTCCAGATCTCTTTGCTTCTGCCCTTGCACCAGCAAACCCTCATCTCCTCCCCATCAAGGGTGCAGTGAACTGCATGAGAGAGAACGTGGTGGTGATGGAGAAAAAGTGTTATTCTTGGCAATCCCTTCCAAGTCCTCTTTTAATTATTTTTTTTTTTTATGTTAAACTGTTCATTTTCAGATTTTGAGTCACAATATTTCTCCAAGTGAAAGGCCACGAGTTTGGAAAAAATCCAGTTTATTCCTTCAAAATTCTTTGCCATCACTTCAGCATAAGTGAGCCAAATCACGTTGGTACCTGCTGCTGAAGTGGATGGAGGAACATCCCTGAGACCTCCATGTCTCCATGCTGAGGGCACTCACTGGCATCTTTCAAAGCCTCCTGCCAGGCACTCGGGATGTCCCCTGAAATGTGGGGACAAGTATGAGGTGGTCAGGATCAGACAGTGAGTCTTCAGGCCAGGAAGGGGCATTAAGGATGTCTGAAGCCACTAAACAGGGTGAAACAGAAGTATTTTTATTAACTGTACCTAAGGTACAGTTAAGTGAAGAGCTGAAAGGTAATTTTACCCTTATTTGCCTGGTTTCTTATGGGTGGTATAAAACTGAATATAAACCTAGGTGTAAATTTTCAGGGCCTCTTAGTTTCTTGAGCCTCAGACCCAGCAGAAAGGGCAAAAGCTTTGATTTTGCCAAATTTTCCCATTCATCCCCCAACAGGAAGATGTTACTGGATTTGGGAAAACCAGTTTCTCCACGCTGTTTCTCCACAGTTTGTGGAGTGCTTCAACAGTAATGACTTGGGGACAGGATTCCTGTGAGAGCTGGCAACTGACATTATCTTCTTCTAAAAATATCACACAACAAAACATAAAACCTCTGCAAAATAACCCATCTGAAAGAGTGGGATCCAATTTTGGGCTCTCCGGAGGCCGCAGCTGGGCTCTCGGTTGCAGTGCAGGCTGTGAGTTGCAGCTAAAGGGTGGTAATTAGAGCGGTGCTGCCTTCGTCCCAGGGAGAGGCATCCTTCCTCGAAGCAAGGCTGGCGAGGAGATGAGCTTCGAGAAACCTGCTGTGTTAAAAGGGCTTTGCTGGGAGGGAGTGCAAATGAGAGCATCCTCTGCAGCACCACGTGTAGGTGCAAGCCATAGGGGAAACAGGAAGGGAAAAATAGGAGGTTGTCAGGAAGGTGGCTTGACTTTTTGTTATGATTGTGTCCCTGCAGAGCAGCTGTGGTTACGAGCATCTTGATGACTCCCACCACACCAGCCATGGCTCCGAGCATCCTTGTGCTGGGAGGAGCTGCAGGGCCACCCAGTGTGACTCTCCTCAGCTGCTGTCAAAGTTTATTCCTCTCTCTGGGACTGCAAAGTGGCTCCTGAAGTTGGGGGTTTTTTTTCTTCCCAGGGAGGAAAAAAAATAATTCATTTCCCTCTCCTCCTTCCCCAAGCGTGTTTAATCATTTGCCAGTTAGTCATATTCCTAAGAAAAGCAAACGTTGCATGATGGTGAGTGACAGCTTCTGAAGAACTGGCACTAATTATATCTCGGCACTGAAAAAAATAACATGCCGGGCTGGCGAATCTTGCTGGAAGGGAGCTGGCTCTCCTCCAAGCGCTCGTGCGAGCGGCTGAGATGCCCCCAAATCACCTAGCAGCCACTCTCCTGGCCCACGGACCCCTTCTCCATCTCTCTGCTGTAGGTTTAGGGATGGTTAATGCCATCCTGCTTTGGATTTCATCCCATCCTTTTCCACCCTGATTTTCCTCCAAGCCCGGTGGGAAGCGTTTAGGGAGGTCTCCCTTTGACTTGTATGTCTTTGATGGATTCAAACTGCTGCTCGCCCCCTCAGCAGCCAACGCTCCCTGAGTTGGCACCATCAGCTGCTACCTTCCCCAGTGCTGCTCAAGCAGCATCGCCTCTTCCTCGGGTGCTGGGAGAAGCTGGGCATTTTCTTTTTCTCCTGTTGCCCTCACCGCAGTGTTACTCGGGGCTCAGTCAAAAGATGTTAGCAGCTGCTGGGGAGCTGCAGATGAGTCAGGAGCAGGAGATGGAGGGATGAGACGGATGGCCTGGCTGAGGGATGTTCGGCCAGCTCTTATTGTGTATTAACTCTATTTATCCTGATGAGTGGGTGTTTTACCTTGCTGCGGCATCTGGGACAGCCAAAATGCCCTGTTTTGGGAACTATTCTCCTAAGACATTTCCTCCTGTCTCCCATGGCTGGCAGGGACTAGGGGCCAACACCCATCTCACTGCAGGACACAGGGAAGATGAAGACTGGCACCAGGACTGTGTCACACTTGATGTGCTGCTGTGGGTACCAGGGTCATGCTCACCTTGAAAGGTTTTGAGGACGAAAATACTGTAATTCAAGGGAAAAAAATATGCCTCTTGTTTTGCCTGGTCATGTAAGTGCAGTGGCAGGGAGGAAGGTGCTCACACATGGCCTGGTGGTGGGATGCCTTGGGGTGCCTCTGCTGTGGCTGCCAGACCAGCACAGGCACGGGCCTGAGCTGCCAGGTGGGTGTCCAGCCCGTGAGGGATGGCTCCAAATCTGAAACAACCCCAAAGGGCTGAGCCAAGCTTCTGTAATGAGGCTCCTGCCGTTGCCCTTCCATGGGTGCTCTGCGAACAAACCCTTGCTGCCATCCACTTCCCCTTCCCTTCCACACTTGCTCAAGGTTTAAGCTGAGGCACCAGTTAGTGCCACAGCATCCATCTAGCATCCAGACTGCGCACCAGGTAACAGCTCTGACCCTGGTCAGAGCATTCACCTCCCTATTTCCAGTTAAACAGAGACAGGCAATCCAAACAGTCTGTGCCTTGGGGCAAAATCCCCTATATTTCTCTAAATGTGCAGTGAGCCAGGGCTGGGAGTCTGGTCCCCAACCCCCGTGAAGCACCTGTCAGCACAACAGGGTGCAGGATACTCCCCAGAGGGCACAGGATGCTCCCAAGGACCAGGATCAGGGCTGGGTTTATTTTTCCCAATGTATCAGCAGTGGTTTTCCTGGATGGGGTTTTGTTTTCTTAAAAAGCCAAGGAGCTAAAAATAGCCCTCTGCTCGCTCACCCGCTGTATCCCGGCATGAAGCCGGTGCAGGCTATGTGCGGAGCCGACCTTCAGAGCCGCAGCTCCCGCAGCAGGAGCACGGCTGCCTCCTGCTTCCACCTCTGTGAGCTGCCTCCTGTGCTTGGCTATTTAAAGAAGCTATTTTGCCTCTTGTGTGTCTCAAGAAACACCTGATGGGGAAAGCAGAGAGATTTTTTTCCTTGCTGAAATAGCCACCTGGCCACAAATTATCCCAAGCTCGGCAGTTTTGGATCAGATTTAATTACGCACTGGGCTATAATGACCATTCAGTTGCATGGGGATATAGCACCTCCCCTCCCCACAGATAAGGAGGATGTGGGCACGGCTGTCCCCTCTGGGATCATAGGCCTTGGGGTTTAGGGGTCCAGAAAAACAGGCTTTGAGAGTCAGGGACTCAGTGAGGCAGGATCTGGGGGGTTAGGACTCAACAAGGTAGGATTTGGAAGCCAGAGACTCAACAAGGCAGGATTTGGGATGCAGGGAACCAACATGGCAGGATTTGGGGGACTCAGCCTCGCAGTGAGATCTGGGGACAGACACCCCATGAAGCAGATGGGGAACTGCTGATCCCTTCCCAAAGGACAGAGGTTTGGGTTCTCCAGGGTCTTTTCCACCACAGCAGCCCTCCTGGCCCTGGGAAGAGCAAGATCTGCTGCGGTGGAGCAAAGACACAGGAGCAGCACTGCACCGGGCTGGGTTAAGGGGATTCACTTATATCCTCCCTGAGACATCTGAAACACTGCAGGGGAATTGTGCGTATCACTAAGGCACATAATAGTGCTCAAAACTTAAAAATGACCTTGACACTGGTTTCTGTAGTTGAGACAGCAGGTAGCTGCTCTGGCATGTGGCCACCCTGCAATGCCCGGTGTGGGCTTCATGAGGACAAACCCCACTGGAGCTGCTGGCACTGGGTGCTGGGTGCTGCGAGGTGCCTGGTGCTGCTGCCTGTGGCTCTGCAGCTTGCCCCCAGCCCTTGCTCTCTGCTGTCATCTCTGCAGCAGTTTTCACCTGTGTAAACTGCCTGGAAAAAAGTAAATAGTGGGATCCAGGCTGCTGCACAGCTGTGACCTCAGCTGAGCTTCTTCCTGTCTTCTTAATACCTCCTAATTCTTTCTGCTGGGTCAGAGGCAGCACGTGTGGGATGAAAGGGGTGTCTCCCCACAAAGGGGATGTCCCAGGTTTGCCCCTTGTACCCCTATCACTTGGTGCAGGTGGGATGGGTGACCCTTGTGCAGGCCTGGGCATTGTGGGCAGGGACAGCCAGACCCAGCTCCCCTCTGAGCCCTGGAGAGAGCGGAGCAGCACCCATCCCTGCTCCCAGGCGCTCGCAGCCATATCGCACCAGCAGCACCACTGGGTCCCCAAGGCACAGAGCCACGCGTGAGTCACGCTGCAGCTCAGCACATGCTGCCGTCCCCATCAGCCTGTTTGCAAACAAACAGAGAGGCTGAGAGCTGCTGCTTGGGAAGCAGCACAGCGGGACCCAGTAAGGGTGGGGGCCCCAGCAAGGCCCTGCCGTGACTGTGCAGGGTTTGGGGTCTCTGTCCACAGCCAGACCCTGTGCCACCATGGACTGATGTGCTGAGGACAGCAGCAAAATGGGGACTGCACTGATCCCTGTGTTGTACCCAGGGGTGACATGGGTCGGGCAGAGAGGACAGGAGCGCTTGATGTGCAGAGCCACGTTGCTGTGCCCGTGGGGCCATGGCTTTACCAAATGTGGGGTTTTCACCTGTTGCGTCTCCTCTAGTGACAGCTGCTCCCCCCGATGTCCCTGTCCCTGGAGCTGCTCTGGGACCAGCTATGTTAAAGGTTTTCTTGTGTGAAGGAAAGCTATAGGACCCACAAGACTTGTGGCAAGCAGTCAATGGAGTGGAGGGGACACTGGCCCAGTAATTCCCCTTCCAAGGGCATGCTGTTGCCCAAAATGCTTGGGGAGCTTGTGGGGTCAGGCTTGAT
The DNA here is from genome assembly GCF_003259725.1 of Athene cunicularia. Lineage (NCBI taxonomy): Eukaryota > Metazoa > Chordata > Aves > Strigiformes > Strigidae > Athene > Athene cunicularia. The sequence goes on along the minus strand of NW_020799100.1, from coordinate 10,264,418 downwards.
GGGGCCACAGCTGCTTAGAGAGCACAGAGATGGTGGGAGAGAGTCTTCCCCAGAGCTGTCAATGTAACTGTGTCATCAGAGCACCCAAAACCATGTTCTTCTGCAATGTCTCGAGCGTTGCCTGTCCAAGAGGCAACAGGCTGACTGGTACCCAGGAGGTTCTTGTCTCCTGCAGTACCATCCTCCTTTTATCTTTCCCATCTTCTATTTTTCATGGTGGGACTTGTGAAGGGGAAAGAATGCTCCTTTCTGAAACCTAGCACTGCTTGGAAGCCATTAAGGAGCTCTTCAAACCCCACTCATGTGGGAGAAAACAAGTACAAACCTTTTTGGAGAGTATGTCTAAAGGCTGGAGGTTTCTCCCCACTCTTCTTCCCACCATAAAGAGACACCAAATTATCCTGATTTGGAGGAAGAAGTGTGAGCGGACAAGCTGCATCGCCGGCAGGAGCAGTGGAGCTAAATATAGCCCATTTACACAAAACAAGAGCATTGCGGTGAAACGACATTGATGGTCGTAATTAGCGGTTCCCTAATGAAGAGCTGGGAAAGCAGGGGTGTCCCAGGGGAGAGCGGTGCCTCTACTGATCATCATGCAGATGGTGGATGTTTTGGCAGCAGTGAGGGTCTGCAAGGATGGACCTGGCAGAAATCCCCCCCCATGTCCCCTGTAGAAGTGGCCAGGAGCCTCCTCTGGGACCAAAGCAGGGAATAAATCCCCCAGTGTGGCACAGGAGAGAAGAAGATGGAGCAAAGGGCAAAGAGACTGAGGAGGCAACCCTGGGAGGTGCCCACCCGACTGTGAGATGGTGATGCCCCAAGGCAATGAAACTGAGCAGGGAAAAAGGCTGGCAAACACCCGGCCGGGAGGACATGGGTCCCTACGAACTTGGTGGCTGGTCTCAGTGACCCAGTGGCCTCATTTCCAAAGAGCTGCAGACAAACAGCTGCATCTCCCCCAGTGCTGCCACCTCACCTCTTCAAATCAGGACCCTGGCTGTGATGCAAAGGGATCAGTCTTGGCATTCCCAGGAGCCACATGCTTTCCTAGGATATAGAGAAACAGCTTAAGGAGGGATGGGTATTCAATGAGCTGGTGGCGGGGAGCTCATCAGTGTCTCCTTCCATCACCCTAAAGCCACTGCAGCCCCTGCACCTCCTGGTTTCCCCATGGGACCCAAGCCCAACATTAAGCACCACACTCATCCATATCCCACCCTGGTCCCCACCACCTCTCAGCCCTGTGATGTCCCCAGATTCAAGATTGTCCCATGCTCAGAGACCTGCCTGGGTATCCCTGCAGCTCCAAGACTGGGGAAAGCACCCAGCATATCAAACTCTGTCAAAAAATTTGAGTGAAGGGGAGTTTGGCCTGGAATTGTCTGGGGTTGTGTTTTCTCCATCACAAGCAGTGATTAGGGTAATGAAGGGATCCTCTCCCCTCTGCTACCATCCCTATAGCAACCAGCAGCCTCTTCCCATTAAACAAGTGACTCATCAAACATGATTACACTGATATCAGGGAAGATGATTGTGACTTCTAGCTCTGACAAGAGAGCTGACCTTTCAGGAGAAAAAAAAAAAAAAATAAAATAAGGGAAATAGCTCAAAACTGGATGGGAATGTGCAGTTCCATGTCTCATCCTCCCCATGTGTCCTTGCCCTGCTTGGGGACTCCCAGGTGGTAAATAAAGGCAGATCAGATGCAAACAGCCTCTGTGCTGTGAAGTGTAAATCCCCCGCGGCTCCGTGCCGGTGGTGGGAGGCAGGATCTGCAGTGGGCAGCCAGCCAGCACCGATGCCAGCACTCCCTGAGGTGTGCGTGACCTCTGTCCTGGAGTGACGTGGCCCTGGGACCAGGCATGACGTCTGCCATGCACCCTGCTTCTGTCCACGCCACGCATCGTATTCCTGTTTGTGCCACGAACCCTGCTCCTCTCTGTGCCACACGTCATCTTTCTGCCAAAGCCGTGTATTGTTCTTCACATGCCAGGGAAACTTCTGCTCCAATCCCAGAAACTCCCACGAAGACCCCTCCAGTCCCTTCAAGTTTAGCAGGTTTAAAGTACTTGGAGGGTCTTTTCCCACTGCTAGATTTCTACTTTCTCACTCCCTCTGCCAAGTGCCTTTCTGCCATAAGCTCATCTGTGGGAATCTCAAGGAGGATGATGTTTCTCAGCCAAGTGACATCCAACACCACTGCAGGGAGAGGCATGGCACAGCTCTGGGGTAAAGTCCCCAGGGCAGAAGTAAATCTTTTGGGAAAAGAGGACTTTCCTGGTTTAAACTCCAGCCTGGAGGATGGAGAAGGCAGATTCCAGTATATTTAGTAGCTCTCCACTCTGGATGGATGTTTGTGCTCCTTGAAATGTCTCTTTTACCCTGGTGAAATTCCACCCTACTGAGACACAGCTCTGGGCAGTGGTGCCAAAGGAGAAAATGCAGTGCCCAGAGGGGGAAAAATGCCTCTGTACACCCAAAATCCAGGTGTGTGCAGCTCAGGCTGAAGGTTGGGATTAGACCTAGTTTGCCAGCAAGCCCGATGCCCACAGTGGCCATAGCCAGCAGCAATGCTGCCTGCAAATGTTACCCCATGCCCAGGGAAAGTCAGGGAGCCTTTGCCACTCCTACTGAAATATATATAAGCAGAAACAACATCTCCTGCGTAATTAATGAAGTGAGGACTTCACGCCTGTGCCCTGAACTGGGGGAACAACCAAGCCCATCAGGTGCAGAGTGCTGAAATCTGCCTTTTCCATGTTGTTTCTCTTACTAAAAATTTCAGGGGCAGCTGGGCATTTTTAGCTCCCTTTGGGCCACATCCTGGTGGGCTGAGCAGAGGTCCAGCTTGGGCACCCAGGCAGTGGGAGGGCAGGGGGAGGCAGCATCTCATGCAAGCCCCTGAGAGCTGCTCCTGTCATCTCCTGGCATTTGGCTTTACTCTGTTATAACTCTCCCCAACTCAAGCTGGTTTTTTGGTTTTTTTTTTTCCAAGCCAAGTACTTGCTTTATATGGTACTCTCTTACCAGAAAGCAGCTGTGGCCTTTTTCTGACAAATGTCCTAACCCACCCCATGTTTCAGACCAGGGCTCTGGATCTGGTCAGTCCCCAGCCTAATTCCAGGGGCTTGGGAGATGCTCAGAGGGGAGCCAGGCGCCGTGACTCCGAGTAGGATCCTGTTTAAATGTCAGAAGCCAGAGTTAAAATCAATAAATAGAGAAGACCGGCTGTGCTTGGGCGAGGGGGTGTCAGAGCTGCCTTTTGCTCAACTTCAAAGCTGAGAACTTGTTCCCCAGGTTTTATGAAACCCGACGTCCTTCCTGCCCAGCGGGAAAGGAACTGGGGAGGCTTGAGGTCCTTTGAGTGTTGCCGCGGGGGGCTTTTCCCCGCTGGGTGGGCTGCCTAACATCCCCCCCATGCTGGCATGTCAGGTTGGATAAGCATGGGGGTTTAACACTTGCAATGGAGCAACAAATCCATCCCCACCAGCACGCGGTGTCTGCAGATTTCTTTTGGTGCTGATGTATTGCCGGCTCCAGGGCAGCCAACGGCTTTTCTGTGTGGACCTGGGACCTTCCTGGTTCTCAGACCTGTGTCTCTGCCAGGGATCAAGTGTTATGGTGGTCCCAGTGCAGGTGCAGCAAGCACGGTCCTCCAGATTGGCTTGCTCCAAGGCTGGTTTTAGAAGGCTCATGTTGGTGGCAGCAGGTGGCAAGGCGACCAGAGAGAGGGAAGGCTGCCCAGCACTCAGCTGCAAAGAGAATCCAGATTTTTTTTTAAAGAATCTTTCTTATTTTGCCACTTCCAAAACCACAGAAAAACTTCCTTACCTCTGTGCTACATCAGGTAAATTAGTTTATAGTTAATTATTAATTATCACAATCATCTGCCCTATTATTTTGCCTCTCATCCTTGCACACTCACAGCATTCACTATGGCTTGATGAATGGCAGTGTAGGGGAAACACAGTCACTCCTGATGAAGTAGCCAGCCAGAGCACCAAATACAGCCTGGGAGAAGGAGGAAAACACAGGGCAAAAGCCCTTATTTCAGAAAAAACACCTTGCCTCAGAAGCCCTGCTTGCCAGAGCTGAGCTGACATATGGCAATGTGGTGTGTGCCAGCAAAGGTGCCTCAAAACGTGTTCCTCTGGCTCAGGCAAGTGGTGGAGCTGAAGGACTTGGAGCAAAATCATTTGGGTGTGAATGATACCACTGAAGTAAGAGGAAAAATCCTCCCCCTGGTTTGGCCTGAGTGGTCAGAACTGGGAGAAGCCAGAGCGAGCCTTCAAATCATGCAGGGCTGCTCCTTCCCTCCCAAAACAGGTTGGCATTGCTGCCACTCACCCACCCTGAGGTCCTGTCCCCCTGCACGTGCCATTTGCTCCTGTCCCCGTGCATGCACCAGTGGGGTCCTGTTCCTGAGCACATGGCAACAGGGTCCTGTCCCCGTGCAGGTGCCAGTGGGATGTAGGGATACAGGCTGTCCTTGAGCAGGGGTGGTCCTGGGAGCCCAAACCTGTAGCCAGAGCATGGCTGAGGCCAGCCTCAGCGATGGGAACCCCAACAGCCCCCTGGGCCAAACCTGTCAATGCTGAGGTTTTGTGTGAGCTGGGGTGCAGTACACTCAACATCTCTGCTGTGAACCATCCCGCGTCCCCCGGTGCACGCACCTCTCCAAGGCTGCTGCTAAATGGGGGAGCGTTCACAGCAGCTGGATGTCAACAGTGCAGTGAGACACAGTGTCCACACACTGGACAACCCTGAGATATTTCATTTTGGTGCTGGGAGGTCTTGCACTTCTCTGCAGAGCAGGGAGTCTGGGACCTGTGTTCCCCAGTGCTGCCAAAGCCAACCATCCATCCATAGGCCTGCAAGAGGTAAAAGTAGGATTACAACAGTGCTGCTGCAGGCAGGATGGCAGAGGTCACTTCTGCAAGCTGGGCACTTGAACAGGCCCCTTCCAGATACCCATGTGAGGGATTTTTTCAGCCGAATCAACTGTTTTTCAACAGAAATGGATGATTTTATAAGCCAGGCTCCTGCCTTCCTGCCTCTATCTCCTCTGCTGCCTGGGTTTAACATCAACACCTCAACCACCCAAACCCATCCTGAGTCCTGATGCTTCCTCCTGCCCAGCTGGGAGCACCAGAAGTCCCCACTCTCCAACAACAGTGACAAGAAAATGGCCTAATTTCCACCCAGTAGCTGCAAAGATTATGCAAAGCCTTTGAATGTAGGACTTCACGCACTCTCCAGCAGCACATGGCCCCTGACAGCCCTGTTTTGGGGAGGCTGGCGGGCGCAGCGTGCGTGTTTGCCACCCTGATTAGTCAGCACTGCTAATTATAGCCACGCTTTTCCTTCTTATAGCTCTTCAAGCACCATTGGAGTAATAGGGAACAACAGAGACACTGAAATAAGTGTGTGTCCTCTTGCTGCGGAAAAGATGCCGGTATAAAGATGGGGGTGAATTTCTAGCGGTGCAGCTTTGCATGGTCTGCGTGGGGAGTTTCAAGGCAACGCACGCGTGGGTTTGCCGGATCTGCCACAGGATGCTCTGGTGGAAGTGGGAGCTAGGGTGGGAAAAGCTCGTGTGATGCGAGGAGGTAATGATGTTTTCCCAGGAAAAGAAATAAAGCTGATTCTAATGCTTTTAGAGAAAAAAAAAAAATGATGGAGGATTGCATCCTATGTATTTTATCAAATGTGTCGCAGGTGTGGTTTTATCACAGCCCATGATGGAGAGTGAAGGATGCCCAGACGGGCTTCCTGCCCATCTGCGGAGCCAGGGCAGGGCCTGCGAAGGCCCATGGCATTACCAGCCATTGGTGATGGTGCAGGGCTCACCACGCAGCCCAGGGGAACTAAACCCCGCTGCCCACTGGCTCGGTTGCCTGTGATTTTCAGGGCATTTCAGTTGCTGTTTGTAAAACCAACACACAGTGGCGAAAATGCTGCCAGTCCATTCGCTTTTGCAGATTATTGGCACTGTAGTTATTCCTCTTGGAGAGCTCTGTGCTACCTGTTATGTCTGTTAAGCATCAGTCCTTGTGCAGACTTTTGTTATCAGTGGGCTCTGCCTTGGACAGCCAGGACTGGCACCACCCAGGCATTCGTTAGCTCCCACCTAATCACCACAAAGACCTGGCTATAGAAATAGCTGCAGAGAAGCAAGTCAGAGATGGGGATAGAGATTCAGGGGCTCTCGAGTTAATCTCCTGCCTGTCAGGCAGCCACATTGCCAGCCCCTTGTTTTTTAACCAAAAAAAGCACAGTTTCTAAGGCAGGATGAGACCCAGGTCAAGCCCTGCTGTGGGTTGGCAACACCCCACATCCCTGTAGGGCAGTGCCAGGGGAGGACTGTGCGTGATGTTTAGCACTGAGCTTCCTCCCAACAGCGAAAAGCCAAGGAGGAAGATGGGAAACGAAGATGGGAAATGAGAAGGGAAAACCTTCTCCTTGCTGAACAGCATTACCAGGTGAGACTGGTGGCCTCTCTGTGTAATTAAAGCATCAGGCTTTTGCTGGTGTCCTTGATTAGCTTTGATTTTTTGCTCCTTACTATTAACTCTGTAATTTGAATAGAGACGAGGCATACTTAATACATTGTCAAAATGTTCTTGCAGATACCCAGGTAGCTCAGAACATCATACACAACTATAAAAGGCAGATGCTCAAATACTACAAACACGACGCACAGTGGTACATGCGCACAGATGCAACACAGCTTGCATTCAGGACAGCTCTGGAGGCGGCATGCCTTGGTTTAAAAATGGCCAGATAAGGTAATTTTTGTCACCTGTGCCTTAAGGAAACCACAACACTCCTGGGGTGCCCCAGTGGCCCTGGCACAGACAATTTTCCCTTTCAGACAGACAGACAGACAGACATGCCAGCTCCTGTGCAGTTGTCAAATCTTGGCAGCCCGTCCTCTGCTGCTCTGCACCCAGTGCAGGCACCAGCACCACTGGGAGGGTCTAGGGGCATCCTATAACAACTCCCAGCTAACAGGGAAATAATCAGGCACAGAGCTGTGTGGCTGGCACACAGAAGGGTTTATGTCCTCCTCAGTACGGGACCAAAGGCAGAGGAGTCTGGAGGCATGTTGGCACAACCCGGAGACCTCTTTTAGTCTGTTTTGCCATCCAGAGGGGAGACCCTCCCTGGGGGCACAGATTCCACCAGCCAGCCCCCACGCGATGCCAAGGCACAGGGTTGCTTTGTGCCATGGGGCAGCAGCAACATCGCACCTGCTGAGGTTCGGCGGTCTGCAGCATCCGGGCAGAGACCTGGCTGCAGCACAGGGGGAGAGAAGGAGGAAAAGCTTTGGGTTTCTGCCAGTGCTTCCCAGTGTGCCACCAGCCTGGCACATCCCCTTGCACATGGGGGGGCATAGCCAGGTGGTGAAACCCCCCAAAACCTTATCAGAGATGTGGACCCTCTCCTCCCCAGGCTGTTGAAGGAGGGCAAGCAGCTCCGCTTGCTGGGTGAGAAACCCATTGCGATGAGTACATGGAAAGGGGGCACTTCTCCAGTGCAGGGGGATAATACCTGCGGGATCTGGTACTCAATGAGGGGCGTGGGAAAAGCATCCTGGGATTGTGCCAAACTTGTGGTGGGATGTTAAGGGGAGGAACTAAAGGTGGGGAAGGGAGGCAGCAGCATGGTTTGGGACTACCAGGGCCACAGTGGGCTCTGGGGGCCAACCAAGAGACCCAAGTGTTTGAGAGGGTTCAGCAAGTGAGACTTCAGGAGGGGTTGGAACCTGGAGGTCCAAGCTAACTGCCATCAAGACTACGGGGTTTTGGGGACAGCTGAGACCCATTGGGGTCTGTGCACAGAGGCAGCTACAGATGAGAGGATCCAGTGGCCAGACTGGGCAACTGGGTGTCTGAGAGCACTCACTGGAGGGATGCACAGCATATCTGTGTGTGCACGTCCCTGCTCAGCCTTGTTGTCGGCTGGACCTGGGGCTTGGAGCTGCAGCAGCCTCCCCTCAGCCAGGTAGGGGATTTGGCAGCCCCCAGCAGATCCAGTGGGGACAGCAGGACTGTTCCTGCTCAGACCTGCAGTTACTCCATCAGCATGGCTGGGCTGTGGCCGCCTGCACTCGTCTCAGCCTGGGGGCCCTGGGTGGGCCGTGTCCCTGCAGAGCACCTCGCACAGCCATCACATCCCCTCTGCTGCAACAAGCTCGATCCAGCCCCTCTTCTGCACCCACCTCCTGGCAGAGGCAGCTGCTGATGGGAGTCAATCAAAGCTCCTCACCGCCTCCCCTTTCCCAGGCGGTGCATAATTACTGAGAGCGGGAGCGAATTCATTCAGCTCTTGCTCAGATTTCCTCCGCCCATTTTCATGTTGCTCGTGTCACTCGGCACACAACAGCGCTCAGTCACGCGGCCGGCAGCCCCAGGTAGATGACGATTCAAGTCCCCTGGGGTGGGGCTCATCCTGATTAAGAACCCAGATGCTCCTAACTGAGATGATTGGGTTCAGCCAAAACCACCGATATTCACCTAAATATCTTTGTACACCAGGAGCTGGAACTCCTTCCAGGCATCAAGCTGCACTGCATGACTACAGCCTGGAAGAGAGAGGGGGATGAAAGAGTAAAGCTGGAGTGTTATGAAACCAGTAGGAAAGGGGGGGAAGGTGTAGCTGAAATACTGCGGAACCAGGAGCAGAGCATCCCTGCTTTGAGGATCCTGCTCCTGAGCTGAATCACAGAGCCGTTTGTGGCCGGAAAAATAATCGTGTCTTCAGGATTTGTTCCTTACCATGCTGATCCTTTCCCAAAGAGTCAGGAAGGAAGCCTTGGAGTGAGTGGGTGCTGTGGTGCAGGGAGAGGGACAGATCCCTGCACCCACCTTCTTCGGGCAGGTCCCCCTGCGCAGGAGGGTGGATGCCAGGCTGGGCAGCCCATGTGAAGCTCCCAGGGGTTGATCCTCCTCATCCCAGCTTTTACGCTGGCTGGAGGGAAGCCTGGGCAGGGCGAAGGCTCTAGGATGTGATGTCTCCCCCGGGGGGGAGTGTGTATCTGCCCCAGCCTGGTTGCTCAGGGCTCCCTGATCACCCCTGACTGCTGGCTCCTGGGGGTACAGGGGGAACGGCACCGCTGTCCCTGGGCATTGCCCTTGAAGTGTGGGGCAGCTGAGCCTCGCCATGCTGGATCACCCCTCCGCTTCAGATCCTCGCATCCCTCAGCACAAGCAGTATAAATAAATCTTGCCCAGCCGCCTTCGCGAGCTGCCGGGGCCTGGCTGGCACCCAAACTGCATCCGCAAAACGCAGGTGCAGAGGGCCCTGACCTTGGGGAGGTGTGTCGGGGTGGCAGGAGAGCTCATGAATGAACGGCGGGGCGGGTGCGTGCATGGGTGCGTGCGGGTGCGCGCACCCCCTCGTGCCTGCGGGTGTGGATGTGGAGCAGGGAGCCAGCCTTGTTGTTATTCTGATCACAGCGGCTCTGATTCACAGACTTGGATCATGAATATAAGTGAAGACTTTGACGTCAGAGTTGAGATTTATCAGCAGATCCAATGGGGCAGGAATATTAAGTGCAAGTCGATGCCAGCTATCTGCCAGCGTTATTAGCAATGCTCACCGAGGAATGAGGCTTAACACCAAGAACTGGTAGGACTGGGAAGGAAAAAAATAAAAACGGGGTGAAGCAAGCTGATCTTCGAGCATTAAAGCCAGGTAAAACAACAACCCTCGGCGGTCACGGCTGCCTGCTGGCTGGGCTGCATGCGGAAAGGGGGGATGCCGGCGGTGGGGACATGTACCGGCTGCGGGCAGAGCCCCCCCCCGACCTTCACACCTCTGCTGCCTAACGCCGGGGGGGGGGATTTACTCTGCAAGGGGGACCACGCCGAGCAGGGCAGGATCTTGCAGTTGTTTGCAGCCGGCTGGCAGCATCTTGCACCAGTCTTTTCCAAAGGAGGGGAAGGGGGGGGAAAGGAGAAAGTTAATGCAGGCTGTCCCTTGTCACTACCTTCTCGTTTTATCAGCGGCTCCGCATCCATGCGAGGGCTGGCCTATTAATAGTATTTATTTTTACTCACCTCACGCAAAAAAGAAAGGGCTGTGGGGCGGGGG
>NW_020799100.1:10239295-10254270 GCF_003259725.1 Athene cunicularia | reverse complement strand
AAAAAAAAAAGGTGACCGAGGGCAGAGGGCAGGGTGGGGGCTCACGGAGGTGGCAAGGGCAGCCGGGGCGCCCCGCACCCCGAGGCTCTGGGGAGGCTGAGGAAGGTCTCTCGGGCCCGGTTTGGGGCCGTGGGGTGATGCGCTGCCCCGGTCGCGCTCCCTTCCACACCGCTGGTTTGAGACCATCCCATCCCATCCCGCGGGGTGGGATTTCATCCAAAGACGGGTCCGGGCTTGTTGGGGTCCCCTAGAGGGAAGCCTCTGTAATGACGCCTGTTATTCCGGATGTTACCATTTTAACGTGCTTCATTAGGGAAGCGGCGGTACCCTCACATTCCTCTCCATATCATGTGCTTTGTGGTGTTAGTGAGACCATGACGAAGTGTCCTTTATCTTGTGCTTTCTTTTGGCTGAGAAGTGGAATAGTGCATTCACTTAAAAAGCAAACAAGAAACCAAGCAACCTTCAGAGAGATGGCAGGGTTTGGGGTGAAACACCCAGGGTGGCTCTGGCAGAGGTGGTGGGTGCTGCTCTAGGGCCTGGCACAGACACAGCTCAGTGGTTGCTGCAGGAGGCCCACCGCCAGCTCAGCCTGGTGTCCCAAACACATTGCTCTCCTTTAGAGAAGGTTGCTGAGATCATCAGCATCTTAAATTACCCCTTTGAAAGCAGGAGCTAGGTTCTGCTGCACCATAGGCAAACCAGAGTTCCTGTCAACACAACTCAACAGCACCACCACCACCAAACCACAGCATGTGTACACCACAGTCTCACGGAAGACAGAAACCTTGTCTTGTGAGGCTATAGTGGGTATGAAGCCACTTTATGGCTGGATCCAGACACAACTGTATTTTCTCTCTGGATCTGTGCAATGTATTTCTCGCTCCTGAGAGCTAAGTGCACATGAGAAAGCTATGAATCTCCAAAGTGTGCCTGGGGCTTGGACTTATTGTCTACCTTTGAAAGGTGGCCAGCGTCTTTTTTCTTTTTTTCCTTTCTCTTTTGAATACCTTGGGCAATGGGTAGTAGGCACAATGTTGAATCAGCATATGTGTAAAAGAAAATATACATATGCAAAAGAGTAAAAAGAATATATATGAACACTTTTCTCTGCTCATCTTATTTCTTCTGGTTTCTGTAAGTGCAGCCAGGTCCCTGCAGTTCCTCCGTGTGAAAACTTAAGTCAGAGTTAGTTTAAACCATTTTTGAAACATTGTGAACATTTTGAAATGTTTTTATACAACTCTATCTAGAAGACAGTATTTGTTTCTCTGGGCAGGTCATTTTGTATCTTTAAATTAAATGTAGTATTAACTAATCAGCCTTAGAGAAACTTTGACAAGAAAAAAGTTGCATTTTCTTGGCTTTCCAGTCAATTACCTATTGCTGAAGATTTTGATTTTAATGTTATCTTTTAGAACTTAATTGTATACTTGAAACTTGTCTCAGTTGGAGAGTTCCATTGATAAGTTTTGACAAAGGCATACAAGGGTCAGTGGAAAACAATTTCCCCCTGTGGCCCTTCACAGCAATAGGAAAAAGATTTCAAATGTGAGGAACTAAAGTTGAGGACAGTCTCTACCAGACAGCTAAGTTAGAGAGGAGGTGGCGATGTCCTCACGGAATGCTTGGTACTCGCCCAAACACATTTGCAGCAACGTTGTCAAAGGCAAACTCCGCTGCCTAAATTCTGGTCCTTGCACTAAGGACACTTTTATTCTGCAGCACTAATCCAGCTCACAGTCAGTATCAAGATTTTGTGCAAGTAAATTGCATGCTCAGATTTAGTATAAAATGCCAATCCAGTTCTTTTTCAAGTGATGATCTAGGATCTCTCTCTTGGAAACTGTTAAAGGCGCACATGGAAGTTGTTAAAAACACTTGATAGGCTTCAGGAAAAGTCTTAAGAAATCTGCTCTAAAGAACATTTTGATTAATCGGCATTTTTGCAGTCTTTCCCCTAAAAAAAAAAAAAAAAGATATGCACTTTCAAGATTATTTTTTCCTTTGCTATTTTTTCCTCTCCTTTTTTATCAATGGAAAGAGGGGAAAACAAGGAGAAGTGAGGAAGAAGGTAAACAAGTATGAGTTCACCTGCCATGCATTGATTTGTGGAAATCTGGTCCTTTTACCTCACTTTTGCTTTTCCCAAAGAAAATCTTTCACTGGCAAAAGTCTTGAGTGCCAATGTTGGACATCAGTGAGGACGCTGGATGTCAGAACCTCCTTATGTCAGATGTCAGGAGAACTACCTTAAAACCTTAAAATACTTATCAAGTTAGGAATGCTGGGTGGGAATGCTCTGGTGTCCTTCAGTGATGGCTTTGGGACATGGTTAGTACAGAATACAGGGCCTGACTCTGGATGAGCTTGTGTCACCATAAACAAGGAGCAGCTCCCATGAATGTAATGGTGTCACATGTGGATGAGGCAACAAATATAAAAGGAGCACTGGAAAACAGAAAGGGCTCCAAAGCATCTGCAAATATGGTGAAAAGAGTGCAGCAGCCCCTGTCTTGCTCCTGAGCATCATGAGAAGGACACAGAGCAACCAGAGTATGACCTATTGTTCTCCATTTTCCAGTACTGAACGTATTGGTAAGCCTCCTCTAGCTGGGATTCCTGTGTCACAAGTCATTAGAAAAGTTGAGGTCTATAAAACCCATTCATTTAATTCTTGTGCTTTTCAGATGAGATACACAGGGACAGTGGCAGTTTTGCAAAGCACAAGATGTCTTTAGCTGGTGGAAATTTGCAGGTGTCCTTTGATTTCCACAGAACCTCTGTAGCCACTCCAGGTAGAAACTGGACCTGCTTAGAGAGGGCTGGTCTGCATTTAGTTGGGAAGATCTCCATGTCCTCACCCTGGTGAATGGCCCAGATCTTTCCATTGTACCTTAAAAAACTGAGCTTTGCAAATAGCTTTTGATAAAAGATGAAGGGCCAGAGCCTGTCCCTGCTTACACTCATGTCACTTCTGGAGCCTACAGAAGCTGGTCTAGATCTACAGCAGCAGAAACAAGCAGAAAATTAGTTCTAAGAAATTACATGAGGTATCTCAAGCTGATGGCAGAGATCAGCATTGCCAGGGAAATGAATCTGCTGCTTGTTTGGTTGATTTATTTACAGGTTTCTGCTTGCCTTTGGCTTTTCTACCATGAACTGGTGGCAAGCAGACTATAGATATGAAATGCTTTCTGTGTTGGTGGTCGGCTGTTTTAGTCAAAGGGGTGAGGAAAGGGCAAGGAGGAGAAAGAAAGAGAAAACATTCCTTGAATATATTGTGAAGAGGCCAGGGACACTGCTGGATGGGACATAACCACAGCTGCACCAACAGCCCTTAGATTCATGGAGATGTGCTAGGGGTGGGTGTGAGCTTATGCATTTACAACAAGCCCTCATCCCTGTCCCAGCATGTTTCAACTGAGAAATTAAAAAAAAAAAAAAAAAAAAAAAAAAAGTATAGACTCTACCAACAAAGATGCTTAGCTTTTTTTTCCTTCCCATTTTGTTCCGTTTGGGACTTTGAGCAGTGAAAACATCTCTTTTTAGCCAATTTCATCAATAACCAGCAGTAAGTATCTCAAGGATCTCAGTCATGATGTGGCAGCCACAATTTGTTAATCTCAAACAAAGAGTTTTAATTGAACTTTGAATAAAACCCCAAGAAACCATTACTGTTCTCAGTAGGTGATGAAGTACTTCTTTCTTGTAGAAGCATCAAATTTGGGGTGGGGAGGTCTTTAAAAAGCCATTGATCTTGGTAATCACTTTGTACTGATGTGTACTGACCAGCATTAACAACTCATTTAATTGTTAATAATTAATTAACAGTTCACTTTTAATTGTCAGGAATAATTGCTTGATGCACATGGTATCTTCTTGTAACTCCTTTAATTCACGCACAACCTTTTCTCTCTGTGAGGCAGTCATGCTGCCGTTCAGCTGATGGCCTCACTTGTACCATTTGTACCTTTTCTGTTGACAGTGCAGTTGCCTACTGCAAAATCCCTCAAGAGACACTCTTCCCGCTGTCCCTGCCACCCCAGGAATGGAGCTTTCCCATTCCCATCAGAAAACTCTGCAATAGAGCGCTTTACAGAGATAAAATGGATTTTCAGTAGAGAAGACCCAAATCAAAAGGGGTGGTCCAAAGCTCTTTTGTCTCCGACTTTGAGGGATGTGAGTAAATTGTCTCCAAAGGTAATAGATGCCTTCATAAATTCTGCTTGATGTCAAGTGTAATTGTGACTAAACCAAGGTTATTCCTTCACAATTTGAGCACACTGCAGCAGGCAGGAGGCTGGATGTCTGATGGCACATTGTATCAATAGACACTGAAATCACAAGCACAGGTTTATGACCTTATTGCAGAACCCAGGAGTTGGAAAACATGTGGCTTGTCCCAGGAAAAGTTCTTTTCCAACTGGGGGCTATCTAGCTGAGAGGTAAGGCTGGGCACTGCTGGCAAAGCAGGTGTCCTCTCAAGCCTGCTGCAGCCTGGTCTCTCAGCTCTGCTTTGCCTTTCCTCTACACCATGTAGAGAGCGACAAGGACTGGGCATGTTTCTGATGTCCCTTGTGAGTAGGTCAGAACTGGGACCCAGGCAGGATAAACTATCCTCCCTAGAGAACAAATCCTCTAGCTTGGAGGGAGTGATGAGTTTCTGGCGGTAAAGCTCACCAAGACACTCAGCCAGACTGGAGTGACCTGGGCCCAGATCCTGCCCTGCAGTCACCAGTGTGGCCCTGCAGTTGCCCTCCTGAAGTTCAGAAACCCAGATGAGCTTGTCCAGGCTTCGGGCAGTGTCTGTTGGAGTTGCCTTTGGCTGCACAGTCAGACAGAGTGGGAGTCAATCGTCCCTGTTCCCAATCCTGCCTCCAGTCCTATCTGCTTCCCAGAAACAAGGCCATTTCAGAGCAATTAAAACAGCAACTTATTTTGATGTGTTTTCATTAGCCTTTTAACTCAACTGGAAAAGCTGATCTCAAAGAAAAATGTACAGTTATCATTCTATTATGGTTAAATCAAGCCCCTTCAATGCACTTTATGAATGAGTGAAACAAATCAATGCTGTTATTGCACTGTATCTCTATTGTGTATAATATTATACATTCATCTGTAAGAGTAATTTATTTTTATTACTGTAAATAAAACTGTTAAAGTGATTTGTCAAGAGGATATCAAAAAATAGGGGAAGGGTGGGATAAAATTAAAACATTTGAAGATCTGGGCTCCTGTCCCAGGTATGTACCATACTCTGTGTGTCTGGTTTCATTTCAGCTGAAGTGAGTCTAGTACAGGTTTCTGCTTTCCCTCACCTGGGGCCTGTGTTTCTACTTGGATCACGATGAGCTGGTTGAGGATAAGAACTGCTCAAGATATTGATTATGTGAGTTAGGAAGCAACGTCTCCTGCCACCCAGAGCACAAGGGTCTTCCCTTCCAAGGGAAGTGTGCCACTTCTAAGCACAAGGATGGAGACTTTTCCATCAGCAAACCATCTTCTGCCCTCTGATTACCCAGGAGGTCAGGAATTAAATACCCATGGGAATTAATTGATCTTTGAGAGTTGGTTTCTCCAAATTAAGGGTTATAGAGATACCACAGATTTCTGCTGCTGCTTCTGTGCTCTGGCCTCTAATAGAGACGGCAGTATCACAGGGCTGATAACTCACAGCAAAGCAACCCAGCAAGGGCAAGCTGATAAAAAGCCAAACTCAAAACTACTTTAACCTCTTAAAATCTTTATTTTTTTTTTTCATTAGCACATGCATAAAGTGTCAACAGTTTGGGATTATGAATCTTTTGAACAAATGTAGTTACAAGCGGTGCTTCAGATCGTTCCAAGTTTCCTCTCTACACTGTACAGAAGAAAGCTTGTGTTGCGACCAACATAGTCCCTACCTTTCCATCATC
Source organism: Athene cunicularia (assembly GCF_003259725.1). NCBI lineage: Eukaryota > Metazoa > Chordata > Aves > Strigiformes > Strigidae > Athene > Athene cunicularia. Next base: position 10,248,352 of record NW_020799100.1, on the reverse strand, counting down.
GTGTCACGACAGGCAGAACCCACAACACTGGGGAGAAACACTTGTTCACACGTAGCAACTGGGTATGGTAGATAGATACAAGCAGCAACATCTACTCACCTATTGACTAAGTGCACATGGTTAAAAGACCCCATTAGACAGTGAACATCTCCTTCTTTTTTAATGTCAGCTATATAATTATGTAAATCAAGTTATGGCCTGTAACAGGTGACACTCCCACGGGAGAGATGCCCATCTCCCATCAGCTGCTTCTATCAAACAGCAAGTAAAGGAAATACGGGTAATACTTCTGCCGGTATTAAAAAATGAGCCTTTGGCAGGAGCAGCGGGGCAGCCCCACCAATGCTGAGCACCCTGGGAAGTCAAACGCAAGGTGTCACTGGGCTGGCACCTCCCTGTCCCTGCCGTGCCACCCCTGCAGAACTGGAGCCAACTGGCCCCAGCCCTGGCTCCCGGCTGTACATATGAACAGCTGGTGCCTAAAGGGGAGAAAACTGATTTTGGAAAGCTCAGCTCAAGCTGACTGCTCACAGATGCTCTATTTTAGGAGGACTGATTGCACCAGTGCTATGGGAGATCCCTCTAGCTCATAGCTGCTGAGTGTGGGTAGTGCAGAGGGATTTTTGGGGTGTCTGAGGTGCTCCCAGCCTAGACTGAGCTGGCTTGATCCCTGGGCTGCCAGGTGCAGGGCATAGGAGATAATCCTCACCTGCCTTCAATGCCCCCAAAATAATGCTCCTACAGTGCCTGGCCTCACCCAGAGGTGCTTGTGCTCCTACACACTCTAAATGTGATGGGAACCTGGCAGTGAGATGAATCCTGTCCTGCCAAAGCAGCTGGCATTGCCCCAGGGGCCCTGGGCTGGGGCAGGAGGAGGAGGAGGAGGAGGAAGTCTCTCCAGCCTGAATGCTTGTCCCACAGCAGCACAGTGCACGTACCCTGTAGCAAACCCACCAGCACATGCATGTCCCAAAGCAAAGTGATGACAGGGTTCGTCCCCTCCCTGAACACCCACCATGTCCTCTTGGGGACTGTCCCCATGCCGAAGGTGCAACATTTGCATGTGCACTCAGAGACCTGTGGTTGCTGGAGCAGGATTTCCTTGGGTTGGCCAAGACTGGAGTAAAAGCTGCACCCAAAACTACTCCTGTGCAGTTGCAGGGGTAACAACAGCCCATGTGCAGGGGAGGACAAATATCAGCAGATACCTTGGGGTCTGGGCAGTTCCAAGTCTCCACCCAGGTGAGGATAGGCTGAGCATCAGAAGTGCTTGGTAATGCCCTGCCCTCCCCAGCTGGGTGGGCCCCCTGCCCCATGAAGCTCCTTGGCAATACAGTGGGGACCTCCAGAAAAGGCACTTGTGTCAGTAAGGAGCTGCCCTGCTGCTCTCCTGATGGGAACAGTGGGCCCGAGCCCTGCATGTGACATGGCACAGCGGAAAGTGGAGAGGAGGGAAGTGCCAGCAATGCTTCAGCATAACCCAAACTCATGCCTGGAATATCCTGTTTCAGAGTCCCTCAGGCAAATCAAGCAGCCCCAAAATGAAGGAAGTCTATTAAAATAGGGAGCCATCAGCCCTGAAACACTTCTAAAAATGCATCTCAGAGAAAAAGGTTTCTTTTTGGTGGGGATTACCTTTCTTTTTCCTAATCTGCTCTGATCTGAGATGAAAGGCACCACAAAGAGAGGCCCCATTTGTGGAAAACTGGCCAGAACTAAAGGTAGACCTGAAACATCTCAGTATAGAAATAACTTTGGTGGGGGTGGTGGTGAGGAGGGGTGTCAATGCTCACAACAGTATGATTTTTGGAGACCTGGCAGGACTGTGCCAAAGACGTGCCTGCTGCCAGCAGGAAATCAACAACTCCTCAACATGCATCACAGTAACTTCATCAGGCTCCAAGTCTACTTCATTTCTAATGCAAGATTTTTATGCTTGTTTCTTGCATGTCAAGAAGTTACTTTTTATGGAGTAAGTATTCCCAGCTGAGACATCAGGCACACACAAGCACCAGGAACAGGTGAAAATCAATGGGATTTGAAACACTTGAGCTGGGATGGGGCCTTCAGGGACAAAAGCACCTTCTGATATTGGTATCTCCTTGTTGCACTGTGGGCTGATATGTTGCTTGCTCTGTTCTTAAACACTCTTTTCTTAACAATTGATTTTGGAAAGTGGATACGGCAATAACTGCTCTATTTTTTGGTGACTAACTGGGAAGCAACATTGGGTCTGACTTTCCCCCAAGGTCCATGGGAAGGAGACAGAACAGATTCTTCTTCATGCAGGCACAATTCTCACCTGGTCAAGTGGAGCTTGAGCGAGTGATCCTAGAAAATCTGGAGTTTGTTAAAGGAAGATTAGATTCACACAAAAAACCCTCCAGAAGACTGAAATACTTCTAAGTCTAGGTTTGGGTATAAGTGCCTGAGCTAGAAAGGCATCACATGAATTGCATGGGCAGCTCTAAGTGTTGGCAGGTAGCCACAATGGTGCGTCGGGACAAGTTTCCTATTGCATGCATGGCCATCCCAGAGGAGCATAGCCCTGTGTGACATGTGGGGACCGTTCTGAGGGCATGGTGACCCATTCAGAGACAAAACCAGCATGTCTTGGTGCTCCTGTACTTTGCTCAGGCACTTTTGTGTGGGGATAGTGGAGGGGCAGGAGACCCCCACTGCTGCCATCAGCAGGGGGGATGTAGTTGTGGTGCTAGTTGTGGAGTCACCTAAGGAAGGGACAACAGTCCTCAAGGTGCTGCTGCTCAGTTTGAGGGTAAATTCATGGGTGAGTGAGCATTTGAGGCTTCTAAAGTGCAGTGCAGGTTATATGGTCTTTGCTGTAAACTGTAAACTCCTCAGGACAGAGTCCTTGCCCTTACTTTTATTTTTATTTTGTAAAGTGACATCTCAGCTGAGAAAACATTACCTCTAAATAACTACTACTACTACTACTACTAAAGGAAAACAGGAATCATGGTGAAAGGAACAGCCTATGCTCCCCTTGCCAGCACCTCGTGATGGGGAGCACTTCCTGGGGCTCTCCATGGTCCATCCACAAGGAAACAGGATGATGCTCCTGTTGGAAATGCAGCTCTGGAAAGTACTCTCCAAAATACTACAGCCAGTGCTACAACCTGCCTCCCTCCAAGTGAAACTTCCATTTATTGTTAAAGCTGGAGGTGTTAATTCAGGCTCTGCTCCCAGAGGAGTCTGCAAAACTTCTGTTCAGGCTGTTGGGTGTCTTGAAAGGAAAATGGAGATGTAAAAATTGCTGTGAGAAAATTTGAGGGCTCTTACGTGAAGGGAGTCTCTGGAGAATCCCTGTTCAGCCTTATATTTGTCACCAGAAGAAAACCTTCCCAGGATAAAATAGCTGCAAAACCAGGAGCTCTCAGGATGTGACACCTGCTCCTCTCTAGGTCTCTGCCCAGGGTGGAAAGTTAGAAGCTACCCAACTCCTTCTTCATCCTTCAGGACACTGATGCTCTAAGAGTCACCAGCATCAACAGCCAGCTCCAATGTTCACACAAAATCCAGGAAACACTGAGAGTGCAATGCCAGGATGTGAACACTGCTCGACTTCCACCAACCTTCATGGAACTTGAGCAAGACCAGACTTCACATCTGATGTAGCCCTCGCAGGCCATGACTGGTGTACCATGGGCATGGTGGTCCCCATAATGTCCCTTTTCAGATAAATCAGAGATGTCCAAGACGTTCCTGATGGACCTCAAGCACTATACCAGAACAACACTGGCTTATTTACTCTTCCACTGACTGGTCCAAATAATTTGGATGCACACAGAATATACTTCCCCCTGTTGGCAGTCTTATTTATTATTTTTAATCTAAGCCCATAGACTGGCAAGTAGGAGAAAGCAGATAAAATGGAAAGAGGAACTCCCTCAGGAGATTCGTTGGTCACATTAAATGTGTGGCCCTCTGTGATTATCTGTGGGCAATAAAATGTTGCTGCTATATTTTAACATGGAATGTGATACCTTTAATGTACAGGAGAATCTCCTCGGCCTATTTCTGGTACACTTGAGAGAGGAGAAATTAAATCATCTGTGACCTGGATTGTATTTTTAATGGCTGCCAAGATAGATAAAATATTTAAATATTCACTTTTATATTGGCCCACATGAGGATTTGAGCATTTCAGGTTGTGTAACACAGCATGGCCTACTTTTGGAAGAGTATATGGAAATAGGCACATATGTACAAAATATTGAGTATGCAGCATATAGGTCAGCCAGTGTTAACCAGTATGGCACAACCAATTCCAGCAGACTTAACCCAGCCCAGACTAACCAAGGAGTTGGTGTTACTTATGTTGGATTTCATAGGTCACCTGGTCAAAAAATAGATGCATGCACCTAAAATTATGATGGTAATTCTCACATGTGGCTGAGTCTCTCAAGCAAAGGCACTGAGGATGTTGGCCTGCCCGCAGAGCTGGCCTTGCAGGAACGGCTGTATCGTGAGACTGCGGCTCTCAGTGCCACCACTGAGCCTGCCAGGAGAGAGCTGGGAGGAGCAAGGCATGCTGTGATCAGACCAGAAATGGGTGTCTCCAGCCCACGGTGACTAGACAGGTTACTTCTCTACCAGCTACACAAAAAACCTGAGCAATGAGCTCTGATATAGACATCTCACTGGGGAGAGGCTACTACCTGTGGATCAGCCCCATCCCTGGCATCAAGACAGCTTCAGTGGAGCTGAGGCAGTTCAGATCCCTGGAAGACCTGGATCATGATGTCTTCAAGCAGGGCGCAATGCCAGGAGGTTATGGTCCTGCTGACTTGCTTTGGAGTTGAGCATATGAAATGGGCTTGTGTTATCAGGGGCTGGGAATTTCCTTAAGCAGAATACAAAGAGTGAGGATGTGTTGGGATGTCTGAAGAGGACAAGATGTTTTAAGAACATAAATGTGTGAGGATATGGGAGTAAACCTTGCTACCCACACCCCTGAGACTCCCAGCTGTGCATCTGCTCTGCAGATGTGGCCTGTGCACAGGGAAGACAAGGCTTGATTGTCGAGTGCTTTGCCATGCAATGGCATCAACCCTGATAGCACAAGTTGACCAACTGCTGCCAATCCCAAGCATAGCAAAGTTGCTGTAAGGTGACAGGGAAGGGGGAAGCTACAGGGACAATCCTGACCTGCCATACACCAATGGAGTCTTACCAGAATGATCACAGTTTCATGTGACACACACAGCACACCTAGTGTATGAAAAGAAGTGACCCAGTCTTCTAGGAGAATAATGCTCCTCTCCAGTTCCCACCAGAATCAGCTCAGCTTCACAGAATTGGGACAGTCACAGACCTAAGGGATGAGCTAGCCCCGCATGTGCCAGAGCCCCTTCCCTGCCTTCACGAGCTGGCGAGACTCCTTGGCTCTGCCCAAGCCCCAGCTGGATCCCCACAGCTGACTCTGCAGCCCTTCAACCACCATAACAGGCAACAGCAGCTCCAACAGCCTTCTGCTACTTTCCCTCTCACAAAGGGTTATTACTTTCTAAATTGTCCAAATAAACCCAAATTCTCTTCACATACAGAGTATCACAATCTTGTCTATATCAATAACACTTCATAATAAATACTGCCAGGTGACTGCTTAAGTGTTGCTTTGAAATTTTGTAAGACTTTCTTCTGAACTTGCTCCAGGCCAAACTCCATCTGCCTTGCCAAGGAATGCCTGTCACAGGCATCACAGGGGTTCTCTGCCTGGGCGGACATGCCGGGCTTCAGCCAAAAGCTTTTGCAGCCAGTTCTCTGCATATCAAGAGGGTCAACATGAGAAACAAGAGCTCTTGGTGAGCACCAAGCCTTAAGAATTTCCTGGTCACCTGCAGTACAGCATGCTTCCCTGCCTCCTTTGGTCAATCCTGTTTCCTCGGGTTTTGTAGATGAGCTATTCCATGCATCCTATTGCTCTGCTGTTTCTTGCCTGCCCTGCCTGCTCTGCTCTGCTTGCCTGCAGTGTGAATTTGGCAAAACAGGAGGCTAAGATTGATCTATACAGCTAATCCCATACTGCCAGGTCTTCCTCGTGGTGGCAGAGGCTGCCCCTCAACAGGCAGAGCGAGACCAGCACCCAAGCAGCTCCTGAGATGGGGAATTCCGGGGTTAAATCCAAGGATTTTATTTGCAGTTCCTGTCTGACAATCAGCCCAGGGAATCCTGTCTGACAATCAGCTTCAGTTGAAGTCAGGGGGAGTTTTTCCCCATGGAAAGGGGGACCAAACCAGGGGACATGGCCCATGGTAGGGCACCCCCCACTAAACCCTTCCCCAACCACCCTCACCATCTCCCACATCCACACTGCTCCTCTGTTTGATCCCCCAGTCAGCACCACAGCTCGCAGCCCAGATGTGGAGATGGGGGAGGTGTCACATCCAAGGGACAAGAGACCATTTTGTGCCAGTCAAGGAAGGGCTTCTGGGGACATTTCTCCGCAGCTGGGCAGGGAGGTTCATTGCATCTCACCATGAAGGGTTTCTCACCAGGGGAAAAATGAGCAATGCTCGAGGCATCATTCAACACCAGCATTTCTCAGGATGAATTTAAGGATCAGCCTTTGAGCCTTTTGGGTCCCAGACATATCCTCCCACCTCCTTTACAGGTCTGGTTGCTTCTCGATAGTCAAAACACTATTTCATAGCCATCAACTGCATGGCTACTGGGAGAGCCAGGAAGGTGGGCTCAGAGCCCAGCTTCTCCCTGAAGAGATCCAACATGGGGACTCAGTTTTCCCCCACTCAGGGACATGTGGTATATGGGAACACAAGAGTGGACCTCAGGACACCGTGTCAGGCAAGTCCATGGCTTGTCCCATTTTCTGCTGGCGGGGAACTGCTCCCAGCTCTCTGCAGGCTCTTACTCCTGACTTGTGATATTTCCAGTATTCCCCACCCCTCCACGCTGCCTTCCCATACCTCCTCCCTTTGTAGCTGTGTGAAAAGCCTTTGATGAATCATGCTCCATTTTGACAATTTTCAGAGCTGTGGCAGGGGCCGAGCTCTCCAGACGCCCCCACCAGTGCCCGTCTGTGGGGTAAGGGACAGGGCAGGATCAGGCCAGTGGGACTTAGTGCCTGGGTCTGAGTTGATCTCAATTGTATGGGCGCAGTTTGTGGGGCTGCAAAGTGCAAGTTGAGAGTTTACCTAAAAGCAGCATTTTGTCTAATTAACTTTTTTTCAAATAACACTGAAATGGTGTAGCACTAAGGCTGAGGGGAGCTGGGTTTGGGAAGATCCCTGGACACTTCTGCTCCCTTACCAGCAGCACCTTCCCCCCCAAGGACAGCACACATTGCACCTTTCAAAGACTAGAAAAGCGCCGTGTCTCCCTGCCAGCTGTACAAGCCTTGCCTTCACCCATTTCTCCCAAAAAAACTGGTCCTAAGGACAGAAATGGGCTCAGGTCACCAACGCTTTGGTCTGATCTAGGGAGTGACAGCACAATGGTGACCACCCCTACACGACTGCCACAAAAAAGGGTGCATCATTCTATGGGGAAGGAGGTTCCTGCCCACAGGCAGCCTTTAGAGCTGCCTGATCCTACAAATGCAGGCAGCAGAGCATTCCCAAACCCAGTGCACGGCCATCCCTGTGCGCCCATGGTGGCACCAGCTGTGCAATCAGGCTTCTCCAGGAGCTTCTCGTTAACACATTTAACATCTAGCTGAAAAAGCACTACTGCCTCTGAGCTTCTCTTCTCTAGTAAAGCACACTCAGGGCCAGTTTCTGCTCTCGCTCCAGGTGTAAATCTGGAGTAATCCTATCAACCTGCCTTCAGATCATTTTTGAAGTCATTAAATGTGAAGGTGTGGCTAATTTCTGGTCTCACTGCCTCCGAGGTGTATCCTACCAGTGCTGCTGCTGCCCGAAGGGTTTTTGACATAGTGTAAAAGCAAAGCTCCTGAATGAGCGAGGCCGCCCGCGCTTGCTGGCATCGAGGGTTGGGGAAGGCGCCTATACACACCTGGTACGGAGCCGGGGAGCTCCGCGCCAGCCCAGCCCCAGGGCCCCTCAGTCCGACCACTCGTTATCGTCCAGCTCGGAGTCATCATCGGACTCACTGTATTCCACCGCGATCCGGCGGGACAGGATTGTCGCCACATCATTGCCCACAGGCTCTTTTTTGGCCTCTTGTTCCCATTGCTCCTGGACTTTCCGGAGTTGGATTCCTGCGGTAGGAAAGGGGAGAAGGCTTTAGGGGTGACATGCCCAGCACCTGTGGGTACACCCACTGTGCAGCATCCTCCCAGTTAAAAGTATTGGCTGAAATGAGATGGCTGCAGCCCTCTTGCAGGAAGATGCATACAATAATAAAGCTATATGAGATAATAATGCATTGTATGTGATTATAAATCTATATAATAAAGCCCCTCCTCTGCTTCCACCTGAAATGAAGAGGTTGAACCTTCTCAAAGGTTTAATCTACCATTTGACCTGAATATCTGCAGGAAGGGGAAATGGGAGAAACCTTGGAGCACATCATCCGCTACAGCCTGCAAGGTCATGCGCACAAGAGTTGCCAGTCATCCCCGTGGAGCTCTGTCCCACCTCAGGTGATGGGTTTCCTCCACCTCCCTCTAACCCCCTGTACTGCATTTCTTTCCCTCCCCAGCTCCCACCTGGGTGCCACCATCTTCATGCATCACCTGGCCGCCCGGGGCTCTTCTTGCACTCAACTAAGCCAACACCACCCAACTCTATGCCAGGAGGTATTTTGCCACCATGGTGGCAGCACTTGGGGACGTGTCCCTCTCCCCTTCCCGCTGCTGCCACACCCACAGCTCACCCCTGCGGATGGCTGCCAGCAGGTCGCTCCGGGCGTCGCTCATGGGCATCAGTGGGATCTGCGGCTTCCGGGGCTCCATGGCAGGGGCTGGTGGTGATGCTGAGTGTGCCGGTGAGGCGGTGATGGCAGGGGGCCCCGGTGGTGGTGGTGGTGGTGCCACCGGGGGTCCCATGGGGCCAGCCTGCGGCGGGGAAGCGGAGTAGGGGCCAGGGGGTGCGGGGGGTGGTGAGGGTGCATAGG
>NW_020799100.1:10224139-10239245 GCF_003259725.1 Athene cunicularia | reverse complement strand
GCATAGGAGGGCGGGGCGACCGAGCCAGGGGCCAGCACAGGGGGAGCTGAGATGGGGCTGTCGAAGGCAGTCTGCGCGGAGGGGATGATGGGCGGTGGGGGCGGCGGGGCGGGCGGCACAAAGTACTCTGCCATCGGCACTGGCTGCGGGCTGCAACGGGAGGGCAAAGACATGTCAGTGGTATGGGGAACAACGGCACCCATCACCCATCCCGGACACCCACCACCCATCACAGGCATCAACTGGCTGAGCTGTGGCTTGGTTTGCTCTGAACTCCCGTGTAAGCTCTGTCCTAGGGTCATGGAGGTGGGGGGGCTCTGACAGCAGGATGGGCTATGGGGCATGTGGTGGTGGGAAGGCAGCCAACATCCCAGGGGAAAATGGTCCCCTCTATCCACCTTGTCCCCTTATCTGGGATGAGGTTACCCCTAAAGCGCTCCTGACAAATCAGGCCTCAGGTCTCACCAACAGCTTCAGAGCATGGCAGCTGCAGAGGAAGGTTCTCCCCACTGTATCAGCTCAGAAATGGGGTCCAGGCCCCCACCAAACCCCCTTTCCCCTGGGCATCCCTCTGCCAGGAGAGAAGAGGCAGGCCAAAGCCCTACCCATAATCCTTGACTAAGTGAGGTCTCGGCCCGTTGAGGATAGCCTCGGAGGGCTGTGGCACGTGGGGCTGCTGGAGGCGGTTGAGGCTGTTCTGCCGGCTGCCTGCTGCCGGCGCTGGGCGGTAGACATGCTCCTGGGTGGGCGGGGGTGCCAGCACACCCTCCTTGTGCTCCGCTGGGGCCAGGTGGGACGCTGGGGCCAGCAGCTGCGCGGGGTGGTTGGGACTCGCCGGGTATGAGTGGTCAGCCACGTCTGATGCGTAAGATCTATGGCACAGGAAAACCCAATGGTTGTACTCCTGGGAGGGGGGTCACCTGGGCGGGGGGAGTCAGGGGGACATGGGTTTGGGGTTCTTTGGGGTTGAGACAACAAAACAGAAAAAGGCCACAAAAATATAGATTTACAAGAAAGCAGAGAGGTAGCAGAGGGGAGGAGAACACCAACACAGCTGAACAAGTCTCTTCCCTTAGCTGCTAAATGGAAAGTACTCTGACTTTATCCCAACACCAAGGCTGCTCCTGAGGTACAGGGTGCAATCCCAGGGGCACCAGCTGTCCATGAAGCTACCACGGATTTATAATCACCCCAACCCTGCTGCGGGCAACACATCCCCCCACAGATGGAGAAGAGGAGAAAAGCAAAGGAGAACCAGTGAGCTAAACGTGTAGTAGGTAAAACCTGCCTATTATCTGGGGACAGTGATCCTTCCGATGATGCCATGTGATAGGGGGATGGTGAGAACCTGTTATCGGGTCGAAACTCTTTATCATACGCCATCATGTTCCACTCCAGGCGCCGGTTGCGGGCTTTCCTCACTTTCTTCACCTCCCGGGTAGAGTCCTCCACCAGCCGCTGCTCCTGGGGACACACACAAGCCATGGCTCCATGTCCAGCCTGGCTCCTCTGGACCATGAGCAGAGCACAGGGAGCAACGCCCCGTCCCGCAAGATGCACCCACCGCAATGCAGGAGAAGCGTGCGGGATGTACCAGGAAGGTGACCGTCCCCCAGGTCCCGGGCAGCCCCAGCTCCCGTCCCCACACTGTCCCCCGTCAGCCTGTTACCTTCTGCCTGCGCTTCTCCTTTCTCTTATCTTCTGTTGCCTGCAACATTTTCTCCTTCCATAAGTTGAAGAAGTATGAGGGGTCGGTGTAGAATTTGAGGCCGTCCTTTTTGTCATCCCTGGGAGGTTGGGAAGGGAGGAGGATGGTTAGCAGCCACATGAGAAGACCCTCCTTCCCCTGCACAGGGGGATTTGGTACAATCATGGCCACAAGCTGTTGCTCCACCATGAACAGGTCCAACACAGCAGTCACTACCTGCAATACCCCGCATGGGGTCCCCCATCCCAAGTGACCTACGCAATGGGGATGGTGGCACAGCAACTGGAGGAAACAGCCTCTCAGCCTTTGCCAAGCAGCAAATGAAGTGCACCCCCAGTGCCTCTCCTGGAAAGGGTCCCCCCAAGACCCCTCAGTCTCCCCAAGGAGCGACGCACCAGCTGCCCTACCTGTAGGGTGTGAGGATGTTGAGCGGTGGGGGCTTGTCGCAGCGCTGGTACATCTCCATCACTGGGTTGGGAATGGAGTTGCGAGACACGACCTGCTGGTTCTGCACTGTGGAACTCTTGAAGGCTTTCCGCATGTTGATGTCCTGCAGCGAAACTGGGGGCACAGGACGGAGAGGGGATGCAGGGGTGGCCTCAGCCCCCTGTACTGGGCACGGCAGAAGGTCTGGCCCCAAGCACATGTGATCCACCCACCTGCAACTGGGTGTCACCCCAAAATAGCCCCAGCTCCTCACCTTCCTCCACAGTGGAGTCCAGCTGTGTCACTTTGATGACCAGCAGGTCCACCCTCTCCTGCAGCGAGTTCATCCGCATGTAGAAACTGTTAGCTTCGTTGAACAGCTCGCCGAAGATGTCCTCTGCATGCCTGCCTGGCAGAGGGCAACGCGCACCTGTCACGAGCAATGGCAGGCAGGCAGGCAGCCCTCTCCACATGCCTCCCTGCCAGCTCCGTGAGGCTCTCTCCCCAGCCATGTTTTTTTGGGAGCTGAACTTCATCCTCTCCCAGACCTGGCAAAATGCTGCACAGAGGGAGGGGAGCACAAGCCACCTGCCCTTCTCTGCACATGAGCATCCTTTTCAGCAAGAGCAGTAGCACAGGAGGCACCAAACCATGGTGGTGCACATCCTAAAAAGCCTTTGGATCTGTATTTTCCTGCCGCACTCAGTGCATGGCTATGACAGCTGTTCATTACAGCTGTTATCACAGGGCTGAGCAGAGCCTGGCAGAGCATTGCTGACACCTGCAGGCTACAGCACCCATCCCATCCCAGAGCCCATCCCATCCCAGCACCCCACATCCTCGGGGTTTCCTCCAAAAACACATATCAAACAGCTCCTGAGATCAAAGCACTTTTGATATCTGCTCAGCCTGTCACCCAACTCAGACAGTTGTATTTGATTTCCTTTTCCCCTGGACGAGGTAGCATGGCCTGAGAACCCACGGGTGCTGGTCATGCAAGCCACCACACTTCCAGCAGCTCCCTAAATACAGGGTTTATTTTTCTGGAGTATTTTAGAGAAGAATCTAGTTCTGGAAGGAGGAAAAGGAGAGGCAGTCCTGAAGACCCTGCGCTTCTCTCTCTATTTTAAGTCAATATTCACCAGTGAAATAGGTTGCCCCTATTAACCCTTCACACTGGTGTGTGCAGTGCTCTTGTCCACCCCTTTTCTGCTGACATCAGTCCCAGGGCAGGAAGACAGTTAAGACCTTTCGTATAGATCTCTCTTTCACATGAAGCTCTAAAATTAAAAAGAATAGGTTGGGGGTGGGGGGTGGGTTAATCTCACCTGGCCTTCCTATTTCTGCCCAAGTTGAGAAGCAAGGGGCTTGTGAAGGCTTTCCATCCCCCACTACACAGACCAGCTATGGGAGGAAAATGGGTCTTAAAACTGTCACCAAATTCCCACTTCAGGCTTGGCCATGAGCATCCTCATTTTTTTATTAGCTGGATAATTTCCACTGAATTAGGGGTGGCTGCAACCTGCACAGCTCTCATGTAGCCCTTGTTTCTTGGAGCAAGCAACTGCAGCATCCCACCATCATCCCACCACCCCATTCCCATTCTACATCAGGGTCACTGTGCCATGACTTACTGAGGCTGCCCAGCTGCTTGATGATGGCAGCCAGCGTGCTGTTGGTGACACACTCCAGCTCACTTGTCACCCCCTCGGGAAGAGCTCCCCGGCATAAGTGCCGGGGCTCGATATTCCTCTTCACCAACGGCATGCTGCCGGTGAGCCCTCACACCTCTCCTGGGCAAAGGAGAAAGAAAGAAAACAATCAAAAACACAGCTTTTGCCATTTGCCCATTTTTTTCTCCTTATTCCCTCTGCTCTCTGTCCGGGGGACTTGTCCTCCCCACACTGGGATACAGAGATGCAGCCCATGCAGCTTTTGCACACAGGGGATGATCCATGAGTGAAAGCCTCTGGATGTCTATGAGCACATGGATGCCAGGATGGAGATGAGGACCATGCTGGTGCCCTGTCCCTACCCCTGTGCTCTGCTGACACGCCACCATGCCCAGGGAGCCTTTCCTGCTTACCTTCCCCGAGCTGCACTCAAACCAGGAGCAAACAACCCCCCACATGCTGCAGCCCTTCAGCCGGCCCTGAAAAGCTTCATCCAACCCAAACAGTGGCCAGAAGCGAGCAAGCGCTTGTAATGCCATTATTTCCAGCTCACTGCAAAGCTCTCTGGGGTTTTATTTGTGCATGCACTACACCGAGGCAAGCTGCTGCTGCCAGCTTGCCCCTGCTCTTCACAGCATTCCTGTGTGCCCCCTGCTCTGCTGCCATCCCTGACTGTAAGGGGGATGGTTCATTTTCTATGGGGCTCAAGGAGTTGTAGGGAGATGCCCGCATCCAACGGCCTCATCTCCAGCAAAAGCACCCATGGGAGCTGGCAAGGAAGGATGAAGGATGGGCACAGTGGGGTGTGGGGGTGGTGGGGGCAGGTTTCCCTGCTGACATAAAGGGTGAGTGGTGTGAAACAGGCTGAGAAAGGAGAAAAAAAAAAAAAGGAGAACTTATTAACCACGGTGGTGTCCCCTGGGGCGCTGCAGCCTGGGACTGGGACATGGAAAGTCACAAAGCAGTGACCCCACAGGCTTGCACAAGGGGGTCTTATGTGACATGAGTGCATCAGGCCTCAACTCCACTCCCAGTGCAAAGGCTTTAGCTGATGGCTTTAACATTTAAATCATCATGCATTGGATCCCAGGTTGATAAGGAACAGAGAACACAAACAGCCTTCCCAGCTTCCGAATGGAGCAAGCTGAATCACCTCGTTTCCCATCCCAGGCACCCCCTAGCCACCCCATCTATCATAAAACCCCACTCTGCTTTGGCAGCAAAGGAAAACCAGCTTCCGAGCAGAGCCTTTAATAGCTGGGAGCGGAGCAGTCGGGCACTGACAACGGAGCCAGCAATTCTGACCATGAACGGAGCCAGAAATCTGCAGAGTTCACATTTTTTGGCCCCGGGAGCGTTAGGCAGAACAGTTTCCCATTGATAGCACCCGGCCAGTGCTCCCGTCCCCCCGCCAGCTCCTCCGCAGTTTTCAAATGCAAATGCAAGCTCCCTCCATGAAAGAGTCCAAAACTTGTTTCTAAATCATTCATATCGAGCTTCCCAAAGAGCTGATTGTGCTCCTAGATCTGTACATACAGGGAGGGTGAATGGCTGGGCTCTGCTCTGCCCCAGGGCAGTCAGGGCGCCGTGGGAAGAACCCCAGCCCTGAACCCTCCTTAGGGTTGCACGATGCTTTGGGCTCAGAGCAAACCATGTATCCTGCAGCACTTCCCAAAGTCACTGGACATGGATGGCAGGGCTGGTACTGTCCCTGGCTCCCAACAAAACCAAGAGGCTTCTGCCAGCTGGTTATTTTTCAGCTGAGAAAACTGTGCCGTTGTTTGCAGGGGAGGCTCTGGATACCTGCTGATGGACATCTGCTCTGACCATGTACCACTGCTCTTTCTGGGCACCCCCTGAGTGCCCTCCGGGCTGCATAAAGAGATAAGCAACACTGGCAGCTTTACCTCAAGCTTGCTTTGAGCCAGTTTTATATGTCCCCCCAAAATCTGCACTCAGAGGCTGAGCCCCAGCATTTCACCGCGGGGAGGTTTCCCCCTAAGCAGCAGCTGCAGGGATGGGAGGGTACAAGGCAGAGCGGTTAATGAGTTGCTTGGGCTCAGCAATTAGAAAAAGGGAACAAAGAGCCATTCTCAGCATCCGTCTGGGACACAGCCACCAGCACCTGGTGCTTTTTGCCCCCACGCAGGGTGCCTAGGAGGAATTGGAGCCACCGTGCCTCCATCCCCCACAGGGACCCCAGAGGGGAATGAAGGAAAAAGGATTCGAGGTTTGAAACTCTTCACAGCAGGGACAGACTTGAAGAGGGGCAGAAGTTGGGTATGTGGTCTGATAACTGCATTTGAAACCATGCCATGGGAGAGCATTCCTGGAGAAGAAAGACCCACTTAATCTCCCCTCAAAAAGCCCTGACAAGACTCAGACCTTGCAGCAGAAGAAACCAAGGAGGAGTTAGCACACATTTTAGGCTAGGGTAGCTGGGACAAGCAACTTTGGCCAAGCCATAGGAAAAGCTGCTTTTTAACTTCCCCAGTTAATGGCTGCAAACGGGAACACAGGGATTAGAAACCCCTGCCATCCCCTCGTTCAGTAAGTGTAATCTCAAGATGCTGTTAACAGCATCCCTTGTGCACCAGTGGCATCAAATCTCCAACTTCTGGGTTGAAAACCCAACTTCTGACCTAAAACCCACAATCTCGAGGCCTGTCCCGACTCAGGGGATCAAAACACTTTGGGTGGGGATGGGCTACACACAACACCAACTTAATTTTCTTGCAGACACGTCTTGCTGACACCTACCAAGAGACTGTACACAAATCCTGAGCACTGGCAGCTTGGCCCAAGCCCCAGTGAAGGGATGCTCAGTTATGCCCAGCACTGCTCCTGCTCATGCTGATATTTTGGGTAATTTCCAAGCCTTCGAGGGGGTGATTTTGGTGGCAAGTCCTCAGACCTTCAGGAATGGGCTCCCACAAGCAGGGATCCACTGAGCACGGAGATGACTCCCAGGTGCAAGGGGGGAAAGCTCAAACATGGATAGAGTTTGGCCAAGAGCAATTCATTATTTCATCTATATATATGGCCATACCAGACCACACCTCAGTGCTCAGCATCGCAGGCCATCACCAATGCACAGCGTGCACCAGGCTTGGCGGAGACCAGTGTGCACTCCCAGCACAGCCCAGCTGGGCATTGCCATGTCAAACTGCCATCTTCCCATGGGCACTACTTGATGGCCCTGAATACCCTCACCTGTAACCCACCCCCCACCCGTGGGCACAGAAGGTTATTTAAGATCAGCTGGGGGTGCTAATCCTGCCCTGAAAGATACTGCTGGTCTCCAGTTCTGCTCCTGGCCATGCCTCACTAGACCTCACTCCTATCCTAGATGAGTCCCTCAGGTGGGTGCTAGCACCTGGGGGGGCAATTCCTGAGTTTGGCATGATCTTCAGGGCAGGCACTTGACCTGTGTCACAGCCCTGTCTTTTTCCCCAGCCCCTTTGGCTCCTGCCTCCTGGTCACTTGATTCTGGGTGCATCTGCAGACCCTGCTGCCTGCTCTGCCTGCTGTTCACTGGCCCTGGGGTGGGTGACGGTGAGCTCCTGTGCTGGGGTCACCCTGGGCTTCCACTTGCCTTCTGCCTGAGGCTGCCAGCCCTGCTGCACCCCAGCAAGGGCAGAGGTGGCAAGACTGGGGCAGTGCCTTGCCTGCAGCGCTCACTTAGCGCACGCTGAGGTGACCCTGTCCTTGTGCTGCAAGAGCACACCTGGGGCGGGAGCAGCTGGGGAGTTGCCTCCATGCTGCTGCGGGGGAGACAGGTGGGAGGTCTGGCCTTGGTGTCCGTGCTCGTGTTGGACATTGAGAAGGGTATTCCACCTTGCTGGGCTGCTCCAGATTTGGTGGCAGGTGTCTGACCCTGGCCAGGCAGCCCTGGACGAGGCTCTGCTGTGAAATGCCTGCTCTGGCATGGAGTGTGCAAAAACAAGTTCCTAAAGCCCTTCCCTGGGATACACATGTATCTTCTCACTTTTGATGGATGCTTGTAGGTGGGGATGAGCTCTTCCCCTCCTACCCTGCTCCTGCCCTTTGCTCTGACAGCAGCTCAGGAAAAAGGCCAATCCTTGAGGGTTTGGGTCTTTCTTTCCTCTCTAGCTGAGCACACCTTAGGAGAGGCAGCTGATGGCTGCGAGGTGGCAGGGAGACCCCAGCCCCAGCCAGCAGCGCTGCCCTGCCCAGCTCAGCATGGCCCCTCCAATCCCACCCTTCAGCTGCTTTGGGATAACCATGCAAGCCCCCATCATCTTCCAAGCCCAACTCAGGTTTAGGTGCTTATATGGGCTTTTCCAAGCACCCCCAGCAAGGACTGCCTCTTGTTTATTTCTTATGCTATGGCCTTAGTTTCTTTAGGCACTGGCTGTTCCATGGGTGCAGGACTCAAAGCTACAACTTCAGCCAGCCAAACTTTCTTGCAATGACATGATCCTTCCTGTGTCCCTGCACGTCTGTGGAGGGGTGTTGTAGGGTGAGCATCTCTTCTGCTCGGTCTGGGAATATCAGCCGGATTCTGGTATTGTTTACATGGACTAAAATCCACAAGGTTTTGTTGTCTCCTGAGTGGAAGAGGAGCTCTCAGTGGGATAATGCTGGTGTCAGGCTGCAGGAGGAGGAAAACAAGTGCCACAAACTCAGCAGGAATTTTCTGGAGGTGGAAGGCGGGAGTAGTGGGACCAGCTGGGGGCTTCCTGGGAGCAACTGCCACAGTGCAGGCACACTACGGGGGCTCTCCCATCATTTGTCTTCTCTCCCCATCTGTTGAAAGAGTCGATAACTCTAAATCTTGCTGTACAAAGCACTGCAGGCGAAAGGCAGTGGTGACAGTCACAGCTGTCAGACTAAGAGAGACTTGCTGCTGCTGCTGGTAACTGGAAAGCGCCCGCTTCTCCACGGCACGTAGCCGCTTCCCAGCTAACACATTGCAGTTTCCATAACACATCTGTCAAACCTCCTCAGCATCTCGCTGGGGCAGCAGCACTGACTCCCCTGAACTGCCTGTGCTCTGGGAGATGTTATCGGGCTACTAAGACCAGTTCCCCACCACCACTCTGTCTAGTACAAGGCAGCTCACAGCAAGCATTGCTTGGGACTGTGGGCCGGCTCAAAGACCTCCCCAGCCTGCAATGAGCCACAGTGCTCCCCATGGCCACAAATCCTCCCCAACACCTGCTGTATCCTACCCAAGCTGGGCATCAGCTTGCAGAGATGCAGCCTTCCACCTGCTTTCTAAACAAAGAAGCTTGGAAGGGAACAGTGTCCACCTCACTGCTGCCCCAGCAAAGATCAGCTGAGATGCCCAGGCAGAGGAGGTGATGAGACCAGAAAAGAGCTTCTGTCCTAGGAAGCTGATTTATCCCAAGGAACAAACAGCAAAATGACTGCAGCATCCCAAACACCGGAGCTGCTGGTGCTACTGCAGAGCAGCCCCTGCTTTCCCAGGCTGTGCAGAAGAGCACAGGATAAGCGGCTGCCCCTGACTACAACTGCCAGCCCCCGGGTCCCTGCAGACCAGACTGGCAGCATTTGTGGATGCTGGCTCACAGGTGACCCCTACAGCTGGCTCCTTCCAGATGTCATCCTTCATCTCAGCAGCCATCACATCTGGCAGCTTAAGTCCTTGGGGTCCATCAGGGACAGAAAAGCAGCTCTTATTTTGCAAGATGGTCCAAAAAGTGGAGCTTTGTGTCCAGCCATTGCTCCCTATATTCTTTGCAATAGCTTTTCATGTACATAACTATCTCCACACCTCCACTGTGCCCCCAAACCCACTCACCCTCTCCCACTGCGCAGGGGATTGAGCTGTGACTTGCAAAGCCAAGCTGGATTCCTGCAGAGGGGTCCAAAGTGGCCTGAAGATCATGCATGCTCTGTATGGCTCTGCAAGGAGGGACAGGCCGTGTGACAACATGTTTCTCAGGTGCTGGCTAATTCCCATGACAGATGTTTGGTTGGTAAGTGCCTGATACCTGCAGTCTCAGTCCCAGTGCCCTGCTTCATACTGCATGAGAGACAAGTCCCACTGCCGCCACCCTTCTTCACTGGGTCAAGGTGGGACAGAAGGCAACTCTGGGGTTTGCTTTCTATGGCTGGCTGCTCCCTGCAGGAAAAACCTGGATTGGGAATGGGGCCATGGCAGAGATGAGCAGAGCCGGGCTGGGAAGGATATCCATGTCGCACACTGCTGCCTCACAGAAACAAATCAGCCACTGAGGTATCTTTAATACCTTGTGTGACAGTATTGAAGCACAGCACCCAGCCACCTGGACAGTGCGTGAAGCAGCAGCTGAACTTGTACAAGTTTGCCAAGGAACCCTAATTTACACCCACAACGTGGGTAAGTTGTGCAGTGAGCACAGTCACGCCAAACACCTAAAGACTGAGAGTTTGGGTCAGCCCCCCAGCTAAGCCCAGTTCTGGGCTAAGCTTTAGGGGCAGTCCATTTGCTTGGCCCTTGCAATCACAGCTCTTACTGGAATTGGGCTCCCCTGGGCGTTACTGAGCCCTGAGGATCAGATGCTGCCAGGAACTGGAGGCTTTTGCAAGGGAGCAAAAGCTTTGGATGCCAGGAGACAGAATAGTGCAAAAAACCCAAAGCAGTATATTGAAAATCTAATATCCTTGAACAAAAGACAAAAACATTTACAAAGTAATATCAAAAGAACAAGAAGTGCCAGATCTTGCAGTGCCTGTTCAGGACAGCAACCTGTGTTTTGGCACAGGCACCCTGGGAACAGAGAGGTGGGGAAGGGCTGCGGGGGCAGGAAGCAGGAGACACAAGGCAGTCCTGAAATATTGAAAGGAGAGAAAAAAAAAAAAAAAAGCCGACTCTGGAGTCAGGAAAAGGACAAGAGGCGGAGGTGGCACTCAGCTGGGCTCATAGGTGCCAGAAGGAGCTTGTCCTGTGGAGTTTGGCAGGACAGATATGGTACAGGAGAAGGCTGGGAAGAATCCCCAGGGTGTGCAATGTTTCTGAGCAGACAGAAGTAAGTGGTAGCTGCAAGTGGTGGCTTTCGTGCTGTTGATTTGTGGAGCTCTGCCACAGATGTTGGAAATCTGTGCAAGAAGGTTCAAGGACCAACAGGACAAAACTTGCAGAAGAGAGACAGGGCCACCAGCAGGTACCTAATGGCTTAGGGGCAATTTCTGGCTCAGGTGGCCCTAAACTGCGGCTTCTCAACCTCAGATGTTTGGCTGATGTGGGCTGTGAACAGCCTTGAAGGGAGGGCAGAGTCTATAGCCTATAGGGGCTGACGCTTTGCTGTCTCAGAAAAAAATCAACCAGCAAAAACTGTGCAGGTGGCTCTTTGCAATGCAGAGAAACCTGCTTGCTAGAGCTGGACCAGATCTGCTGATGTATTTCACACAAAATGGAGTGTGATCTGCACCACAAGGACTCGTTGCTCTAATTTATGAAATGCATCTGCGACCAATTTTTAATTTGTTGTTAGCCCAAATGACTGTGAACACTACCAGCATGACAAATGTCATTGTTTTGTGTGAAGCTGATAATCACTCCAGAGCTATTGTCCAAAGGTTAATTAAATATATTAAAACCGGCTGGATCTCAAGCATTCCCCTTGCTTAAAATAAACCAGAGGGCAGATCTCCAGTGAGTAAATTCTCATGATTATGCTGAGGCTGATGGGCATGGGAGAAGCAATGCCACTGCCTGCCCCCTCCTTGAGACCTCTGCATCCAGGAGTCTGGCTTTACAAATGGTCTGGTGCCACAGAAAGCAGCCCAGCCTCGTCCTGAGCGAGAAGGGTTAGCACATCTCACAGCAAAGCACGGGGTGGCAAAATGCCTTGGGGACTGAAAAGCTGAGGGATGTGGGATGCTGTTTCTAGTCCCTCATCTGCAGGCTATTGGCTTGGGAGAGGCTGCAAGCCAGGGCCGTGGACTTGTTGCTCCTGCAGCACATGTGAAATGAGTTGAGAGGTCTCAGCCCTGATCCTGGGTGGCACAGGAATATTTGCTGTCAGCCATGAATTGATTTGGGCTGAGCTGCAACTGCAGGGCAAGGGTCAGGCCCTCCAGCCAAAGTGGGGAGGGAGCTGGACATCTGGCTGGCCCTGGGGCAGAGCTTCATCGCTCCCTAGATTGGGGCTGAATTGGTGACCTGTGCCCCACCAGGAAGGCACATCGCCCACCCCGGCTGGGAGCTCTGCCCGCACCTCTCCTCCGGTCCATCTGCAGCTCTCCTCCTCTGCTAACTCAGCCAAAGGCAGCTCCACCATGGCTAACAACTGCCAGGAGGCTTCAGCGAGCAAACACTTCACAGCAAAGTGCAACATAACATTAAATCACAGCTAAAAATATTCCTAAAGAGTTTTATTAGTAAATGCCACACTATTTTTTTTCTCCCTTCTACTGCAAAATGTTTCAGCTCTAGGAACAGCACTTGACTAAATTGCCTCTAAATCACAAATGCCTCTGAAGGCTGGGCTCCGCAACACCAACCTTCGCCAAAAAGCCTGCTTAGGAGGATGCCATAAATGTAACTGCCTCACTACCTTGGGGTTAGTATAAAAAGCTCGTCCTGCTGTGTGTCTGGTTTAAAACAAACAGGCTCCTGAATGCTTTTATCTAAATGGTGTTTCTTTACAGGTATGCAACTAGCAAACACTGTAAACCGGCAAGTGGGTTTTCAGGCAGTTGTTTTCCCTGGGTTTTAGTTGATGCAGGTTGTAGGTTCTGTCATTTGATTTTCCAGAAACGGGGAGCCCCTCAGTGTCCCCCAGAACTGGTCAGGGAGCTGAGGGCTGCTTCATTGGGTCCTTCCCATCCCAGACAGACCTGGCACCACCACCTTTTGGCTTCATCTCTGCTTCGGATACAAACTAAATCCATGCAAATGCAATGCACCAGTACTCTAATGCCTAAGACAGAAAGGGGTGGAAAAAAAGGGGTGGATGAAACTATGCGTGACCCTCCTCCACCATCCTTCAGCTGCTCGGCGCGTGGCTTCTGTGCGTGGCTCCTGTGCTGGGACCATCTGTGAGCAGCAATGTCTGCCTTGATCTTCAGAGGAGGAGTCAGGGGATGGGGCAATGTGAACAGCAGCACAGATCCTGGCTGTTTTGGCTGGAGAAGATCTCTGCTGGCCCAGAAATCATGTGTTGTTTTTAATGACTCTCTATCACCAAAGGAAAATCTTCAATGACTTTTTTTTTTTTTTCCTTTTGTGGTCAGCTCATTAACAGAAGGATCTCTCTCGCTCATTGGCAGTTTGTGTGAGCAGGATGCTGCTAACAAACCAGCCTTATTCTCCCCAATATAGAAGACGCTTTGATAATCCCAGGAAACCTTCAGCGAGCAGCAAGGGTCCTTCTGGAAACCCGATGCTCGCTGCCTTTGGGAACAGCCGCAGGACCAGCATCTCCAGCCACAGAGTGCTCCCAGCCAGCTCAAATGCAGTTCCCTGCCGGGGCTGTGCTGTGTGCCCAGGCAGTCCCTTCCCAGGCTGATATTGCTGCTTTGCTCACCAGTGCTGTACGTGCAGCCCTACAAAAATCTGGGTGGGATCTGGGGGAGGGGGAGCAGCTCCTGCCTGGGAGCCCATTGCATCCCCTCTGCTCACCGAGACGTGCAAAACACTGTGTCTCTTGCCTGTGGGGTGCAGCTCAGAGGGTGGCTTTTTGGATGAGCAGCTCTGCAAAAAACATTCTTGCTTTTTTTAAAAAAATTTTAACACTTTTGGCTTGAGGGCTGTTGTTCGTAACTTGTCAAGATCTTGGCATTCACAGCTGATTTGTCATCCACCATAAAATGGAGGATGAGCATCTTTGGTTCAGAACTGGGCCAAGGGAGATGACAGCTCAAAGCAAAATATGCTCCATCTCGAGTTTTCTCTGTGGGCCTCAGCTCCTCGGGAAAGGAGAGGACATTTGGGGTCTAAGTTGCATCACAGGCTTATGTGTAAGAGCCCTTAGCATGCTCTGTGTTTTCGACAGAAAAGCACAGTGCATATTAACCTTCTAGCTGCCAGAGGAAGTTTTGCTGGATCGGTGCTGTCTTCAGCCTCCCCTAATCACCAAGCTGTTCAACCTGTCACAGGGGATGCTACCAAGACACAGAAACGCCATCAAAATATTTTCTTTTTTTAAATGAAACTAGCAACCTCTCCAAATCCAGGCAACGAGATGCAGCAAATGAGGGGTGTGCCTTGGCACGCTGAAGTTTTGAAGATGAATTATTAATTCTGCCATTGCCTATCTGCCCTTACATCCAGGTCCTGCACTCCCCTCCTCCGGCTTGTGTCCGGCAGCATATCCGGCTGCTGTATGCCAGGCAGCTGCAGACAAAGCAGCCACAAACTACACTAAAAAGCATCTTAATCCATAGGTATTTTATCACGCTGACACCACCACGAGGCAGCAAGAACTCGAGTTTTAAGCGATAAAATTAAAGCTCCCTGCAAGTAGCTGAATCACTGAGCGCGGAGGCCCAGGCTCTGCACCCTTGGGGGGGGTGTGCCTGCCTGCAGCCTGCCTGTGGGGGTGCCCCGGGCTGGGGGTACACTTGAAGGGGGGACTTCAAACCCCAGGGAGGGCCCTGGGCTGGGGGTGGCATGCATAGCAGGTGCCACCAGGCTTCTGCCCTGCTTGGCCCTGTCCTCCCTGCTTCCCCAGCCTCACAGCAGGCTACAGCACCTCAGCCCCCCCAATTCCCCAGTCAGGAGGTGATGAGCCCTGCCCCTATCCTGGCTATAGGTGCCTCTCCCTGCACAGGTGACCACCGGCCCAGCTTATCCTCCACAATGATGTAAAAATGAAAAGCAGTGGTGGATCCTCCCTCCCCAAGATGCAAGGATGTAAAGTGATGCCCTCCCTCACAATGCAAGGGTGCAAAGCAGCCGGGTACCCCCTTCTCCATGCAGGAATGCAGAGTGACAGCACCTCCTCGCCATGCAAGGGTGCATAGAAGCCTGACCCCCCCACCTCCCTTGCAAGGTTGTAAAAGCTGCTAGGATTCCCCCGCACAAGATGCAAAGCAACGCCCCCGCCCCCCATGCAACTATGCAAAGAGGCCCGGAGCACAGTGATGCAAATGTGCCAAGTGATTTGGGGATCCTCCCCGACCCCCCGACCCCCCGATGAAAAGGTGGAAAGCAGCCTGACTCCTTCCCCTCCACGAATGGGTGTAAAACGATGGAGGATCGCCCACCCCCCGCGACGGATATGTGCAAAGTGACATGGGACCCCCACGCAAGGATGCAAGGCAGCTCGGACACCCCCCTCCCAATCCAAGCATGCAAAGCGACACGCACCCCCCTCCCACCCCC
>NW_020799100.1:10217422-10224089 GCF_003259725.1 Athene cunicularia | reverse complement strand
GCCCCGCTCCGCCCCGCTCCGCACGGTCGGCCCCGGGGCGCGGGGTCGGCCGTGTGGACCTCAGCTCTCTCCCTTATAACTTTGGGGTGGGTTTTTTTGAGAAATACCTAATTTGCCATAGTTTTGCAACCTGGCCTTGCCATGAGCTGAGGGTTTAGATCATCCTGATGGAAATCCTTCAGCTGGCAAGATAAAGAGCTGAAAGGATGCTCCGGTATGAGGAGAGCGGTTTGTGAATCGTCTTCTCCGGTTTTGGCCGTCTTCTTTGTGCTTCCTCTGCGCCCTGTGATGTCCTTGGGTCCCCCCGCCACATGAGGGTGATGGCCTGGCTGGTGGCTGAGCCCAAGAACCAGACCAAGCAAGCCCTCGCCCACCTAAGGTCGCCACCATTACCAACTGCTGTCGCCCGTGGATTTTCAGTCCTCTCCTTGGTCATGCCCCAGAGCCAGCACTGGACTGTGCTGAGATGTCACGTGGTGTGAACATTCGCAAAGGGCTTTGTCTCATCATTTGGGGGTCTCTGGCACTGGGGCTGGAGGACTGAGGCTGCTACCTCCAAAGGAGCCCCCCTCTTTCCACAGCCCATGGGTGCCGCTCGGTCTCAGACCAGCTCAGAGCTTTCAGCTGGAGCTAGCAGAACCCCAGCCTGGGTGTCCAGGAACGATCCCACCTCAGGGCTCCCCTCTTTTTGGGCCACTCCAGCTCACACAACCCCCTTTCCCGGGCTCTGCCCACGCTCCAGCCCCGGTGACCAGCAGGGATTTTCCAGGCTGGCCAACGAGTGACACGAATGACTCGCTCAGGGGCCAGGACTGTGGGAAAATCACGGGCCAGCTGCACATCCATGCCTGGGATGCTGGCGGAGCCAGGGCAGGCTCTGGTGCTCCCCTACCCCCTCCTATCCCCCTGGTCGTGCCTCTGCCCAGCCAGGGCAGCCGAGGGGCAGATCCACGCTGGAGGCTGGTGGTGCAGCAGAGCAAACCATGACACAGAAATAGCACATTGCTGTAAATTCAGCCGCTACTAGAGGGCAGAGTGAGCCTGGCGAGATAGGGTTTTTAGCTGTGCAAGGAGCTGGGATGTGGAAAACTGATTGCTTCCCCTTTTCCCTTCCACTGAGGCATGTGGGGGGAGAGGAAGAACTACAGCAGAGCCAGGGATGATCTGTGACATGGTTTGAGGTTTGGAGTGGGATGACTCACATTTTGATTTTTTTTACAGAGCGCTCCAGGGCTGGATTAAACTGTGTTTGTAAGGAAGGAACCGCACCGTGGAGGCAGCAGGGCTAAGCTCCCCATTCCCCAGCCCTGAGTGCTGCTACAGCTGCTCCCAGTCCTTGTCCAGAAGAGAAGACAAGAACGGATGCATGACAAGTGGATCCCACAAGGGACAGCTGCTATCTCCTGCTAACTCACTAGGCTGGATCTAAGGTTCTGGCACACAGCTATGCCCTGTCCCAGTGCCTGTCTTTTTTGCAGGCGGTAGTGTAAGGGCAACTCTGATGTGCCTGAGGTGCTCAGGCAGGTCTGCAGCCTGCACCAACCCCAGCTGCTGCACCCTCATGCCAACCCCACCTATGGGTGTCCCTGGGACCTTTCTCAAGCAGCCAGGGCAGCTGGGTCACTCAGGCCAGTAGCTCCAGATTCAGCCTGGGTTTCCTTGGCTGGCTGTGCTGTCCCTATGCTGGTGCATGAGCTAGTGTTACCAGAGGTGTTTCCATCTCAAAAAATTAAGTAAAAGTTTTTCCTCACCCTAACAAGGACAGAAGTGTAGTTGGTCAGGGTGAGACAGGCCTGATGCTCCTCCCAGGAGCATTGCAGGGACAGAGATTTGGAGGACTCACCTTCAGCCAGGAGGTATGAGTAGCACCTCTGCCACGGCCTGGCCTGCTGTGTCTGAGTCAAGAGCTGCCCGACCCTGCCTGGAGCCATCGGTCATATCCAGCCCTTCCTTGGTGCAGGTCCAGGACTCTTTGTGCTGCCAGGGCTGGCAGGAGCAGGTCAGCATGCCATGAACCCACAAACTGCCAGGAGTAAATCCGATGGGTGTCACAACCACCTCGGGCCTCAGCCCCAGGAGCCCCCAGACCATCTCCTGTACCACCTGGGTGAACATGGTCAAAGCCCCCATGCACGCCTGAGCTCAGAGGGCACAGGCAGCGAGCAGTCAGTGTGCCTGGGGTGCCCCACGCAGCCTGGCCACCTGGTCCATACTGCAGGGATGGGCAGAGAAAGGCAGCATGCTGCTTCTGTCACAGAAAGATGGAGAGCCAGGGAGCATCAGCTCCGCTCCTGTGCACAGGAGACCTTCACTGTCTTACCACAGCCTCAGGTGGTGGTCAGGCTACAAGCTAGGGGGCATCTTGGCAGATGGTCTGTCGACAGGACATCCCTGCAGCTCTTCTCTCCCTCTTAACTAACTCTATGGATTAGGAACTTCTCTTTCCATGCCCGCCCCAGAGCTATGGGAGGCTATGGTGTCTCTGCCAGTGCCAGGGGTGTTGCAGCATGGTTCAGGCAGGGTGCAGGCAGGCAGCAGCACACACAGAGCTGAGCAGCACCCTCAGCCCAGGGCTGGCCTCTGCCCAGACTTTTCCCGACTTTGTGCAGCAGGTGTGGGATTTTTACCAAAGCTTTTTTTCTTTCCCACTTGCAGGTTGGGTCTTAAACTGTCAATGCCCTCATGCTTGAGCTCAGCCACATGAGCCAGCTGCACTGATGCTCCTCTGCTCCCAAAGCTGCTCACCCTAGAGTTACTTGCCCTGGCTTTGCTCTGGGCCATGGGGCAGGAGCAGGCAGCTCTCCTGGCCTTGCAGCTCGCAGAGGTGCTCTGGGCTTGCCACAAACAGCATGGGGCCAACTTCATGCCATGCAGGATCTGGGATATGCCCCCCAGCCTCCAAAACAAGGAGCTGATGGGGAATTCACTCTGCCCCTGGATAAACTATGGGATTACCAGTTACTACTACTAATTAATGAATCATGGGAACAACTTATCCTGGGGGCACATCCACAAACTTCTCTGCTAATGATGGGATGCCCTGAGCACCTCGGGGTTTTAACCTACTTGGAGTCAGCAATGGCTCCCACATCAGGGGACAAACAGGCACACACTGGCACAGCAGGTAAGCACCCAGCCAAAACCCCTTTGACTCCAACCCTCCATCACACTCAGCTCAGCAAACCAAGTGCCATGCATCTGGAGTCAGATACCAGGAGGTTGCCAAAACCCAGCTGCTCTTCGGTTTGGGTCACAGACCCCCAGTCAGAGCAGGAGGAGCTGCCAGCTGCTGTGCCACCACTGCCGCACGCGCTCACCTCCTGCGCAGGCTGCTGCAAGGGTGAGGTAATCCTGGGTAATTCCTGACTTCCATGGAAATGCCTCCAGGCCACGATGATTATCTCTGTAATTAGCCTCTCTGATTTTTCTTGGTGTTCTATAAAATATTAATTTACAGCTGGATCCTTGCCTCCTTTGTGCGTCGGCTTGAGCTCTTCCCATCAGCAGAGCATCTCTGGCACCTCTTGCCGAGGTCCCATGGGGTTACACAGCACAGCCAGGGCAGTCGCTGGCATCTGGATGGTGGTTGGGGTTGGTGTCTCCATCCGGAGCTTCCCCACAGTAACATGCCCTTGTAGCTCCTATTTTAAAGAGAAGACTCAAAATCAGTGAAGCACTCTGAGAAAGTGCCCTTCATCTGGACAGTGAAGGTGAGTAGGCAGTTTACTGCTCCAGAAGCCCTTTAATACAACACAGATCCATCCCATTGCTCTGTTTGGGCCAGAAATAGCATTTTTGCTCAACTGCATGGTAAATCAGGTAGGGCAGCAGCTGTGGCTGAGCTGGACCATGTTCCCAACCCAGCTTCCAGCTGCTGGAGTGAACCCAGTGCTGTGATTTCTACCACCAAAATGAAGCCAAACATGGGGCTCAATGGTACATCGTGCCCTGAAAACACACTGCTCACACTAGCACTTTTAATTTGCCTCATTTTTCAGCCAAACTAAGTAGAATTGACCTTAATCTCACTAACAGGGCAGAAAATGCCACCTCTAATATTTTGATCCCAAACACTGGGAAGGTCAGGCAGAGAAAGAATGCTACGGTGTGCGTTTTGCTGTGGCTGGGTATAATGGGCAGCAGCCTCACAGTGCTGTGGGCGGCCCGGTTGCCTACCATCGGGGTTGCTCTCCTTTGAAGGCAGCGCTGGCAGCGTTGCAAGTCCTGGTACTCTCACTGCCTTCTCACCATGACAAGCCTTGGGCTCTAGACCCTGTGTCCCAGCATCCCTGCAGTGGGTGACTGCTGCCATGTCCCTTCAGGCTGTCCTTGAGTTGTTTATTCCTCTGGGATAAAGAATTTGTTGTCTTTGTCAGGCCAGATGTAATGGCTGTCTTAACCATGGCAGAAATCTAAAGAAAAAAGTGTTGCCTTCTCTTTAGGGGTTGTGCCCAGCATGCGCATGTCTCTGCCAGGAGCTGCTTGCTACTGGTGCTGTTTTCCTGGCACTTCTGGCCAAGCAGCAGACATTGTCGGTGATGTTTTGTCCTCCGGACAGCCCTACGTGTCCCTGTGCCACTGTGCAACGCCCACTGAAACAAAGCCAGGCTGCAAAGCCGCTGGGAATTTGTATTCTACTCTGAGGCCACGTCCCGCCGCAATGCTTCCCAAGGTGTTTGCATAAGATATTTCCATTCGGTCACTCCTCCCCTTCTGCAAAACCAAACACACACGTTTTGTAGCTGCCAATCCCTTTGGCAGAGGCTTCGAGACAAGCAACAAGCTGCTGATAGCCACGCTTTGCCCAGGCAACCAGAGGCCCGTCGGCCGTGACACAAGATGCTGCCTGCCAGCTCTCCAGGGATGTGGGCCCCAGGGAGCCTGGCTCAGCTGCAGCCACCCACTGTGTCCCTTACCAAGCTGACAGGTGGTGGCTTTGAGGAAAGCCATGCCATGGACATAGAAGGGTCATTGAGTGCAACCAAGGAAGAGCAGCTTTATCTTTTTTCTCTCAGTGTTTCATTCAGCTTGGGGTTACAGAGCTGCAAATCCTCAGGGGTGATGCTCCAATCTCATCCAAAGCTGGTTTTATAGCAGCAAGCAGAGCCATTTCTGCCTGACACTCCCAGAGCTTTCCAGGCTGCAGGTCCCTCCTGGTTGGGGCCTCTACCAGTTCATGCAGCCGAGCCCCTTAATCCCCCCTTCATTCAGTTCCCCCCTCCCCGTGATTTTATCCCCAGCCCCAC
This sequence comes from Athene cunicularia, assembly GCF_003259725.1. NCBI lineage: Eukaryota > Metazoa > Chordata > Aves > Strigiformes > Strigidae > Athene > Athene cunicularia. Next base: position 10,218,843 of record NW_020799100.1, on the reverse strand, counting down.
TGGTGTTCAGACCAGCCCAGCAAGCTGCAGTGATGCCTGGCACAGCCGGTGCCAGAAAATTCTCTGTTAAGACACAGTGCAGCCAACATCCAGAAGAGATGCTGCTCCGCAGGGTTTGTGTCTGGCTCAAGGTCCACAGTAATATTAACCCCTTGCTTCCTGCTCCACAAGAGCCTTCTACAGAATATGGGTGCTATGGCAAATGGCTCTCCCACCTCTCTGCTGCTTTTAACTCAGCCTAGGCTCTGCTGTTGTGGGGAATTAGCATTTTGGAGGGCAGCTCCCCTGCGCACAGCCCAGAGGTAACCCAAACCCCTTCCCTCTCAAATTTCCGGGGCTTAAAATAATAAAAGCAGGCCAGCAACCTCAGCCGGCCCTATGGCAAAATGGTTATTAAAATTCAGCGTTGCGGCTCCTCGTGTCGGCAGAGGGCAGTGGAAGATGGTCCCAAACCTCCCAAGCCTTCCCCAGGCGCGCTGCAGAGATGGGGATCCGGGGAGGAGACTCCACCAGAGAGGAAGGGAAATAAAAATGCAGTTCCTCCAGCAGCGAGGCTGACCCAAGCGTGGCATTACTGCCGGGCACCCCGCCGGGTAGGGGGGATTTGGGCTCGTTGATCCGCGCGGTGACGAAGCGGGAAGAGGAGGGGAGGAGGCCGAATCTTCCACCGTTGTGCCCCTCTGGCTTGCGTCTCGCCAACGCACAGGCGGGCTGCTCCGGGCCAGGAGCGCCACTGCTCGTGCCCTGGGTGGGACGGCGGCGATGGCGATGGAGGACTCTGGAGCGGCAGCGATTTGCAGTCAGGAGCAGGCGAGCAGGCCGAGGAGAGGTTTTTCTGGCTGTAGCAATGTCCCAGAGGGTCTTCGCCAAGCCCGGCGAGCCGCAGCACGTAGGCAAACGCGTTCCCAGCCCGCAGCCCGCCCGCCCGCGGCCGGGTGCTGCTCTCCGGCGGTGGGAGAAGCGGGGAGACGGTGCTGGTGGCGCGGCCCTGCTCGCTGCCTCCCTGCCGGCTCCGCACCCTGCCCTGCTGCCTCGCCAGGCGTTTGTAATTAATACCCCTGGAGGTAAAGAAAGAGCAGCGTGAGGTTGGGATGTATTATTTTACTCTGATAGGAATCTGACACTGACACAGCCATTAGGGTAAAGAAAGAATAATAACTTAGACTTGGCATATATTAAAGCATAAATACCTTCAGCGTGTGAAAAGACAGCCTTTCATATATCGGTGGGTTTGTAATTATTTATTGAAAGAAAAGGCAGAGCTCATTGCAAAACAAGACAGAGGCGAGGGAGCCGCTCCTCGCCGGGTTTGCCAGCGGGATTTTTTGACTCGGCGGCATCCCCTACCCCGAAAAGTTTTGAGAGCGTTTTTGTGCCGCTGCCGCAGAGCCACACAAGCTTCTCGCAGCGGAGGGGGGGGG
>NW_020799100.1:10174750-10217372 GCF_003259725.1 Athene cunicularia | reverse complement strand
GGGCCGCGGCGGGGGAAGGTGCGGCGGCTGCGCCGGCTCTGCCTCCGGAGCTCACCGAGGAGGCGGCGAGGCTGGAAGCTCCTTCTCGGATGCGTTGAACCGCGATTGCTCCCTACCCCTTCCATCCTTGTAGCCGTGGCTATATTTATCTCCAACAGCATCATGTGTTTCTAAGCTTCTATGTACTCAATTAAAAGTAATTCATCTGAAAAGCATGCCCTTAGCTTGTCCTGCCTGGTGTGTTTTGGAGTAAGGAGAGCAACGCTGGTGAATCAGCTTGTGTGTGTGAGCCACCCCCTTTATTTTTTATTATTAATGTTATTTTGTTATGGGTTTTTCAAGCTGTATGCCTGTCTGCCTTATCTGTCGGATCGCGCTCGGAGGTGGCTGCAGGAGAGCATCTGCCTTGCTGACACGCTTCCTCCAAGTCGTACCCATTCAGTGGGAAAGCTGATGTAGGGCAGGTCTGCCAGCACTGCCTGCACGGTCACACTGAGGGCGGTGTGGGGTCTCGAGTAGTTAACGTCTGTTAGGAGCAAGACCCTCAGACTACACACAATTGTGTGTTTGGGTAGGACCTACTGGCTCAGCCAGGATCAAGACTGTGTAATGTTAATACAGAGAACAGGGATGTTTCTCGCTGCAAAGACCCCACTGTTTAAGTAGACTTGGCAGAGGGACACCAGCCCACTGGGGTGGCGGTCCCAGTGGGTCCGTGATAGACACTAGTGTCAGGAGGCCCAGCCTTGTCCCAGGTCTTGGTATCCTCGCCGAGAAGATCATACCCATCCCTGCAATGGACACTCATGGCCCACCTTGCTTTCATCTGGTGGGTAGAGACAAGCACTTGGCATTGAGGGAACCTGCTTGTGGTGGTGTGTCCTGGTTCTGGATGGGATGTGGGCAGCAATCAGAATCCAAAGTGGGAGCATGCTGTGGAAAGAGGCAGTGCTGGGGGGTGCGTGAGGACCTGGAAGGCTTGTTTTGGGGACCATTGTTGCCTGTGTTCCTCCACTTGGCTGATGCTTGACTGGTGATCACGGCGATGAGCGCGCCCAGATGAAATGCATTATGAGATGCACTGCATCTACAGATCACAAATTAACTCCACGATACTGTTACCGGAGAAACGATGAGATCGTGTAATTATGGGCAGTAACGGAGTAGTGCAGAGAGCTGCGGACGTGTGGCCGGTTGTAATTAGGGTGATTGATGGGCTGTATGAGTGTGTGTGTGATCCTCAGGAAGCTCATCGCACAGCTTTCTCTTTCCTGCTCCCCATGATCATATCTAGAAAGCCTAAGGCAGAGCTCTAAAGGTAGAAGCAGTAACAAAAGAAATTAAATACTGCAAGTTCTGGTGGTTTAAAGGCTCCGTGCCCAAGACAGAGGTTGTAGGAGTCAGCATCTGCCTCTTGCTCCTGCAATCTATTTATTTATGGCTATGACCGCACAGAGGCCTCGAAAAAGAAAGGCGTGTGGGTGTGCAAGGTGAACCCGGGCTCAGTAATTAAATTGCCTGGGTGACGAATTTATGCATTTTGGTCTGGGTGCTTAATGAAGAGGCTGTTAATAACCCCAGTGCTGTGTGACGTGCTGGCGGAGTGCTGCCTCTGCGCTCGGAGGTTGTGGTGCAGGGGCTCAGTGGATGCCGGTGGCAGTGATGGAGCCCACCTGCCGTGGGGAGCGCAGTACCTCGGGGGCTGCAGCTGCGCTGCCTGGGGCCAAGGGCAGTGGGGTGCAGTGTGGGGCTCCCCTCCAGCCCTTCCTCCCTCGCTCCCACCCCTCCCCACTCAGGGTTGCATAATTTCCCTGCGGCGCTCGTTTGCGTGCAAACATAATCGGGAGAATATTGTAGCTCCTTTACAAGTGCTAAGTGATATGGCCTCCCTGAAAAGGCCAGCGCTGTCTGTTTGTCCTTCAATGTCTGTCTGCTCCTGCTGGCTGCAAGCAACAGCTGGACCCTGGGGTTACCCTTGTCCCTTGCCAATCAGGAGCAAGTCAGGGGGTCAAGGACCCACTCCAGCACCAGCATTTGCATGGCGATGGGTGCATCGCTTAGCCTTTTGGCTCAGCTCTTAAATCTCCTCTCTGTTCTCGGGAAGGTGGGCTTGTATTCAAGAGGGGGTTTGGAGGCAAAACGGGGAGTAATATTGTAAGCCAGTCAAGCATCCCTTTAAAAATAGGGTTATGTTTATGCTGAAGCAGGTACTAGTCTGCACTAAACAATAGCCGCCCCAGCACACGGCTATAATTATCAAGGTTTATTTCTTGTTTGCATTGGTCACGTTTTCTCGCTTTTGATCTTGAGAAACGCAGGATCCGCGGAGTTCAGATTTGGGGTCAGGCTTTGAAAACAAACCCGCTCGCAACAATGCATTGAATGCATAGGCTCCTTTGTTTAAAGAAATATACTGCGCGGCGTATGTCAACAAGCAACACCAGGCTGAGGCGGGCTGGCTGCTGGGACCACCACGTGCCCCTTCACGGTGGGACACATAGCTGGGACTTTTGCAAGGCACACTCTGTGCTTTTGGGTTTGTTTTCTTTTGGGGGGAGCGGAGGGCTGGGGGAGAATGCTGAGACTGGAATAAAAAAAAAATATACATCTGAGCACTCCGCCAGGAAAAAAAATATTGGTCTCCTCTGCTGGAGAGGTGTTGAGTGATGCTTGAAAGCATTTGCTGGGAGATGAATGGTGGAGTTTCCCTCCGGTTGTACAAGGCTCGTTCCAGTGCCAAGGGATCCATGGGGCACAGCCGCTCCAGTGCTGGCCCTGCCAGGTGCAGGCTGATGCTGAGCTGAGAGACAGATGAGCCATCATGGTCATCTTCCCCAGCTCCAAAAGCTGATTTGAGTGGCAGAACAGTTCTGATTAATCATTAACTGAGCATTGACCCTCTTAAATCGATATCTGTTCTGCTGCTTCTTGGATGCTCTCCCAACCTCGGGAGAGGGAAGCACAAGGTGAGCCTGTCTCTGGCCACGGCGCTTCCCTCAACCAAGGTGCACCCAGGCCACGCAATGGTCCCAGCAGGGTGCTCCGACTACCCAGGGAGAGTTGGAAGAGCAGCACTTCTTGGTGTATTTAGTTCCCCTAAATGCATCCTTGGTGCCGTACTTGAATGTCTGGCAAGCGCCAGTGAGGCAGCCTGGAGAGGCACATTGATTTTTTTAAAAAAAAATATGTTTATTTATCTCTTTCTTCTCCCCTCCTCTGCTTTGTGTCAATATCCCAGGTATAGATTAACTCTCTTTGCTTAATATTTAATGTTTTAGTTTCTGGAAATGGGAGCTGCAAGCACTCAGAGAGGTAGCCTGAGGAGTTAGTCTGTGCAGCTCCTCTGAGTTTGTCCCTGTGTCCAGCAGCATCCTCCAGTCTGTGTGCAGCAACTTGGGGAGCAGCCTCCCCACTTCGGTCCAGCCCCAGCTGGGGAGCAAAAGCTGCTGGAGTGCCCTGTGTCCAGGGAAACCGGGCTGGTGCATGGACCATGGCCCTTGGCTTATTGCATCTCATTGTGCCCACGAGGCCAAGGCATAGTTGACATCAGCCAAGGCATAGCTGATAGCTTTATACCTGAATTCCCATCTGTTTTAGTGGGGAATTTCTTCATGAGCACTGATTTCACATCCTTCAGACCAGTGAGCTTAGCTGGAAAAAAGCTATTTTTACTCCAGCATCATAATGGAAGTTTGGTAAGAAAGTGAATTTGTTTCTTTGAGAAAATAAAGCATTTCAGTGCTAATAGTCATAGTGAATGATGGGGAGAAGAAGCCATGGAATCCTCTCTGCGCTGCAGAAGAGTCCCAGGGTGGGTGAGTGTGGCTGGAGCACTAGGAGCTAAGAAGGGAAATCCTAAGAAGAGTGTAAATTGCAAAAGGTAATTCTTGGAAATGGTCCCAACTAATTTCCAGCAATACTCCATGGCCTGGGAGACAGAATAGGGGTGGCTGCCACAAAACTGCACTATATTTAGCCTGCTGCAATGAAAGACATCTACCCCAGGTGTTAGGTTTGGGCTTTGGGAAGGGTGAGGACACTATTACTGACCCTATTAAATTTAAATTACCAACTGGTGATGGATCTGAGACCTGTGATGGATGTCATCACCCAGTGCTGACTCTTGGGAGGCTCCTGTTTCCTGAATGTGATACTGTGGTTGCCACTTTCTTACCAAAATCTGCAGGATTTGGCATGCTTATTAATTGCCAGGGAGCTGCACTGGCCCCATTTCACAAATGCGTTGGCTGAGGGCACTGTGGACCTTGGCATTCCTGGGGGCTTCCCCATGTCCACCTGGGTTTCCAGCCCTCCTCTGCATTTCCTAATTTCATGGAGTGATGAGCTGTCATGAACAATATTTGCGTAGCCCGGATGGGGATGTAAATCTGGCAAAAAGAGACATAAAAAAGCTTTTTATCACCCAACCCTGCTAGCTGGGGAGTGCAAAGGGCACTGTGGAGCTTTCCCAGCTTTACTGGGGCAGGATGCTGGTGTACCAGCGCCGGACTCTTCCCCAGCTCAGCTCCCACCATTTTGGGAGCTGGAGCTTGTGATCGCAGGGGAATGGGCAAATTTTGGAGGAACTGGATTTTTGTCGCTTGAGCTGAGTGCAAGGTGCCATGTGAGATAAAGCAGCCTGAAAAGCAAACAAAGCAGTCATGCCATTAAACCTGGTTCTTGGGTATGTTGGGAGTGATTAAGGTTATTAGGAGGCTGGAGCGCTGTTTCTAAGGGAGATTCTTGGTTTTTAAGACTGCAGGGGCCCTTTCAGCCAGCACATGTGCCATTTTAGTGTTTTTTAATTTTATTTTTAAGTGTCCTCCACCAGCCAGCCAAGGAGATGCTCCAGTCTTGGTTGTATTTTCCAGTGGCTGTCGTCCTTGAGTGGTGGCAGCTCCCATGACCTCACTGTGGTATATGAACAAGCAGCATATGGGGTTGTGCAATTGGTTTGGGGTTTATTTTTTTGTCCTTTCAGTTACAATAAAACAAACCCACCCCACCTTGTGGGGCTTTGATTGTAGTTTAAATTTTTAAATCAATGGGTTTCAGCTCCATCACTGAAACTGGGCTGGGAGAAGGACGGATTGGAAAGCAAAGGGGGTGGATGCTGCAGGGTGCAGGGCTGGAATGGGCATGGAGGTGTGGGGTGAAATGGGGCACGATGTGATGCAACACCGCAGGGCTGGTCAGCAGCAAAGAAGCAGCTTCATTTCCCTTTTGGGGGGAAATCCAGGAGTTTGATAAGTTGCTCTTTAATCCCCTTAAAAACCCTCAGCAGCTGGAAACCGATCATCAGCTGGGATAGTTGACATCCAGCACTTTAAAATAGACCTAACCCATCAGGTTGGGTGAAACCCTGTAGCCGGAAGGCACTGCTGACCTCGCTGGCAGTGCCCGTTGGGCCGGCTGCGCATAGCTCATGCGGGCGTTGTCACCAGCATCACGTCTCCTGTCCCCGAGGCAGCTCTGCTGCCTCCCTCCCTCCCTCTCCTGTGTGTTACAGACACATCCATTCACAGGGCTCATCCCGCTTGTGGGGTGGCACCATCAGGCACCTCATTCCACCATGTACCTGGCAAATGGTGAGAGAAGCTGTCTTCCCAAAAATCTGGTGGCATGATGGAGACGGCCAGGCTGGGCGGACATGGAGCCGGGGCTGCCAGATTCCCTGTGGGAGAATCCAGTGGGGAGGGAATACCCTGGGTTTCCACCATTCCAAGGCAGGTTTTGTATCCTGCGGTGTGCAGGAAGAAATTCCCACTGGGAGCATGGGTGGCAGTAAGCATGCCCTGCTCCTGCCATGCTAACGGGGAGCTAATCCCAGTGGGACGGTGGCACTGGTAGCTGCTGCACCTGGGGGGATTTGGATCAGTCAGCACCATCTCAATATAGGGCCTGGGTAACCTTTTCCTTTTTTATCCCGGTGACTCCTTAGGACCTCCGCCAAAGCAGCATGGTGTGCGTGCCAGCAGTGGAGTGACAGTGCGGCTGGGCCAAGCGATGCGTGGGCTGATGGGGACCTCGGCGGCGTTTGGGTCGGTGCCATGTGTGCTCGCTCTCACCCGCTGCCCCCCACATGGGCTCACAAAGCAGTCTCCCCTTGCTGAAAACAGCTGAGGCTTCACCCCAGGTCAGTAATTGGGGTTTTGCCCACTTTAGGCAGGCATCTGGGTGCCGCACGGAATTTTCTGGCACATCACCAAATACCTGAGTCTCTCCCCCTCGCTTCTTTTGGGATGATGACCCCTCAGGGGTTTCCTACTAGCTGGGCAGAGAATGGAGGAGGATGCCAGCATTTCCTGACTGGGATAGTGGCTGTTCACCCACCTCTTGCTGCCAGCAGTTTCCCTGGGGAATCACTTTTCCCTGGCTTTCCACAAGCACGAGCCTCTGTGTCCATGGCATCAGCATACCTGCTCTGGCAATGAGGGGCAGGATGACAGGGTACCCCCTGTATGCAGATATAACAGGTATGCAAAAACACTGCTGCACCCATTACAGCAAGAATTTGTTGGCTTTTTCCTTCCTCTTCCTCGAAGGATTGATTATTCCCTATTGCAAGGGAGGGAGATGCTGCCTTTTGGCATTCATCCCTGTGGAAAAAGGCCTGGTGATGGGCGTGTGCCAGGCTGGGCATTGCCCAGGGGCCCTTCTGGGCTCTTGCGCCAGGGTGCTGCCTGTGCCCACTACGAGTGTTGGGGAACTTGGTTCACTCCAGGCCCTTTCCGTTCATCCACCCCGAGACAGTTGGGGCGGTTGCAAAACCCACATGACGTGTGCTGGGAATTGCTGCAACATGCTTGCAGGCGCGAGCCATTCCAGTCTCTCCCAGGCACCTTGTACAACAGGTCTTGCCAGCTGCCGGGGCAGGCGGGACGCGGGCTGCCCGCAGCACCCTGCCTGCACCACTGCCTGCCCGTGGCACCAACCACAGGCAGCAGAAGTCCTGCCACTGCTTCATCCTCCATCAAGCACACGCCACGGGGCAGGAGTGCAGCCGTGGAGGGTGGCACAGCCATGGCTTCCATTAGCACATTTCCAGGCTTTTTTTACTCCCTTGCCCTTTTATTTGTAGATCCTTAAGAAAATTACCTAATGCAAGAGCTGTCCCCTGCCTCCAGCACATCCCTCGAGAGCTGGAGCAGGGTGAAACGTGGGGGGAAAACCCTCGGGAATGGCTGCCAGGTCACAGCCCTGTGCCTGTGGCGGGTTGCTTCGCTGGGACTCGTCTTGGGCATGCCTGGCAGCCGTGCCATGCCGTGCCGTGCCATGTTGTGCTGCCTGCTGCCCTCTGTGCAAGGAGCAGCTCAGGGTCCTCTGAGCAACCTCCTGGGGCTGTGTGGGACAGGGGAGAGGATGGCGGTGGTGTGCTGGCAGCTTATCTCCATCACCCCTTGGCACCTTTGCTTTCACACCCCAGGGGAGCTCCAGCCTGGAGATATCCTGTACCTGCATCCCACAGGGCACGGATAGAAGAGCATTGCACCACATTGCTGTAATATAAGCTCCCAGCACTGTGTATTTTGGGGTATTTGGGGGGAGACAGTATTTTGGGGTCACTGCTGCTGGCAACCTGGCTGAGAGCACCTGGTCTGTAAAACACTACAGTGAAGGAGGTGCGGTCACCAGACCCTGTTTCTTCCCACCTTTGGGGATTTTTTTGGCTCTGATTTTGGATTTAGCAGCTCAGTGATTTTTTTTAGCTTGCTTTCAGTGATGCAGAGCAGAGAGCAGGGCCATCAGCTGCCCCAGTACTGCTGGAGCAGCACGGGCGCTCGCTGCATGGGCTGACTTGTTGGGGTTCGCCCCGGGCAAACACCGGGGCCCTCCTTGGGGAGGAGAAATAACCGTCCCACAGTGCCTGCAGCAAAGGAACTTGATATGAACACCCACCCATCACCCCATCCCCAGGGACCAGCTGGGACGGGGACTCTTGGGGCACGCAGCCCCCCCCAACCCTGCCCAGTGGCATCTCCAAAAACCCCTTTCTTGGCCATCTCGCATCAGGCACCAAAACAAAGCTTTTGTTTCAAGCTCTTGGCCTTAATCTGTCCGCCTGCAGATCCTGTGCGTAAAAGGGAGATGAAATCCTTCCCTCTCGGGGGGGGATGTTGTGCGAACGGTTGTGTTGGTGCTTGCCAAGGAGTCAGGCGTTTCGGCCGGAGGGTTTGTACAAACCCTGTGCAAAGCAGCGGGAGCTCACTTAATAAAGCTGGAGCCCGCCAAGGTGGAAATCAAATCTAATGGCAGTTAAGTGAGGGTTGTACCTCCTGTGCACTGTCTGAATTGGGTCCGATGGAAAAAAAGTCATCTGTGATTAAAGATTGACGGTAATTACATAATGGGTATGCACCAGATGATGCCCAGACAAGCTCCCTCCTGGGATTTCCCAACTTTTGGAGTGTTTAACTTTGCAATCATCCTAAAGTACTTCTACCATGGGGGGTAATTATTGATATTATAGCAGCACCCGGTGTGATTGCACAAGGCACAGCAGCAGCACTGTGGCCACTGGAGCAGGGCTTGTGGGCAAGCTAACCTCTGATAGTCAGGGCAACTCTGGGGCACCATCAGGCACTAGAGATGGATCTCCTATTCCATACTCAGCATTACAACAGCAGAAAAGAATAAAAAAATAAGAGGAAAGCTGCCTTTTGGGTCTGTCAGTGAAGCGAGTAGGGCAGCCAGGGACATGTGCTTGCTCTGTGGCCAGCCGGTGGTGAAGAGGCAACATCAAGACGTTCTTGATGACGGACCAGATATTAATCCGTGCATTTTAGCAAAAACCTGTTTCTTTCTTAAGGTTTGTGTAAGCAATGGAAGCGGGGAGCAGTGGGGGTGGGGGGAGCTTGTCTGGAATTAAACTTGCCTGAAAGCCAAGCACGCCAAGCTCGCGAACCCAGGGAGAGCTTAATTAAAGTCAAAGGAGAAGCGTTTCCAAGAAAATAATACGGGGTATTTAAACGGGATATTTTTGTTCTGGGCCCAGAATGTCTCCTTTCCCTCTTCGGTGTCAGCTTTAATAAAACAAAATAAGATCTCCAAGAAAAACAAATTGGAGCTCTTAAAAGGCTCTGCGGAGATAAAAATCAGTAACACTGTTGCTGGTAACACCTTGGGTTATTAAAACGGAAAGAATGCTAACGATGCGATTTGCATCGGCCTTTCTTGTGGCTGCGCCCCAGTGGGAGCCCGCTCGCCCTGGGAGGGGGCATGGGCACTGCACAGCCCCAGCACCCCTCACCGTGGCCTCTGGGCTGGGGTGGGAGTGCAGGGAGGGAGTGGGCGGCTTCGCTGGCTGGGCGGATTGGGGTGTATTTGTGACACGGTCACGCGGTGGAGATTTTGGAGGGCTTTATTTTTCTTTCCTAAGACTGGTGAATACCACTCTGCCAAAAACTCGCGGGGTTAGGAGTGGTGCTGAGGTCAAATACTGAAAGATTGGAAACAGTGGCAAGAATCGGGGTTCAGGGGACACCAAACTTAATAAAGCAAATTAAATCAGGGCTGATCTTGTTGAACGGGTGACATAGCCCATCAGAGCTCTTTCAGAGGCAGTGAACGTGTGGATAAAAATACCAAGCTGGACTTATTGTGGCCTGAGAGCTGCTGGGTGCGGCTTTGCTCGGCACGCTGAGACGCCGGGCTGGGGAACTGGAATCACCTCATCTAAAACAAGTGCCCCGATCCAGCTGGTATGGCTGAGCATGCCGAATCCTGTACTTCAGGCTGCTCTCAAAGTGCCCCGGCCACTGTCAGGCTCTGACGGCTCTGTGACTGGGGAGCAGCCAGTGACGTGGTTTTGCACTTTGGTCCCTTGACCATCTGCTCTGCCTTCCAGAAAGACAGGATTAAAAGCTGCCCCTGTTTTTCCATGTGCTTCCAACCTGGCCAGAGCTGACCATCTCCTGGATGGAACCTGGTGGAGGCCATCAGTGCCTTCCCTGGGTACCACCTGAAGCCTGCGGGCAGGCACGGGTGTGATACTGCTGACCCAGGTTGGGGGCGAGGCAGCCCAACGCTGCTGTGGGGTTCTGTCTGTCTGTGCCAAACAGGAGGATGCTTTTGGGACAGGGTGGATTTAAAATGGCCAGCATAATGCTGCCCACCCTGTAACCCAATCTGCCCCTGCCGGCCAGTGAGACAGGGGTGTAGAGGCCAGAGGCCAGCTCCTGCCTCGCTGCCGTGCCCAGCTCCATCAGATAAAGCAATTATAGCTTTATCACTTAATTGCAGAGTATAATAATAGCAGAGGGTTATTGAGCTAGGATATTGCCAAGGGGTGAATATCAGCAGTGTTGTGGGGGTTTTTTCTTTTTTCAAAATAAACTCATCAGGGCCTTGGCGCTGTTGGAAATGTGAAGTCTTCATGGGGCTTCTCCTGCCTGTACCCCACCGTGTCCCCTGGCCACAGGGAAACTCAGCATCAAATAAAAGCTGTGACAATTGCCCCAGTGCCAGGGAAGCCTTCAGTCGGTGAGAAACTAGCCTGGGAGGTGAAAGGGTGAGGACCAACAGGGATGTTGTCAAGCACTTTCTGGATGACTTTTCCCTTGCACCTTGGGAATGCAGTTTCCATCCTGTGCCGGTTTTTCCTGTCCTGCTTGGCAGGTTGCAGGGTACATGCTCGCTGCTGCACGTGGGCATTGGGCTAATGCTGTGTAACTGAATGCCCTCAGGAGGGAGAGATGGGTGTGCATCCTAAAGCCCTTGCATGAGGTTTTTCTGCTCGTGAAAGGCTTGCCCGGTGCCCCTCTGCTGAGATGGGCAAAGGAAAATTTCGTATTTGGCAACTATTTCCTAGCCTGCTGGGGCTGGTGTAGTAGAGGTGAGCGGGGCATTGGCCCTGATAACTGGAGCTCTGCTTGTCTCTGACCCATGAGGTCTCTAGTTTTACACTGTCGCCATGGAACCCTGCAGTTCTCAAGGTGGATGAGTGCTCCCAGCATCGGGATTTGGGGCATTTCCCTGCCCAGGCTGTCCTGATTGGGGATTTTCTGCCTTGAAAATGGGGATTTATTTTCAAGACCCGTATTGGTGCAGGGTGCTTTTTTTACCAAGAACTGATGTTTTAGCCGTGTTTGTCTGCAGGGTAGGGTGATAAAAACTCAGGATGTCTGAAGAAAGGGATGGTGTCACAGGCTTTTATCTGGGAGAGCCTGGCGCTTGGGAGGGGGGTCTTTATTAGGGGAGATTGATACAAAGTCAAGTATGTTGCCCAAAGCTAACAAATCATGGCAGATCTTTTTTTTAAACTGTTAAACTCTGCCCCGCTTCAGTTCATCAACCAAAGCCTGAACCGAACAGCCTGGGAGTGGAGGTGCTTCAGGTCCTGATTTGACTTCTGTGGCTGGCTGTTAACCCTCGCTGTCCTATCCTAAACTACACCCAGAGATAAGATTAGCTTTAATCTGGATTTTGGAACTTGTTTCCCTCGGTACAATATCTCCCTGACCTCGGGTTGCCCAGCCACTCCATCTGCAGTCTCCCCTGCCACAGTTTGTGCCCCCCTGGCCTATAAAACAAAACGTCACAGAAAAAAGCAGAAAGCAGTTTTCACAGCAGGGTGACTGAGAGTTTTTCTGCTCAATGAAGGTGATTGCTTAGATTTTTATTGCGGGATGAAGAGGGAAGGAGGAGAAAAAAAACCCCAAAACAACAAAAAAGCTTTTGGGAAGATGATGCCAGACAGAGCAACATGAAAAGCAGCATCTTTGGGGGGTTTAATGTTTCCTCTTCTTCCAAAGCAGGAATTAGCTATTGCAAAATGTCAGGTATTGCCAGGTGATGTTGGCCCCCTGGCCACATGCTGACACTTTTTGTAGTAGATAGCCCTTTATTTTATCACTCAGCTATGCTGGGCAAAGCTTGGGCTTTGTCTGAGCATTTGAATTTGGGAAGATGATGAAGAGCTAAAAAAGCAAGGATGCCAGGGCCGGTGTGCAAAGCAGCAGGTTGTTGGCTGGTTTCCCCATTAGTCAGGGCTGGTGACGAGTTGATCTCCTTTTCCATTTTCTTATGAATGAATCAGTTTTGGCTCAGCGTGATGGTCAGACTGGTTCAGCGAGAAGCAGCTGGTATTAGTCTCATTAGCAATCAAGACAGAAGAGAGCCTCTCCCTGGCTCTGCAAATGCCACATGATCCCCAGCAAGCCCACAGCCACCGTTTTAATGCCCAGCAGGACTGGCAGCAGTGCAGGAGTCCCCCGGGCCCTATCTTGGGGGATTGTTCAGCTTCTCCATCACCCCATTCCTTTACATCTCTGTGTGTCTCCCAGCTCCTCAGAACACTGTGTGGCCAGGTTAAACCAAGTGGCGGATGCAAACAGGCATCTGCGTCCCATGCATTCTGCTGTTTTAGTGCATTTGTCCTTGGTTAGTGCCGCAACACAGATTTTTGGCAGGGGAAAATTTCAGTTTCAGGTTGCCTGCAGTTGCTGCTCAGCTGTGGCCTGGGAGCATGGCTCAGCTGCATTTACCATTCCAGTCCCAAGGCAGCCCCAGTTCAGAGCTGATCGTTGGCCAGCAGAAAGGGCTTGACATTTTGCTGCTACTTTGGCTTAAGCAGTTGGGATTTGGGAGCTCTTCCTTCTGGGTGCAGGGACCCGGGGAAGGGGAACGTGGGCAGCAGTGAGCTGTGGACTGCCTCTGCTTGGCCTCGTGCCTGCAGACCCCATGGTGCAGATTTACCCTGGTCTCACCAGTCTTCCCTTCACTGCTGGCACACAGCACAGCCACTTGGTCCCGTGGTGGTATTTGGCACCCCTGCCCTGCTCTGTCCATCCGTAATGCCACTGCCACATGTGTGCAGCAGCTCACAGCAGCCAGGAAGGGCTTGGGAAGGGAGAGCCCCGTGTCAGGATTGTTGCAGAGGCTGAGCCCTTCCTGAACAATCTGATGCTGTTTCAGTAAACAGACCATCCCCCGAACTCTCATGGAGCAGCTGATGCGCTTGTGTCCTCCAGCAGATCTCCACAGTCTGGTGTTGGGCTGAGTGGCAGGGTTAGATCCACCCCACACTTGGGGCTTTGCATTACAGGGCTGCCCATGGCCCCTTACATCCCTCCTTATCCCAAAATCCTGAGGGGCTTCAGCTCTGCGCCACTGAAGCCACTTGGCCCCTGCTCTTCCCTTTGCCCCTGGGCATGGCTGGGCTTCATGGGAGAAATTGGAGCTCAGGCTCTTGAAAACAAGCCTGGGGACTGTGGTGTGTGTTATCTACAGCAATCCTCAACCTGGAATCTGTGGAAGCAGGATAATTTTGATTCCCTACCATAGAATGCAGTATTTCCATGGGAGGGAAGAGGAGGCTCCCTGGCCACAAAAGTAGGATGTATGGCTTTTAAACCTGAATAGCAGGAGGACCAAAATTTACCCAGTAACTGATAGAAACCTTCATTAACCTGCTCTGTTATTTATTCCGATTTCAAAGCCCTTGATGCAGCAAAAAGCGACGGCATTTCTTGGGGGAAGTGCATTAATGTTTCACTGGGCTTCGAAGCGCTTTGCTGCCGAGGCACTTTAAATGATCCGGGCTGTCCCCAGTTCCCCCCAAGTCTCGTTAAACATTGTGCAGCTCCAGGGAAGCCACTGTGTGGCTCTGCCTGAAGCCATCATGTGGGCTAAAGCCTTCCAGGGGTTGCTTTTTTAATATATATGTATATGTGTGTATATACATAGATGCACACAGACACATATATATATATATATGCACATATATGTATGTGTGTGCATATATGTATTACAGATCCCCATCCGCATTGGCAGGAGCTGGAGGTTCGGGGCTGGGTTCCTGAGACACTAATGGGAGACACGAGGCTGGGTGCCATCCCACGCAGGAAACCCTGATGCCTCAGCTGTGGCTTTTATCCACCTGCCCAGAGCACCAAAGGGCAGGGCTGGCCCTTCCCTGCATGGCGGGGCAGCTGTTGAAGCCACCCAGTGTCTGAAAAATTTTCAAATGAGAGCAGGTCAGCCAAAAGTAACAGCCCTTTGGCAAAGGGGTATAACCTGTTTCTTGTTGGGGAAAAAAAGTTAAGTAATATATTGTTGTTCTTCAGTTTCCTTTAGCTATCAGATTTGCTTAATTACAGCATGGTCTATTTTTCTGAGATATCCAGTTGTTCTCAAATGTGTGCTTTAATGTAAGGAAACTCCAAGAGATTAAAATCACATGGATATTTTATCCCTCTTTTGGCCTCCAGGTGTTTGGTTTAATGATGATACACAAGTCTTGTGCTGTTTGGGGATTTTTCTCCCTCATCAGTAGGCTTCAGAAGCACTATCCAAAGGTGTCAATGTCTATGTACTGGAGACCCAGGGAAAACTCACCGGCACCAGAGGAGGAAATAATTTCCCAATGGCCATGAGGAGAAGAGCCCAGATCTTCCACCATGGAGCCACTTTGCCCCCTGGACACAGCCCAGGATGCTGCCGTGGCTGTGTGCCCACTCAAGGCTCTGCTCAACCTGCTTACAAACAGCTTTTCTTGATTTATTTTGATGTTTAAAGATACTCGCTCAATGGAGGAGACTTCCCAGCAGATTCCCCACCTGTGGTCAGTCACCACCTTGTACCATCCCTTGTGCCATGAGAGGGTTTGGTCTGGTGCTGAGCACCAGGACCAGCCTGGGGACCTGCCGGTGTGGTAGGAGAGCCCAGATGGAAGAGGCCATTGCAAGGAGATGTTATCTCCTTTGTGAATGAAGCTCAGGGGCAAAACAACTTAAAAGCTGACTCGCGCAACCTGGAGAGGGGCCTCCCTTTGGCAAGCGCCCACAGCAGCCGCTGCTGCAGCCTAGATTTTCCCTTTCATATTTCTAGCCCTGTATGTAGTCTGGTATTGGGCGGACTTTGTCTTCAGGGAAACTGGGGCCTTGTTAGGTGTAAGCAAATAAAAAACATAACTGAAATATTTTGATGATATTTGGGTGGGCGGCTCTGCTTGGGTGCCGTGGGGAGGCATTGGTGCCACCCCAGCACTCTCTGTCTTGGGGTGCTTGCCCCAGGGAGCCTCTGGCCGAGGTTGCTGCAGCATTTTTTCCCCCAAAGCTTGGGGGGTTCTGTGGGGTGCTTATGGGCTGGGGGGTGGTTGGGGGGAGAATGCTGCTGTGTGGCACTGTGGTGGGCAAAGTCAGCAGTGCTGGTGCTGCATCTGTCTGCATTTGGGAGAAACACAGGGGATGATTTCTTCCAACCTTGCTCATCCTTGGGGTGCCCCAGCCTTGGCTGATGGGTATTTGGGAGATTTGGCTCTTCCCACACCATCCCTGTCCCCATCCCACCAGAGGAAGGCTGCCAGAAAGTCTCTGCCCTACTCCTCACAGTGCACACACCCAGCCGGGGCACAGCTGTTGCTCCCTGGCACTCTCCCAAGCATCAATTAGCCTTTAGGGTTCAAAAGACAGCAAGGTGGCTGCAGGCTGTGGTGAGGACACTCCAACACAGGGCTGGGGGTGATGCAGCCATCGGGGTGTCAGGAGCCATCCCTCCCTGCAGGACTCCCACAGGGCGAGGGTTTTGGGGAGATGCCTTTACAGACTGTTGGGGTACAGTGTGACAAGGGCCAGGCACAGTCCCCAGGAGGGATGTGGGAAGGTGTCTCTGCTGAGCACCACATACCTGAAAAGGGTTGGGCCAGCTGGGAGATGTGGAGAAGAGTAGGGGGAACAATGTGCACTGCTGAAACCTGGGCTAGGGTTGTTCCTGCTAGAGGAGGGAAGGTGCATCACTGCCTTCAGCTCCCTAAAAAGTTGCAAAAAAAGCTAATAAGCTGTTGTCTCTGTCCGGTAAGGGTCAGGCTGTGAAGTGATGCTTTGAAATCTTGCAGCAAGAAAGGTGTTGGTTGGGAGAAATACTTGGAGTCCAAAAAGAACAGCCCTTGTCTAGGGGAAGGCCAGAGATAGCCATCAGCAGAAGAAAAGGCTGGGCAGAAGCTTGCCAGGGCAGGGTGGGGACCATAGATGTCCTGCAATGGCACCTATTTGTCTAAAAAATGGTGGTTTAAGTGTCTGGGCCAGGTGGAGGAGCTGTGGCCAGGCTCCTGGGTTTGGTCTCAAGTGTGCTGTGACTCTCCCCTTAATGGTCAGGGCTGGCAAAGGGCTGGAAGTGTTTTTCTTTGTGAGTATCCCTTAATTAACTGAAAGGGAAGGCTGTCAAGTACCTTACCAGGAGGGGAAAAAGACCTTCATGAGTTTTTGACCAGTCCAACATTTCGCCTCCATTTATATTCCCCAGCCTCTTTGTTTTCCCTTTGAAAAAAAGGGTGTTTTTCTCTTTCCCTCCATTTAACTGCTATTTATTTGCTGGTAAGTGGAAGGAATTCAGCTGGGATCAGCCTGATTCCTGCCAGCAACTGGAGTTGAAAAGTTTCCGTGGGGGGAGATGTAAGAGCAGAGCAGGAGGGTTGTTTTCCACCCACTGCCAGTCTTCACTGTGCAGGTCCCTGCGTCATGACCAGCCAGGTTGGGTGGGTTTAATTCTCTTTTTTTTTTTTACTGGGATGTTGACAAGTGCCCATGGGAGTTACAGTGGGAGGAGTGCGGACCTGGGCCGGAGGGTTTCTTGCTGTTAATGGGAAACAGAAGATGGCTTGGGAGAAATTTGGCAAAGAGGGAAACTTTTCTGTCTCGTTCAGCTTGGAAAAAAGCATCCTTCTCACCCCAGTCTCCCCGCAGAAGGCGGAGGTTTCCCAAACACAGCCCAGGCAAGGTTTGTTGGAGGTGGGGAGAGGAGACAGAGTGCCTGGTGATTTCACAGGGGATGGAGCAGTCTTGGGCCACCAGCTGTGTTTCAGGAGGGGTACCCAACCTGCCTCCTGTCAGGGGCCGGGAGCTGTCCTGTCTTCTCCCTGAGGCATCAAGGGGTTGGAAAGCCCCAGGTGCTTTCACCCCAGCGTAATGTTAGGGATTTTTGGGCTCCTGCAGCTGTGCCTCAGGTATAATATTGCTGTGTAGCTGGATATGTGATGCTAGCTATGATGGTGGGTTTGAGCTAGGCATAGGCACTGAGGGGTACACACAGATGCTGTGCCTGGCCAGGAGATGAACCACTGACCTTGGCGTAAAGAGCCCCGTTGGCATTGCCCCCTTGGCCCAGCCTTCACCTATAGTGCTGCTTTGCCATCTGCTCTGACATGCGCTGGCCAGGAGCCATGACCTCTCTGTCCCAGCAGTGTATCACAAAGCCAGCCAAGCTGCTTTGAGCTGGGAAAATGCCATAACAGCCACGTGTGTGGGACAGCTGGCAAGGTGCTAGGGCATAGGTAGGCATGGGGCAGGGGGTGAGGTGCCCCCGAAGTTGCCCTCCTGCCCTTTTTGGGTTTCAGGTGTTCCCCCCAAAGTGTCAGCGCTCATCTGAGTCCCAGACTGGGAAACAGTGGCTGGCACTGGCCAAGCAGATGCCCCAGTGGTGCTGGCCTGGCTGGGGACAGGCTGGGACAGGCTGTCAGGCTGCCCCTCAGGCTGCTCCCATCCTCAC
Organism: Athene cunicularia; assembly: GCF_003259725.1. Classification (NCBI taxonomy): domain Eukaryota; kingdom Metazoa; phylum Chordata; class Aves; order Strigiformes; family Strigidae; genus Athene; species Athene cunicularia. Next base: position 10,199,888 of record NW_020799100.1, on the reverse strand, counting down.
AGGCACCCACGCCCTTGCATCCTCCCTGCCCCGTTTATAAACGTGATGTTTTTGCCCAGGATGGATGAACATGTCTTGCAGAGTGGTGTCTTGGTGTTGGTGGTCTCCAAAGGGAGACAGAGCAGTGGGGCGAATTCCTGAAGCTCCACCATCCCCGCCCCACAGCTGCACTGTCCTCTCAGTTTGTGCATTGCAAAAACTGGTTACCAGTATGAGTCTTCCAATTACAAGTGGCCACAGTGAGGATTCAGAGGAGATGACACATTTTGGGGCTGAGGGAAGAGAAGGGGTGTCACCACCACCCTGTTGGGGATGGGAGGATGGCCATGGCAGGGTACGAGTGCTGAGATGTTCCTGAGTGATTCGCATGCTTGTACAAGTGACTGGAGGAGGTTAATCATAGTCAGAGCCCAGTGAAGTTTGGTCAGGTCACGGCTTTTCCAAAGGCTTTAAATTTCAGACGTGCAGAAGCCAGCGTCTGGGGCCATGGCTGACCCACATCGTCCTGCCAGTGTTAATCATTGCCATCGGCTCCAGGACCTGCCTGACTTCAGCAATGGGAGCCGTTCCCTCCAAACACAGGGTGAGGAACCAGCACATGGAGCCTGGAGGAAACCCGAGCCTGCCAGGGTGCACCGGGCTGGGGAGAGCCGGGCCCCCTGACCCTGACTCAAACCCAACCCCAAACCTGACCCTGACCCTGACCCAGACCCTAACCCTGACCTTCGCTCTCCTCTAATTTTGTAAGGTAGATACTGTGTTTATTGCCCTGTTGGAAGCAATGTGTTCACCCAAATAGGACAACCTGGAGTGGCTTCTGGCAGCCTCTCAGGAGCCCACTGCTCTCACTGCTCACCTCCATGGGCCCCGTGCTGCTGTCTGTACTTGGGGCTGAATGGGATGGGAAAGACCTAGTCCTCTTCCGTCACCCAGTCCCAGCTGGGAGGTCCCTGGGGGCTGCTGGTCCAGCCCCAAGCTGCTACACTAGGAGATGTGGCTGCTGCATGCCAGGAGTATATAAATCCTAAATCACTTAAAATTAAGCCCAGAAACCGTGAAACTTGGGGTGTGTCTCCCATCTGCTCGCCTCACCTAGGATAGGTTCTCCGAAGGGTCATTTAGATGAGATGTTGAGTAGTGCTGATGGTTGGACTTGATGATCCCAAGGGTCTTTTCCAACCTGAATGATTCTGTGATTCGGTGTGATTCTGTGAAAATGGGGCTGGGGGCTATTGGTAGTTTCCCCACTGTGTTTTCCCCACCCTCCTGCTGCAGAGCTGCCAAATAAACATGGGGGCTCCTGTCCTTTGGACGAGTGTGCTGCATTGCAGGGGGGACATTTGAGGGGCATCACAGCTAGGGAGAAAAATTATATTAAAAAAAAGGAAAGATGGAAAAAAAATCAGGAAAAAGACCTCCTGGGTTTGGCACCATGTGTCTGGGTGAGCATCAGGAGCTGGGGGGCAGCCAGACCCTGGGCCGGTGCCTGCAGTGCTGCAGTCACTGCTGGTGTTCCTGACGCTGGAAGGGGTTTTTTTATATATATATAAAAAATACTTTCTTCTCCCTGTGGGTGTGTTTTGAAAAGGGGCTTGGGAACAATGAGGATTAACAAGCAGATAGAGAATTAAATGCAGGGTTTGCGTCTTCAAATGTGTGCACATTTCAGAGCGTGTGTTTGTGCCAAGATAAACTCCGTCAGGAATAAACATCGCTTTACATGAAAGGCTAATTACAGATTGGCGCTCTGCGGGTGGGAGGAGGGAATTTTCACCAATTAAAATGGAACTTTTTTGTTTTTCATAAAATTGCTGGATTAAAACACAGCCAGGGGCTGGTGAGGTGTTTGACAGTGCAGCTGCAGGAGGGGATGCTCGCCCCCAGGACATGCTTTTTTTCCCCCAATACTAAAGAGTCTCTGACAGTTCTGTGTGAGGGCACTGGTTTTGCCCAATAACAGCAGTTGAACCCCAAGATTGGCCCTCCAGGCATGCAACTCTGTGCTCTCACCCAGGGAGATAGGACATGAGCAAACTTGGTCCAATCCAACATCACTTGGAGCCACCAAACATGAGGACAGATTGGAGTAATACAAAGCCCAGCCTCCTTGAGAGTGTAGGTCACGGAAAGATGTCTGGACGGGACGTGGTGGATGGGAGACCATATTGAGATGAAGTTGTTGCAACCATAGCTCCTATTGTTGGGTAATTAGTGTGTGGTAGGTGAATCATCTCTCAAAAATCATAAGCCAGAAGACGACGCAGAGAAGAAGAACCTTCCTGTCCTGCTGAAGGGAGTGCTGGGGAGAAAAATGCAGCCTGGGCACATGGTGGGTTTCAGCTGCAGAGCACATGCTGCCTTGTTGCTTTTGGATGGATTTCACAAGAATTTGCATTTCTGGACCAGCTCTGAAGCCTCTAAGGCTGAGTGGGAAGCTGGGCTGTGGACGGGGAGGACGTGATGCAGCTCAGACACAAGCTCAAATGTGATTCTGCTCTAACTGGGGTCAAATTCTATGGTTTTGGAATGCAAAATGTGTCTGGAGCTGAGTTTCTCCAAGACGTTCAGCACACGAACCTCAGGCAAACACTCCGCGCCTGCTGTTTGCCAAGCAAAACCACAGATTTGTCTCCATCTCTACTTAACATGGCCACAGGGCAGCTAGTATTGGGACTTTTATCTCACATAAGCTGATATCTGTCACTTAGTGGTTATGGGAGGTGGCCTGGGCATCATCTCTTAAAAGTCCCCTGTGTCCTTGAGAGCGAGGGAAGGCAGAGAGGCTCCGTCAGGAGAGATGTGCTGAGTTTTTTTAAAGCAAAGTACATTCTGAGTCTGCTCTGCTCTGGTGTCCTGTTCTCCTGAACCAGTTAAAAACTGATTTTTTAAAAGTCTCCTATGACAAAGACTGGATGGATGCTTGCTGGATCTGTTCTCTGAGAAGCTGTTGCCTTATCCATGGTCATGGAACCACACTGCGTTGACGGTAGCTGCTGCTTCTCCTACAACATTCATATTTTCCCTTAGTCAGTACTAATACTGCCACGAACGGGACACTGAAAGGGTCTTTAATCAGAATAATTCCTCTGAATAATTCCATTTATTCCAATTTTCAGGCTGTTACGGAATTGTTTTCAAAAGAAGGGAGGGGGGAGAAGTCAGCCAAACCTGATAAAGGACGACTTTGTTCTGAAGCTTTAGGGTATGGTACCAATCAGGGCTTGCTATACAATTAATGAGTTTATCTGGCTTTTAGCTGCACATGATGCATGGTGGCTGCCACCGCACCACCCCAGCACCACCTCCCATCTAGAGGAGCCCAGCTGCTCCTCAGCTTCAGTTTGCTGCTCTTCAGCTTATTTTCCCTTCCTGCCGTGCATCACAGTGGCCTCCTCAGATGTGACTTTGTGTCTGCCTTTACTTAAGCCATGACCGAACCTCCCTGGGATGGGCTCACTCCATGGGGGGTTTTGAGCACATGGGGCCAAGCTGCTGGGAGTGTTTCAGGCTTTGAGCAACCAAGAGGATGACGCAAATTACTTTTTAAGGGCACAAGATAAAACAGCTTCTTTTCACTGCAGATGTGCTGCGGGCAGCGCACATTAGCTCTGCAGAGGAGGGATAAAGCCGTCCGGTCCCCATAGTGTCTGCGTGGGCAGGGTCACTGGGTAGCTTGGGCTCCCACGCCACCCGAAAATGGAGCCAGGTAGGGCTGGGAAAGGGCTGGGAAGATATGTGATGAGGTTTGTCATGCCAGCAGAGCTTCCTTGTCCCCAGGAAACATGAGTTGAGAAATTACTTATTTCCTGGAGGAGCAGTGCAGATGGGGAGATGGAGGCGCGTTAGCTATGGCTGCCCCATCTCTCCTCTGAGAAATGCCAAGTGCCTGGGGAAGGTGACTCTCTGCAGCATGTCCCCATCCCCTCCAGTGGCTGCCTTGTCCCGGCTGTGCAGCGTGAGTGGGAGAAGCCGCGGGAAGTGAGGGAAGACACTTCCTCCAGCGGCGGATCTGAGGTCACCTCCTGGCCCTTGATCCCTCCAGCCTGGGGTATTTGGGTCAGCGGGGAAGCACAGCTGAGAGCGACATGCCTTCCTTCTCTCTCCCTGGAGAATAATTTTTAAAGGAACAAATAGGCTCAGCCGCAAGTACTACACAGTACGATTTTTAAATTATGTTTTTTGGAACAATGAGCTAAATACCAGGGGGGGTTGGATCTGCATCTCAGAGTGGTGATGTTTTCCTCTGTTGTTTCTCACCTTCCTGTGCACACCTTGCTCTGCTCTGCCATGACCAGAAACGTTTTTCTGCTTGGGAAAATACTGAAAAGGAAGGAGATTTCATCCTTTTGGGATGGCCTTTCTGGAAAGCAAGCTGAGCTAGTGTCTGGCACATGGGACCCACCTGGACCGACCCTGGGGGCCTTGCCCACCTCTTACTGCCATGAACATGTGAGCATGGTGCTCACAGCCCTCCCTGGCCCCTCAGCACCACCAGCCCCATTTCAGGTCCTGACCCCCATGTGCCAGTCCTCCTCTGCCACAGGGTCCCCAGCAGTGTTGTCACCCACTGGCTGGAGGACCTGGTGGGCAAATGGGTCACCTCCCTAGTTTTTACTCCATCTTGAGCCCAGGTTGAGCAGTGCCAGGGGGGATGGCTCCGCTTGGCCATGTTAACCACATTTCCTACACTAATGCACCACTGTTCCCCTTGGAGATCCTCAACCACTGTATTCCCCTGTCCATGTTGAAGTCTGTGTTGCTTTGGACCTGGCACAGGCCAGCAGTTTGGCTTTGTTAAGTCAAGATGGGATGGAGCAATTTGCAGAGCTGGAGCTTTTCACTGTGTGATCATGCTGTGGCAGGGCTGCATAGGGGATGTTCTCCTTGGTCAACCTCTCTGCTCCAGCAAATGAGCACCAGCCCCATGCTGGGTTCATCCCATACTCCAGAGCATCCCCAGGACCACCAGGAAGGTCCCATGAGCTGTAGGGGAGGCCAGGGCTGCAGGTGGCCTGGGCTCAGGTGGCAGGTCGGGCTGCTGCTGTCCCCCAGCCTGCTGCCAGACCGAGCAGGGAGGAGTGGGGTGTGTGTACCCGGGGGGTCACAGCTCCCCAGTTGCTGCTCTGCTGCCCACAGGAGGGGCTGTGGGTGAGAGCAGGGCAGCCTGGACATGGCTGGTCTTGGAGTAACTCGCAACACCAAGCAGGGTCAGCAGAGAGGTGGCTGTCAGGGAGGGACAGCATGTGTTAAGCAGCTTCTAACACTGCCAGCCCCCAAATTAGAAGTCATATTCACTTCCTCTTGCAAAAGGAAAATGCTTTAAATGCCTTTTTATCGTTTTAACTTAAAAAGTGGTTGCTGAAGCATTTGGTGTTTCTGCAAAGTCATCCCTTGGAGAGGGGGATTCTTCCTGTCACCAGCCAGTCCCCCCCACGGCACCCAGCCAGACAGGTCCAAAACCAGCCCTTTCAGCTGGTGCTCCCAGGAGGTGGTTGAACTCATGGCACCTTGAGACTCAATCAAGTCTTAACCTGACTTCTGTCCAAGTTCTGCACAGCTCTTGAGCTCCTTCCAGCTCTTTCCTCACCTGGATTTGATTCATCGTTTCTTTTAGGATCTGCTTGATCATACTGCACTGCTGATAAGTCTTCGTGCTTCTTGTGGGGGCTTGTCTTTGTGTGTTTCAGTATCTCACCCAGGTTATCAGCCACAGAGGGTTGTGAGGTGTGGCCAGGCTAGGAATTAACCATCTCATCCAAACTCCATGGAAATCAGAAGCAAAGATTCCCCCTTTCTTTTTTTTCCCGTGGGCTTTAAATCAAGTTGTAACTTATCCAGCATCAGAAGAGCTGCCGAAGGGAAGGTGGTTAAGCCCTGTCTGGTTTCCACTGGAGGAATGGCTGTCTCTGCCCTTTATGTCCAGGAAAGTCCAGGAGAAACTTCAATACCATGTTACTCAGATTGCCAAAAGTAAACCCTTCATCCCCTGGAGAGGATCCAGGGACTCTGTCTCCATGTCCAGAGGGGTAGGTCTGGGACTACACCTGAAACCCATTTTTTTCCCAACCCCTGTTTTTCTGCCATGGCTTTCCTCCATGGTCATCCTTGCCCTGACCCTGACCTAGATGGAAGATCACTAGTGTCACGCTGGGGGTAAATTGTGCAACCTGCTCTCCAGGGGCTGTTTCGGTGTGAATTACGCCAGGACCGGAGTTGGGGCTGTGGAGGCTTTCTCATGCCCCCAGATTTTGGCCAAGGTTTCCTTCCAGCGCTGGAGCTCACCCAGCCCTCCCGGCTTCCCAGGGCTTCACTGGGAAGCGCTGAGAAGACAAAACCCCGCTCTGGAAGTGAGGCTATTGTTCTTACTAATTTTAACTTGATGTTCTTCCCCAAGCCTATTTTTATTCATTGCTTGTGGTAAGCCCTTTCTTTAAGGTAGAGCAATTTGCCACAGGACTCTTTTTTTGTGTTTACCAATTTTAATTGAGCGATATCTCCCTTTTACAAACCCAAAGCTGGAGGAGCTTTTAAGCATCCGTTACTGAGCCTCTCACCCCAGGTTTGCTTTGATCTCTGCAGGTGAGTGTGCATTTTTGGGGCCAGAGATTGATACTGCTTATTTGCATGTAAATCTCCAGGTTATTAAGATCAGAATCTGGCCCTTTAAATTTAATACTTTGCTTTATGCTTTTATTTCCGCATTTCTTAAAGCAATTTCCAAAAATAACAAACTTCAAACATGACGGGGCCATCTAACGTTTTACTGCCTTGGCTGGAGTAGAAGGAACATTTCTGGAAGTATATTATCCAATTTAACGAGCCTTTCCAATCTTGGCTTTGCTCCCACCCCTCACCCCCTCTTGGAGTTGTTTTGGACGGCTCTTTGGAGCTGTGCCACCTAATCCTATTAGAAGGACTTTCATTACACTGTGCCTTGTGTTTATAACCAAGAAAATCAGCCGAAGAGGGGGGTCCTCTCCCTCACCCTTGCCCTTTTACATTTCGCCTGGTGTTGAGACGAGAGCCTGGACAGTCCCACGAGGTTCCTGCGCAGCCCTTGCTTTTCTTTTTATTGCTCCACTCTGCATTTATTAAGGAAGACTTCAGAGTAAATTGGGTCCTTGCAAACATAATTAATTTGGAAGGGTCAGTTCTTCCCAGGCTAGTGAGGGCTTCTTTGTGTGGTCCTTTTTGAAACACAGAGGTTGGAGAGGCTGTTATATAGCCAGTATTTGCTTTTAATAGGGACCTGGCTATTTTCTGAAAATCTCATGGCTCTTGAAGGATGGGTTGTTATTGTGGGGGGTTATGCTAAAAGGGTTTGCAGAGTGCTTTGTCTGGGTGCAAAAAAAACAACCCCAAAAAAGGAATAAAAAAGCAACACATGTCCTAGGGTCCGTGCGGGGCAGTTTGTGTTCAACAGCCCAAAAATCAGTGCCTAAAGCTGGTAGATGCTCCAGGAGGTCCCCTCACTTGGGTGCTGGGTAGGGCTGGGGGCCCCTTGTCCATCCATCTGTCCTGCACTGCCCCATGTCCCACAGAGGGGACCTCTTGTTTCTCGGAGCTGGTAGACTGACATTTTTTTTTCTTACCACTTTGCTTTTCTCAAAAGCTTTCCTTTCCTCCCCAAAATAATCACACAAACCATTAAAGAAAGAAGATGGAGGGCAGGATGATGGGCTAAAATAATCTGTGAATAATAAAAGTTTCTGAACAAAGAACAACTAGTGGTTTTCTCAAGAGGTGAGTTGTGAGGAGACATGAGATCACGGCCTCACCTGGGTATTGCCCAGCAGGGCCAGGGATGTAATCTAACCTGGCACAACCTGTATGTCTTCCATCAGCTCAGCTGCAAGGAGAAATGTCCACTGAACGTGGGCAAGGGGGAGGCAGGGGAGGCGAGGCAGTCCTGCCTCTGGGGAGTGGGGATTGGTGATGAGTGAGTGTGGTACCTGGTAACACAGAGCTGTAACTCAAGATAGGAAACTTGTCATAGCCAAAGCCAGGGAGAACAGGGCGCTGAGGAGCACGGGGGGCTTTTGTCTGTGGAGACGTCCCCTGTGGAAGAGGCATCAGTGGAGGAGGCATTACACTCACAACAAGGCCCATTAGAAAAAAAGCATTGAAAGCTCAGCACCTTCCCTAGGACACATATGAACCCAGTGGGGGGAAATAAAAGGAAAACCTGGCCGTGCCTCCATCACACAGGTGAACAGCGAGATGCTGCAGATTGTGTCCCGGCTGTGATGCTGGCAGGGAGCTGGGCAGTAACCATGTTATTTATGAGCTGCACTGTTAATTAATGGTGTGATGGGCTGCCTCTCTGCCGAGCACACCTTGAAAGCTGGAGTCGGTCCCTGGTTGTTCCCCTCCTGGCCCCCATTTGATATCCCACCCTGACCATCACCTTTCTTCTCTCTCTCCCTAGCATGGGTCGGCTCCTTGGCCATGGGCATGATTTTTTTCTGCTCTCCCATCGTCAGCATCTTCACCGACCGGATTGGCTGCAGGACCACAGCAGCCTCAGGAGCTGCCATCGCCTTCATTGGACTCCTCTCCAGCTCCTTCACCAAGTAAGGCTGCAGAGGGGCTGTCTAGCTCCTCAGTGGGCTCCTCTTTCTCACTGTTCCCTGCAACACCCCTGCCTACACATTGCTGCTCCCTTTTGGGGCAAAGCAGGTGGTTTCCATCCAGAGGAGAGATCTCCTGGCATCCCTACAAGCCCCTGTGTGCACAGCTTGTTTCTCTCTAAATCCAACCAAATTGTTCTTTTGTCCTTATATAACAAGAGAGCGAATTATACCTGAGCAAGGAGCTTTATTTTGTGGAATTTCAGCCCTTAGGTCCTTCATTTGATCTTTAAAACAGGCAGGGAGAAGTTGGTGTGCCTCTTGCAGGCAGCTCCAAAGAGACACTTGTGGACAAAACTGTTCTTTGCAACCGATTTCACATTTGGTACTGAAAGTAAATTAATGCTTAAAATAATATTTTATGGGTTACACCTGGCAAGAGGGAGTATCCATACAGGGCAAACAGGGAGAGGGATACATACAACGTTTGGAGCAGTTTGTGCTGTTCCCACACCGGCTTGGGTGCTTGCGGCAGCGCAGAGCAATTGCTGCTCCTCGTTTTCTGTGGCTGATCCCATGCCATGAATTTCTGCTGGCATGCACTCATCAGTGTGCATTTGGATGGCAGGTGTACCTCATTCGATGTGAGAGTCTTTTCAACCCAAGATATTTGCATCTATGTGGGAGCAAAAAGAAGTCAGTGGGCTCTTTCATGCAGTACTTGTTAAATGCATTCTCAAAGGCACTGTGAAGACACCCTCCAAAGCATCGTCCCAGCTTGTCTGAATAAAAACATTGCTTTGGGTTGGATTTCAATTAAAATCAATATTGTTTTAATTAAAATGCTTCAAGAAGTGGGTTTTTTTTAAGGCAAATAGACAGTAGTTTCTCAGAGGGCGACTTGCGTGCTCTGTGCTCCTCCCTGCCCACCCTGCCTGCGCAGGGCAACAAGACGCCAGCTCCCTTTTATCCTGGCAACAAGACCCTCATGCTCACCCCAACCCTGATTCCCTGTGGATATGAGCTGTATGATGGGTCCCTGAGTCCCTGGCTGAGGGACCCTCCCATTACACTGTGAGAGGGGAGACAGCTTCTGAGCCTCCTGACAAAGCCCCAGAGCCTGGCACTGATTGCAGACGGGGGATTTGGGATGCTAAAACCATCTCAGGCAGCAGCACGGGCAGCAGCGTGGAAGGAACCACCCTCTGCGACTTCCTTTGCAGATGCCACCCCTTTGTATTTAAAAAGATAAGAGTAATCAGGGAGAGTGCAGCCAGTCCTGAGGGAAGGTATGCCCAGGCTTCTGGCAGTGGAGATCACAAGCGCTTCCCATGTAATCCTGCTTTCCTTCTAATCCACGAAGCTTGGACTTTTTTCCCCCCCTCATGTTGTAAAATGTTCGTGCAAAGAGCTCTTGGGATCACATTGCTGCCAGCGGCTTGTCGTGTTGGGCTAAAAAAAAAATCAAAACAGTACAGGCAGAGAAGAGTATTATTTCCAGGAGAGCTCCAGAGCTGAAATCTCCGTTTCCTGCCTTCTCGCTCTCAGTTCACATTCCTTTGGCTGCCTTTTAAGGGAGAAAGGAGCCCCTTTGCAGCTGGACCGTGGCAAGGGAAGCTGCCTTCAAGCACAGCTGAGCCGGAGGAAGAGCAGCGGGGCTGTGGGATTTGGCAGCACTCCATCTGGATGGTGAAGGCTGGTCCCGAAATTCAGAGCTAGCGGCTCCTGCTCACCCAGAACAATGGAGAAGGGTGGGTTTTTCTGGTCCCCCTTGCCAGCTCCCTGCAGCTGCAGCTGGAGATGACCCACCCAGCGCCAGCTGGGTGACATGCGCTGGTGCGAAGGGAGCTGCTGTTTGTAAGCTGCTGTAAGCTCGAAAGGGAGATGCAGCCTGGGTTTGGTGGGCTCAGGCAGGGCTGGATCAAGTCTAATCAACCCTTTATCTCCTGATTTCTCTGAAATGGGTTTGCTTTGTCCAAACAGAGGAGCAGCAGTTGCTGGCACTGCACCAAGCCAATCCAAAAGCCCGCTCAGCCACTGTGCCTGCACGGCAGGACCCCAGCACCCAGCTCAAACCCAGTGCCTCCTACTCTCAGAATATTGGGAACTTTGTACAAAAAACACTAAATAAACAAAATATGCTGAAAAGCAAAGCTCTGGGTAAGGCTGAAGTTTTCTGGCTGGGGTGGAGGCAAGGCTTTTCCTCTCATTCCCGCACTGCACCGGCATGTCTCCTGAACCTGTAATCAGCTCGAGCCACTACAGATCTTAGGCACCCTCAAGAAATCCTAGCTGTGTTAAGACTTCACCTTCCCTTCAGTTTTAAGGGGGATATTTTAGCATAAGGAATGGGAAAAGATGGCCAGTTCAGCAGGGCTGTCCCCTAGTGCCCTCCCATTCTGCACTGTGAAGTGTTCCATGGTGGGATTTGAGTCTTTTTTCACCTGCCTGTCCTTCCCCTCCACAATTTCTGCCTGTTTTTTCCCGCAGTAATTCCCCAACCTCTGCCACCAGGGCCGAACCAGGGCCATTCCCGTTATGAGCTATAAGTAAGAGGCAGCCACTGGAGGAAGATGTCATTATCTATGGGGGGGATCTGAGGCAGTCAGTGCCACACTTCTCAGCAGAGAACAACCAGTTGATTCCCAGCAAGCAGGGAGGGAAATCCTGCCTAAGAAGCATGGCTGAAAGGAGCCCCTGCTCATGCGTCTCAGCATGTCTCAGCGTCAAAGAGGAGCAGATGGAAACTGTGGCATTTGTCTCCACTTATCCAACACGTCAGCTTAGCCATAGTACCAAAGCTGGTGTGACCCAGCTGAGATGGGCAGGGCTGGTGCGTGGGAGGTCGGAGACAGCCTGCATAGCCCAGCTGCCTGCCTGGCTCCTGCGGAGAGGGTTTCTGATGTGGCTTCATTCTGGAGTAGATGGAAATTGCCTTTCATGACAGTCATTTGTCTTTGAGCTGTTGGGTACAGCAAGCATGTTCTGCTTTCTGCTTGGCTAGCTAGAGAGATGAGCGTGTAATGGAAGAAATGATGTGCTTGTAAATGTTTTCTCAACTTTGAACTGCTCTGTTAGATCTGGGCTGCTGTCTTCTCGCTTGCTTCATGAGCAGCACTCAGTATTTCACAGAGTCCTTCTGAGCGTTGGAGTAAAGACCCTGTTCATGCAGCACCGCTTGCCCAGTGAGCTGCCCAAATGTTTCCATCACACTCTCCTCCCGTGCACTATTTCATGGCAGACTTTTGCAGCTGAATGTATTGCATGGGGATGAAGAAAAAAATCCTTCGTCTGCAGAGAAACACATTGGGTTATTTGCACCATCTAACTTTAGGCTCATTTCTTAGCTCCTTCTCTTGGGAAAACAGGGCTGGGAATTGGGAAACAGCTCCTTCCCAGGGCTCTCAGGACTTTCCACCTGTTCTGTGGAGCAGCCACTTTGCTCCTTCCTTGAGTGCAGCCACCAATGTAAAGTACAAATGAAATCTCTTAACTGTCTAATTGAAGCTCCCAGAGGAACTTAAAGAAGAAGAACTTAATTAACAAGCTTGGAGCCTGGGCAGAAACACAATGTTTCTGTCCTCCGTTCCTAACAACCATCAGGGTCAGTGTCTTCTTCTTTCAAAGGCTAGGTGCAGAATGTTTTCAATTAGTCTTTTCAGTGGAAAAAAAAATTGATTTCTAGCTAAAAATAACCCACCCTGCCTACCTTAGAATATCTTGCTTGCTGTAATTTAAAAACCATTCAAGTTAGGCCAACTTCCCAAGGAGGGCAGGTTGGCTGCTGCCTTCTCTTTGCAGAAAGCGCTCCCCAGCTAGACTTCATTTTCCCAAAGATTTAACATGCCAGCTGTGAAATGAGGATAATCCTTGCTTTGACTAGGGGATAAGCTCTTTGAGGTCAGACTGTCTGTGTAGCACCTGTCGTGTGTGAGACCCGGGTCTTGACTCCAGGTTACGCAGGGCTGCGGGGGTGAAGGCTTCCTTACCTCTGTGTAACGTAACAGCCTGGATGTGGTTTTTTTCCACTAGGTCTCTGGAAGTTCGTTATTTCACGTATGGGATCCTCTTCGGCTGTGGCAGCTCCTTCGCCTTCCAGCCCTCACTGGTCATCCTTGGTCACTACTTCAAGCGCCGCCTTGGCTTGGCCAATGGCATCGTGGCTGGTGGCAGCTGCCTCATCTCTGTGCCGCTTCCCTTCTTCCTGAAGATGGTCGGGAAGGCCATTGGGCTGGCGCATACTTTCCAAGTACTCAGTGCCTTAATGCTCATCCAGATATTCTTGTCTCTGACCTATCGTCCCATCTTGCCACCTTCTCATGACTCTCAGCACGATGGGCAGGACAAGCTGGGCAGCCGGAGCATGAGGCAGCAGTGCTGGTCCCAGACACGCAAGTATTTCAACTTAAGGGTTTTCCGGAGAAAGACCTATCGGATTTGGGCCTTTGGGATTGCTACTGCTGTCCTGGGATATCTCGTACCTTACATGAACCTGGTAAGAGCCTTGGCTGAGACTGGAAGGGGAAGGAGGAGGTCCCTTTGCCTGGAGTGAAAGGTCTCCTCTGTGCAAGTGAGGAGGAGGTGGGAAGGTGGTGATGGGCAGTAGGGGCAGAGCCACTGGAAGCCTCGAAGCTAAGAAACTGCTGCAGGCATGTCCTGTAAACAGGAATAGTGATGAGAGGAGGCAGCTTTTTAATGCTCCATGTGTTCTTTGTGCCAGGGTGGGCAGAGCAGTCACTTCCCACAGCTCCCAAGGACAAACATCAGTATCAGGGGAGGAGGGGGCTGTTGGGTTGGGGGTGAGCGGAGGTGGTGTGTGCAGGTCAGTGCAATGTGGACATGAGGGTTACACAACCACCCCAAAAGCCACTAGCCCTCTGCAGGAAGTCTTGTCTATTTTTGGGATATGAGAGGGATTAATTTCCTGAGAATTCATGTCCTTGAATCCTTCCCTCCATCCAAGGTAAAATATGTGGAGAAGCGATTTCAAGAAACCAAAAAGGACTGGATCCTTCTGGTTTGCCTCGGAGCCATGTCAGGTCTGGGGCGCTTGGTTTCAGGCCGTATTGGCGACTGCATTCCTGGGCTGAAGAAGATTTACCTGCAGGTATGTTGTGTCCAACCTTCTGTGTAGTTGCTGGCTAACTGCTGCAGGTCGGGGGATAGCATCTCTACATCAGTATCGACATTCTGCTTAGTAACTGTCAACCACAGATCACAAATCCTTTACTGACTATTACCTAACGCCCTTGTCTGCTGTTAGGAAGGAAAATTTGTTATAGAAAGGTGTACAGAGAAGTTACACACTTGACCTTGGCATCTGTTCAGCACTCAAACTCTGTGGTCCCAACTCTTCCCAAACTGCTGGACACCTTTTTGTGGTTTTTGAAAAATAAACTGCTGAAATCTAGCAGCTAATCCAACAGATAATCCTTCCTAAAGCTTCTTAAAAGGTAATCCTTAAGGGCCTCTCTGAGATGAGAGCAAAGGATGGATGGCATTGGTGGGTCCAGAGGAGGGGGCAATGTCATTGACCTGTTCAGTGTCAGCTTCATGACACTGCCTGCTGCTCATCCTGCACCCCAATGACTTGCCCACTTTTGTCTCCTCAGGTTGCGTCCTTCATGCTGTTGGGCCTCCTGTGCATGATGATCCCCCAGTGCCAAGGGTTTGAAGGCGTCATTGTCATCTGCCTCTTCCTCGGCCTTTGCGATGGCTTCTTCACCACCATCATGGCCCCCATTGCCTTCGAGCTGGTGGGGCCCATGCAGGCGTCACAGGCCATAGGGTACCTCATGGGGCTGATGGCTGTGCCCATGACTGCGGGTACACCGATAGCAGGTTGGTAGCACTATGGTGCCAGACCTGGACCCAGCTGTTGAGAGGGAGCAGATTCTTGTAGCAGCTTTCACCTGTGATGATATTTTGGCATGAGACCAGACATACAGTTTTTAATTTTCTGGCCTGTCATGTCACATGGGTGTTGAAGTATGGGTGTAGCATCATTCCATGCTATGTCCTGCAGCATCTCAGGTCCTTTCTTCAGGTTGATGAACGGTGACCAGTGGGGAACAGTGAGAATGATCTTCAGGTCACATCAACTGATTTCTGTTTGAAGAAATAAAATTTTCTGAAATAAAAAATGGCAAATATTAGTTTTCCAGATGTCCTTTTAGATACCTGGGGAGTGATTGCTAATCAGCCCCTGGATTGTTGAATCCAAGTTGGAGATGGAGACACCCGAGCCCTTGTCTTCCCAAAACTCGGATATGTTTTATCATAATAATAACCACAACATCTTTAACAGCTATGACTTTGCCCAAGCTGGCCCTTGAACGGCAAAACGTCTGCATCAGCAATTGCTAAACTAAAGCTGTATAACCACTTCTGATCTTTCTGCTTCTAGCAGCAAAATTCAGTTTAATGCCCTTGGGAAGGAACGTGGGGGTTGCAAACATCTCGCTTTTGGGGTGCTGCTGCAGGACTCCCTGCATCAGACTCAGTAAGCACAGGGCTGGATGAAGGGGCTCATTTAATGGATGCAATGCAAGTGTCTGTGCAAGGGAAAACTCAGAGGAATTTTCCAGTGCTGATAAATGGCAACGTGTTATTCTCCAAGGATGCCTGGCTGTGTCAGAACTTGCCGAACTAACAAGTGCAGAACCTCATTGGTTTTTATGTGATTGGTTATTGTTTATAACTGGTAGCATGTATTTTCAGATGACATCCCTGTGTAGATAAAATATCCGTAAGCAAATCTTGGCTTCCAGACGGAGGCAGTCTGCAGAGGAACAGCTCCTGCCTGCTTTTCCTGTTACCTCCTGGCTGGCAAGATGCTAGAAAGAGCCACCTGAAATGTTTGGTTGTCTAACACTGTCTCAGCTTGCATTTGGGATTGTTTGGGATTTGTGTGATCGTGTCCTGTTCTGGTTACATAGGTGGGATGGCTGAGGCTTTCCTTCTTAGCTTCAGACAGATGTGGCTATAACAGCCATTTTTCTTCTCTTTCAGGATACCTCAATGATTATTTTGGGAATTATGATGCGGCCTTTTATTTTGCTGGAGTCCCCCCCATCATTGGTGGCTTGGTGCTCTCTGTTGTTCCGCTGGTCCACCAGAGGATGCTGAAGAAGCAGCGTCTGGATTCTGGCAAAGACAAGATGCTGGTCTCAGAGGCGGTGGTGAACGGGGAGCTGCTGCCAGGCTGTCCTGCCTCCGAAGCACACATGTAACGCCTCCGCTCCCCGACACTCACTGTCGCCACCAGCAGCCTCTCCATAGCCCAAGCACAGGCCCTTTTCTAGACGGACCATAATTCTCAATGATCGCAGATGCACTATGTTTGTAAAGAAAAAAACATAAAAAGTTCTTCTAGTTAAAGGCTTTTAACTAGCAGAAACGCTGGTTTTTGGGACAGTTTTGATTTCAAAGCCACCTTTTTGTTTTTCTCTAACCATTTTTCTAAGGAGAACTCTCACCAGGATTCAAACTTGATCAATCTCCCACTCCTCTCCCCAGTTTTCTATACATCACGACAGAGGTTTACAGCTAATAAATGCCTTTTTAAAGCAGGCCACAGATGGAGCTTGTTGAACCTTGCAGCTGTCCATTCTTCTCCTCCTGTGTCACGTCCGAGACAGCCCCCTCCCCGTCCGGCACCAGAGGCTGTTGTGGAGCCAGCAGATCTGAAGGAGGAAATGCTGCTTTAGTCTGGTGCACAAACCAAATAAATGGTTGGCGAGCCCCACTTTAATTTTCTTCTCTCCTCCTTTTCCACCACTCTCCCACACACCCAGGGAGCTGCAGCTAGGATGATGGGGAGCTTGGCCAGCTCCAGTCTTGCCACCCTCATCGAACGGAGCCACATGCAGCACCCTCTTCCTGCAAAATATGCCTTAAAAATGCATGGACAAGACCAGCAGGTCCCTCAGCCACTTTCTGCCTCTATTTTCTCACCCAGAGACTAATGATTGGGATTTTGATGTGCAAAAGAGAGGGGCAGCTCCCAGAGAAGCCCATTGCAGGCAAACTGTGGGCAAGCTGCTGAAACAGGCACTTTGGAGGCATCAAGGCACGCAGGGTTGGGACAGAGCCCCATGTGTCCTGGGTGGGCTCCATGCTGGGAGGCGGCTTCCCTGCACCCAGGGATGTGGGGATGCAGCCAGCTCAGAGAACAGGGGCACCCGTGGATGCGGGGATGCAACTGGCTTGGGGCACAGGATGCCACCGCTCTTTTTTGGGGCCACTTGTGTATTATGCAGCAATAACCATGAGTCAGTATTGACAGGGGAAGCCCGGTGTTTCCAAAAGGTTTAAAAGCCCTGGCAGCATTTAACCCGTGTGTTGCCGTGCAGAGCCGGTGCAGGGTCAGTGCCACCCCCGGGGGAGAGGGAGAATGCTCAAGAAAATAGCACAGCCCATGGGTACCCACCACACAGAGCAAAGGCAAAACTCAGCCTTGTGTAGAAATTCATCATCTACAGGTATTGCTAAGGAGCGTGGCACAGAGCAAGGGAAGTCCTCCTGCCCTGGTGGGTCCCATGTGAACAAGGTGCCAGCGGGAACTGGCATACCTTTTTCTGGGAATAATAACCCAGGAGAGAGCAAGAAACAAAGCTCACTTTTATCCTGGCTGCAAAAACATCCTTCACTGGATTTTCATTTTACTCACCTGTCATTAAAAAATGAGACGCTTAAAGAGCCATGTGTGCTGTGGGAATCATCCCTCAGTCCCTGGGCAAGTGTGGGGGTTTGTAACACCAAGTCTTTGCTGTGGAAACTTGGTTTCAGTGGAGGATCTCTCCCACAGGCAGCAGTGGGACCTTTGTATATAGGCTCAGGATCCTGCATGCCTCTCTGGCCCTGTTTTTAATCCGTGTAGGCTAATGCATTATATGTTCTTGTGGTCTTGTGGCCCTTCTGTCCCCGTACGAGCTGGAAAATTAACTGGTGTGTTGTGATGTGCCTGTTTATTGACTATAAAAAGAGATGTCCGTTTGTCTCTTTCTTTGATGCGCTTTTCTGTGACTGTTATTACCCTTCATTGCCTGTATTGCATCATCTGCTACAGCTCTGCTGACCCATTGCTTGGTTTAGGAAGCCACAGGAGGCAGTGGGAACTGCATTGGAAGGCAGGGCACGCATACGCCCATGCATTGGTGGGAGCTGAACCACGGTGCCCTTGCTCCAGCACTGGTGGGATCTGTCAGGCTTAGCCTAGGGCAGGGCATTAAAGTACTGTTTTTCAGGTGGGAGCATTGGCAGTGGGGCATCTTCAAAGCTGTCTGACATCTGAAGGAAAGAAATATGTTGCATCATAACTCCTTTGGTGAGTTTTGGGGCTTTTATTCTCATCAGGGTTTGATGAAGTTCTTTAAATCATATTTTTGACCTTAATGCCCCCGAAGGAGAGCTTATGAGGGATTTAAATTCAAGAAGTAGCTTCTTCAGACCATCAAGAGGATGAGCAGAGCTGCCTCAAACCCACATGTAGCCTGAGCAAGCGGCTGCACAGCTGAGCCCACCAATGACTGCACCCAGCTTTGCATGAGACTTTGTTGCGGTAAAACCTCTCTGGCTTATAAAGCAATTTATGGTTCAAATCCCAAATTTATACAGATTTCCACTTGCCTTAAATGCTCCACCCGCCTGCAAAGGTCTTTGCCCCGTCAGGAGCCTGCTTTTGGTGCAATGGGTGCTTAATGCTGCTGTGGCATCAGACCAGCTCTGTCAGCCAGGAGCCAGCGCTCTTCCCAGGAGGGATGGTGGTACCCATGTTCATCCACTCGAAATTCTGTTCTTTGCCTATGGTTCTTATTATCAACCCTCTAGGAGATTTCAAGTGATGAAGTGCATTCATGGGCCCCTGAGTCTGGCCAGAGGAATCCACCCCTCATCCTATCCCAGACCAGTACCAGCCTCCCAGACCCATTCTCAGCATCTTTGTCTGGTCAAGATCCAGCCCTTGGTCAAGACGAAGGCAAATTCTGCAGCAGTGAAGGCATGTTTGAGCAACAGCAATGAAAGGTTCACCTCATCTGCAAACACAGATGGGAATGGGAAGGGCAAAGGTTGGAGTAGTCTGTCAACATAAAGGGAAGTATTTCTGGGTTTGTTTGTCAGATAAATGCTGCTGCTGTGCGTCGTTTGTCCCTTGAGTTATCAGGCAGCTTGCAAGAATTTTTGCAGACTTGTGGCATGTGAGAGATGGGATTGTGGCAATCTGAGCATCTGTAAACAGGGAGAAATCGCATTGGTCTACAAAACATCCTTTTAACTGTTGTAGTCTGGTGCTGTGACGCCAACCCTACCTGTTGCAAAAAAGCCTTGTCCTAAAACCCCTCCTGTGTCTTCCCATCAGAATCTGCTCATCCTAGCCCAGCACATCCATGTCCTCCTCTGGGCACGTGAGGGCTGAACAGGAGGCAGCACTCACAGCAAAAACTACCTTTTACTCAGTTTTCTAATTAAAAAAAATACCCCAAACTTCTCCTTCCCCTGCAAGCACCCTGCTCCTTTGCTTCAGGAGGGGAATGTGAAACCCAACACTGGGCTCGGCCATTTTTGGGAGCCAGAGAGGGCATGGGATCAGGTCGAGTCCCATGAGTGGGAAGAGGGTGGAAGTGAGTGGGGAGGGAGCAGCTCTGCTCCATGCCTGGGGTGTTTGGAGAGCTGCAGGCACGCGCGTAGCCTTATGTAAGTGTACAGCAAGCGCAGGACGTGTCCCAGCAGCGCCCTGCTCGGGGCTTGGCTGGGGCTGCCTTTCTAAATCTTTAGCTTGAGGGTGTTCAAAAACAAGTTATTGTCTTTTCTTCTTCTTTTCTTTTTCTTTTTTTTTTCTTTGCTGCTGCAGAGTGAGGCGCCAGATTTAACTCCTCTCACTCTGGCTGAGGGATGGAGTGGGACAGCCAAGTTGGAAGGGCTCCAAGGGGTGGTTGTGTTGTCAGCCTTTTGGGGCTGCCCCTGCGATGGGAAGTCTGGCAGGGCAGTGGCTGCAGGAGCTGCTTGGGAAGTGCCATGATTCATGGCTTGGAGCTTTTTTGAGTTGTGAAACAAAGCTTGAAGCAGATGCAGGGAGCTGCTTCATTGTAGTGTGACCTGCCCTGAAGTCCTGTGGCCAGGGACAGACATGTTTCTAAGTCACGTAGGTTAAATTTAACATATTCTGGCCACTCATTGGCTGGGGTTGAGGTTTCCCAACATTTCCCTGCTGTGGGAATTGTGGGAAGGCCACATCCTAATTGCCATCAAAGCTTGAGGGCTTTTTCAGGTCTGCTGCGGTACCATGGGGTTTGGGGACCCCCATTTTCAAGATGTTCTGGCTCTGCCTCCCACCATTGTGGTGGTTTGGGGCTGCCTGTTTGGCTACTCCAGCAGTTGAGAAGCTTCATAACCCTCCAGGCTGAGCTGCCTCGTCCAGAGGAGCCGGGAGACGGAGGTGGCGTGCAGCTGGGCAAGGACATTCCTGGCCCTCTGTGCGTGAGAGCACCACAGAAGCGTTTCGCACAGCAATAGAGGGTCTCTTTTGGCATGGTACGTCGGTGCTAAGAGCAATTTGCTCTGGCAGTCTGATTTGGTGCTGAGGGCCTCATCTATGTTTGTTCAGATCACCCCAATTCAGCATCTTGGGAAGCTTAGGGTGGATTTTCACCCTGATGGACATCTGCATGTGGCCATATGGTCCTCCTCATCTGCATATAGGTGAACTTGAACAAATCCTCTGGATGCAGAGGGGGACAGATCCAGCTGAGACCCTTGCCATCCCTCCATCCTTCACTGCAAACTGTTACCCAGCTTTCACATGCTTCTGTACCCAATAGTTTTGTTTGGGGGTTACCTTGGTTATTTTAGCTTCAATAAATTTCACGCTGGCAGAGTTTGCTTCTCCTTATCCAGCTGGAAGCAGAAAACTGGAATGACTTTGAAAGCCCCAGCTACTTTGCCAAGGCAAGTGGGGCAGCCCCCTCCCACCACTGGACCTGCTGCCTTTCTGCCACCAAAACCTGCACTCAGGCAGCTCTTTCAGGCACTTTTGTTTAAACCTCAGCTGCCCTTGTAACCTTTGGGGAGAATGCTGTGATTGACAAGTGCTCCTTAAATACTCCTCCTACATCCTCTGCGTAATGCCAGGCAGGAATGGAGATGACACTGTAGGGCTCCATTGGCAAGCATTGAACTTAAAGAAAGTTGTTTCCCTTCTTTCCGAGAGCCCTTGGAAGGAAAGCAGAGAGGGGGATGGATGGAGATGCCATCCCTGTGCAGTTTTGCATGGGCTCTGTGGCTGAGCCCTGGGGGTGGCAGGGGTGATCCTTCCCATGGCTGGGGCTTGAGCATAGCTCTGGGTGCTTTATCAGCTTGGCACAGACTTTAGTCCTCGTGACAGCAAGGTTATCACTGGGTTTTGGTGGGCTTGTCCTGCCTTTGAAGGGTGTTTGTTGTTCATTTTTGCAAACGTTGCAATGCCCTTAGTGCTCCCACCAAGGACAGATTGTGCGAATCCCCCCATGTCTCCCCTTCCCACCACAGCTGTGCTACCATGGCAGCCAAACACTGACACCACCCATCACGGGCATGGGGCTTGGCACCCCACTCCCGGGGGAGGCAAGGCAGGAGAGGAAAGACACAGTCCCTCCAGTTTTCTGCAAAACATGTCTTCGGAAGGAGGTTTGTACCTCCAAAGTTTCTCCGTGTAACATACT
Organism: Athene cunicularia; assembly: GCF_003259725.1. Taxonomy (NCBI): domain Eukaryota; kingdom Metazoa; phylum Chordata; class Aves; order Strigiformes; family Strigidae; genus Athene; species Athene cunicularia. Next base: position 10,178,620 of record NW_020799100.1, on the reverse strand, counting down.
TCGCAATGCTCACTCTGTCCACCTCTGACCAGCAAGGCAAGTGTAGCTCTTAACCGTAGCGTTAGAGGCAAGGCTTAGTGTCTATTTTACTAAGGAATTAAGCTTTTTTTTTTTTTGTACATTTCTAATCGTGGCCTGTAAGATGAGTTGTTTACTGGAGCAGGATTTTGCGTAGCATTGATGCTCCGCTTCTGGTTGGTGACGGCCAGATTGCCTGAATGCAGTTGGGTTTTTGGCTGCCGAGGGCATTCAATCAAATAATTTTGGGAAAGAGCATGACTGCTTGAGGCCTGAACTTTCCCAGCATATCCTGTTTCAGCCATTTGAACCCATTAAAGCCGAAGACAGGACTTTTTCTGGGAGGCTGAGGCAAATTAGGAAATTACCCTGCTCTCCCTCCCCCACCCTGAAATCCAGCAGGATGAAACCAAATATTTGCTTTTGGATGGGTGAATGTTGGAGCCAACTCCACATACAGCATTGAGGTGGAGGCTTGAATTTTTGCCATTTTGGGTAATTCATGAAACAGCTTGTTTTTAAAGCAGGACCTCCAAGCCTGCTGCCATCCTGCCCTGGTCAGTGAATCCCGATACCATGCCTTTCTCCAGCCCTGCTGCTGTCCAGGGCTGTCTCACTTGGTATTAGCTCCATCGCTGATGGAGAAGAATCCTGCCCACGGCTTTTTGGGATGGGATGCATTGCTTTGCCCTGCTGATATGCTGGTAATGCTCACCCTTGCGGTGTTTGTACCCACTAGAAAGACTCAATAAAAGGCTGCAAGCACTGTCAGTAGCTTTGCAACATCATTTTTTTTTTTCACTGTGTGCCCAGCTCTGCCTCAGCAGGAGTCATGCATGGCTCCAGACTGGGTCTTGTGAGGTGCACAGGGATGCTGGGCACCCTGGGCAGACCAGCAGAGCCAGTGGCCTGAAAGCAGCCACTCAATTTAATGCAGAAGTCAGACCCCGAAGTCTAAAATTATTCCTTTTTTTTTTTTTTTTTTGATATCTGCTCCTTGTAAGCAATTTATATTCCCTTAAAATTTTGTATCTGAAAGTAAAGTATTTGAATGTGTGTCTTAAAAGTATGACTATCCTTTCAAAATGTGAATTTTTGATTGTTGGTATACAAAAACAACAACAACAACCCCCTATTAGCACATTTTTGTAATTAATGTTTTATGAATGTTGTTTTTAAAAATTGTGTAGAATAAAACCATTTTAAAAAGAAAAGGGGTCTGTGCCTGTGTCTCACCAGATTTCTTCTCACCATGGCCAGTCATGGGCTGTGGCCAGTCATGGGCACTGGTCCCCCAGCAGCTTTCCTGGCTGCTGCCAACCTTCTGCCCAGTGCCTGCCCAGGATGTCAAGAGAAAAGGAGCTGGAGAGGTGGCAGTTTAATATAGGAATTCAGGAATTATTTTTCTCAAGCTTTTTGCACACCTTGAGGAAAGGCTGTGCCAAGGTTTTGGAGCCTGATGGGGCAGAAGAAGTTCCTGATGCGACACAGAAGGGTGAAAGCTGGAGGTGGTGTCAGTGGGTGGAGAATGGTCCTTGTCCCACTCAAGGCATCAAAACCTAAAAATAATAGAGAAATACCTGAGAGAATCTCAGTGCCCAAAATGGTGTCAGTGCTCAGGGTGAACCTGTAGTGACCCGAACGGATTTCCCGTCTGTTCCCCTGGGCACAGCTTTGGGTCTAGCTTTTATCAACCATCGTCTTCAGGGGACTATGGCTCGCTGGCATCTTTGCTCCGTGGGAGGTCTCACGCAGGGACAGCACCAGAGCTTTTTTAAATTATTGTTAGTAGTATTATTTCTCCCTTCTGACAGTGGTTCAGGAGCACAGAGAGGCCTCCCAGGTATTGTTGCTGGTCACAGGAGAGCTATTCTTTTCTGTCAGTAAGAGCAGTTATGGGAGAGTTGAGGTCAGGCAAGATTGGGGATGATTATTCATAAGAGAGGTTACAGTGGCTGTGAGACACTGAAAACAAGGCTTTTATATTAATGATTTGTTTATGCTAGGTGCTTTAATTGACATTAGATGAAAGCTGACATATACATAATTTTATATAGCTCGTTTTTTTTTTTTAATGTGCATCTCAACTCTTTTTCAAGTTGGGGATATTTACTGCAAATAGTATTTGAAAAAAAAAAAACGCCAGGAGATAAGAGATGGTAAACAGAGATTCAAAGGGAATGAGACTACTGCAACGAGCTCATCCAGAGGACTTTGTGCCGTGCCTGCAGGGACAGAGCAATGCGTGGTAATGCTGCATCCCATTCCTGAGAGTGGCAAGCACTGCACAAACATGTGGGGCTGCACAATGCTTCATTTACAGCTATCAAAAAAGCAGTTCTAGCCTAATGTTACAACTGTCTTATTGGGATAGCTGCAGATTTTGGGGGGAGTGACTTGGGAGGATGCTGGGGTGTGTGATAAAAGCAGGCTGCACACCCATGGGCACACCCAGAGGGGCAGTGGGGGGGAAGCCCCTGCCTAGCTGCTGCCAGCCCCCTCGAGGAGCATCAGCTCATCACAGCCCATCTCCACAAACTCTGTGTAAATAAATAAATATGTACATACATACATATCTATCTATATATGTCTCCCCATAGGTGTGTTTGTACATGTGCCCACTGGGAATCCCCACTCAGCCTTGCTGCTGGCTGAGCCCAGGGCATGGAGCAGCAGCAGCCTCCTGTGGCTCTGACAGGCTGCTGGATCTGGCCCTAATACACAGCAAGTTGAAAAAGTGCAGAAAAAAAGTATTTTGGATCAGAACAAAACCCTGAGTTTTTCAATACAAAGGCTGCAAACTAGAAAAGACCAAACAAAACAACAAAAAAGTTTTCATTACTATAACACAATACTTAAGTATTTATCTATTAATACATTAAAATTGAAATACCATGGATTAAAACAAGCTGATTATATATAATAGTTTACATTTGTACTTACAAAATGTAAAATTTACATGTCTGTTTTATATATTAAATATGAACCACATGTCAATGGTTTATATTAGTTTAATAGTGATAAATGACATGGTTTAAATATAAATATGCAAATGGCATCTACGATATCTATAGTTACATTTAGTTGGTTTTTAAATTTATACATATATACACACACACACACATGAAAATGTATATAGATATGAGCAGTGTGTACATGCTGCCATTGGGTGAGGCCGACTGCCTGCAAGTGGTTACTGGGCATTTGGAGGCCACGGGCCCGTGCTGTGCCTGGCCGCTCCTCTGCTCTTCTCCCTGCAGGCTCTGGGCTGGGCTTGTTTTCTTTCATTGTCTTCTTCTCCATCTGTTTTCTTTTTGCAGGATTTAAATAAAATAATCCTTAAAAATAAAAAAAAAAAATACCCTGCCTGCAAGTGCCTTTGAAGGACTTAAAAGGATGCACTGGTGAGTGGCAGGAGCTTGTTTTTCAATCATCTCTGCCTCTAAATGCAAATCTTTCCTAGAGCCATTGCTTTGCTGTCGTTATTTAAAGCAATAATTTGGAAAAGATCCCTTCCCAGAGCTGTTCAGCCACACCCACACTCGGCAGGGCTGCCAGGACTGTTGCTCAGGCATCAAACTGGGGTTATCGTGGGACCCTCTGCCTTGAGAGCAGGGTGCCCTGAGAGCAGGGTGCCCAGCACCCATGACCAGGTACTGGGATGCATCACTGAAGGAGAAAGGAAAACAGACAGGGTGCAGCTGGGGTGAGCTTGGGATGCACTCGCTTTCCTTCAGGTTGAGTTGTAGGGGCTTTTTTACGTACAATATGGGAAACCACTTAATACTGGCAGCGGGGCAAAGCAAGGGAAGAAAAAAAAAAAATGCTTAGCTTTAAGGCAAACACAACAAT
>NW_020799100.1:10152092-10174700 GCF_003259725.1 Athene cunicularia | reverse complement strand
TTTTTTTTTTTTTTTTGGCCCAAGAGATGCACTAAACAAGTCTCTCCCAATCACCTACAGCCCCTCTCGATCCCGCATTGGAAACACAAGGAGCGTTCAGGGGCTTTTTCAGCAGGGTTGTGTAAACAGCCCCTCCCGCGGCTGCAGGGTGGGGTGCGAGTGGGGCCCCATGTGTGTCCCCCCCGCAGCCCTTGCAGACTCCAGCTATTGTGCTGGCATGCACCTCCTCTACGCAGGATTGGGATTTTATGGTTATAAATCTGTTGCAGTCTCATCTGGAGCGTTGCTCAGGCTGGGCCAGCCCCAGTGTACACGGCCAACACCACACTGACCCTGGCAGCACCTGCTGTCCTCCTGCTCAGCCTCCAAAGGGCCCCAGACCGTGGTCCCCAGGTTTCTCCTTCTGGACCTGCTCTGAGTCCTCGCAACCAGACCCTGAAGATCCCTGTGGTTTTGCTCCCACCTGTATTCTTCCACCTGTGTTGATGTTTTTCCCAGTCCCACTCAGACGAGCGCAGTTCAAAAGCCTTTTCTTTTTTTACCCTTCCTTAGCTTTCCTTCAGTTCAATTCACCTCCTCTTTACATTCCCCTCCTTTGTCCTTCAATCCCTTTCCATCGTTTCCCACCCACCACCTTTCCCTCCTGGCCATGCCATGTGTGCAGGGAAGATGGAGGAGCAGTGCTGCCTGGACACCAGCTGACAGTAGTCAGCTTTCAGGGCTTTTCCCAGCCTCCCTCCCTCCCACAAGTATTTCAGCTTATTTTAGATCCATCTTTAAAAATTAAAGCAAGATCATCCCAAAGGTGCCAGCAGCAAAGGCCGAGTCATTTCCAAGTTTATTTAGGATTTATTTAGTTTATTTAGAAGTCAGCAGTACCTACAGAGATTAAACTGTTTCTTTCACTGCATCTTTTCCTGCCTTTCACCTGCCTGGCACTGTCTTCCCCTCAGCCAGCAGCAAGCAGTGCCCAGGGCAGGCACACAGCAGTCCCACCACCATTCACCTCTTAGCTCTGGGGTCAGGAGATGAGCCCTGTGGGCTCCTGAAATGGTTTCATTTCAAGAGCTTACGCACCCATAACACCCTGCAGTACCAGCCAGCCTGTTGGCAAGGTCTGGCTTTGCAGGCACAGGGCAAAACGTGGGGTCTTAGTCTGGGGCAGTGTCATCAGGGCCATTTCACTGCTGTGAAAGGAAAGACTAGAGCAGGTATCAAAGCCAAGAAACCAAGCCAGGCAGTTTTTGTTTCATGGCATTTCTACAGGACCCATCACAATGAGCAAAGCTGCTCCACCACAGCAAAAAAACACCGGCCTCAAACTTTCAGCCTGGAGAAATCACATTCTGCAAATCCACTCTGAGAAATCAAACCAGTGCAAAAAAGTCTTCTCTGCTGGTGACCAGGAGCATGGCCAGCTCCCCTCCTGCAGGGCACTGCACAAGGTATTGCTCTGCTGGCTGCTGGAGCTGCAGGCCCCATCCAGCTCCTGGAAAGGTGCTGCTTTTTTCCTTGAAAACCCAGGACCCTGCTGGTGTAGGGTGCCAAAACTCAAGAAACCCAAATATGGGATGAATCCTATTTTATGAAGTAATCATTGTTGAGGGGACCTGACGCCTGGATTTTCATATGCTTGGTTTAACAGGGGATTTATTCAGGGGAACAGTTGGAGCATGCAGCATCAGCATCTCATTAGCGTCAGAGACAATGCCACTCCAGTTTAAGACTAGTTAGTTTTCCCTATATAACTTTACTGTAAGTGTTTAGACAGCCACAACAGAGCTCAGTTTAGATTCATTATATTAAAAGCCCCAAAACAGGTTCAATCACAGTTGAAATAGTTGGGAAGAGCAAGTGAGCAGCAGCCAGCATTTGCTTTTCTCCCCACCTATTTCCAAACACTCAATCCCACTGAGGAACAGTCAGAAGAGCCCTTTTGGAGGTGAGAAGCCCCCAAATGCATGATTTGTGCTGCACTCCCATCGCTCTGGGATGGACAGGTTTGCCAAACACAACCTTTTTCCTCCCACCCAGCAGCAGGACAGGCAAAGCAGCCAAACACACTCCCCTGTGAAGGTCTGGATCTGCCACGGAAATACACCCTGAAGAGAGGAGTAGGACAATGTAAAAGGTTACAGGGTTTAAGCACTGAGAGGGAGGAACAAGGTTATATAAAGTTTTACAGGCCAGAACAAAGACCTCAAATATATTAAAGAAAACAAACATAGGGATGAAGTCAGCCACACATGTGCTCCAAGGTTGGTTTGGATTCTTCAAGCAATTTGGGGGTTGATTGACGGTTTTTAAGGAATAAATACAGGGCTACCCAAACCAAAAGACTTCCTATGGGGAGATGTGGGGCTGGACTCAGTGACCTGGCAAAGAGCTCCTGGTACTGAAAGTGTGGGAACCACTTCATGAATGAAATCACCAAGATAAAAATTAACACTTACGTTAAAGACTCAGTTTCAGATTGAACTGAAAGAGCAAGATAGACCACGGAGTTCAAGATGAAGCATGTATGAATGTGGAAAAAAACCCACCCTTATCCAAGAGTTCTCCCCGTGGAGAGTGAAACTGGAGCAGAATCCCAACTCAACACATGCCTGGAGAAGCCCACAACTTTCCTCCTTACTGAACAGGAGCATCACTCACAGTGCTGTCAAGCATCAGCCCAGCTGTGATACTGCTACCCACTGCCGTGGCACCCAAAACACCAGGCGTTGCGTGTTTTCAAGCTATAGAAAGCTAGCTATAGAAAGTTAGCTACCTAACCCTTTTTTTTTTTTTTTTTTTTTTTTTGCTATCAACACGCCCCTCTCAGGGAGCTGCTCCCACTTCCCACTCAAGGAATGGGTTTGAGGTGAGGGAAGCGCTGGTTAATAAAGGCAGCTTCCCATGTCCTAAAAAATTTCCTTCCCACTCAAGCAAGCATTTGCACGTACATCAGCTACTAATTTTAGGATGAAGCTTTGCATTATGTGAGAGCTTCTCCTGAAAGCTGCTGAACACTGCAAAGTGTATTTCCAGGGAGAATCTGCCCTGACAGCTCTGACCACCGGGCTCTGGTACTCATGGGCACCCGAAAAAGTCACAGCTACTACTTGAAAGACCACTTGCAGAAACTGCTTTTGTATCTCACATTATCCACTGACAGATTTACAAAGTCTGGGACTTAGTGAGATTTATTGCTTCAGTTTTATGTACTAAGGAGCAATAAATTCTACCAAGAAGTTAACTCTGTACCATTCCAACTCTTTCCTTTCTGCCCAGCCTCAAGGGAAAAGGCATATGGAGGAAATAAATTCCTACCACATCCACCACCATTTACTCCAGTGTGTTCCCACCATAGGAAGAAAAAACCCAAGGAGTGATGATCAAGCACAAAATGAACACTTCATGCATTTTATTGAGTCTATTTAAATTTGCATTATGACATCTTACATAGGGAACAAACTCCTCCTAAATGTTAGCTATCAAATCTGGTCAAACTGTTGTCCAATGACCTCAGAGTACCATTTTGTATTAAACAAGTCCCGTATAAACAGATGTAAAGCACTGTACAAAAAAAAAAAAAAAAGAAAAAAGAAAACTGTTACATTCTCGGTTGAATTCAGGGCTTCCCAACCAACAGCCTTTCTAGCAGACAGTGAAATTCAGGAAGGGGTCTCAGGTATTTTGCTTAAGGGAACAAAACCAGATAAAACAATCAAAACAAATTCAATGGTATGTTTCCCCATAAGAAGAAAAAAAAGATACCTCACATCAAAGAGGTTGGGAAGCCCTGGTATAACAGATGCAAACTTTTTTTTTTTTTTTAAACACAACACAACTTATATGTACTTTGGGTAAATTACCATTGATTCTGTTTCTTGACCCTCCTTCTTCCCTTCCTAGTCAAGGATAAACAAACAAAAAATCTACTGTATGTAAGGGTTGGAAATATTTCTGAATTTGTTAGAAATTCCCTTACTGTGGCTCCAGGTCAACCCTCATCCAAAACACCTCCTCCTGGGAGAAGGCAGAGGAGCAGGCAGACATTTCCACCACAACAGCGTACCTCATCAGCCCCACACTTGCTTACATACCCTTACACAAGCAACGCGAGCCCCCACAGTAGGAGCAAGGATAACCGGTGAGAAAACCAAGACATCAGTTACACGAATGTACATATTAATGAAAAGGATCCCAAATTAAAGATAAGGTTGCGACTAAACTGGCAAAGCTGGAAGAAACTTTGTATTGCAGTGTGATGGTGAAGATCACACTGGGAGATTCAGAAAACCCCTCATTGCACTGCTAGAAGTCAGAGACTGCTGGTCAGCCTTGACAGCATTTCTTTTCTCATCTTCTCATTAGACCCTCATTATTACGAGACCACTGGGAACCTCCTCTTTATGTAGGCACCCATTGCAAATAAACATGGACTGCAGATATACCAGGGAAAGAGTCCTGTGGACTCTTCACATTTGCATAATCCAGACAAGTGACAGGAAACTGGAATGACAGTCATTATGGTCCATTGTGGCAACTTTGGTGGGAAATCCATTCGTTTGCAAGTTGACACAATGGACAATTATGGCTCCTTCAAAACTGGTACAGTATCATGTCAGTGCAGCTGCTGTGCCTGCCCATCAGTACTTCTTACAAAACGCCTTTCAACTTTTATTGAGTAATTCCTATGCATGCAGTACCTACACTAATCAAATAATTTTAAAAACAAGTCAATTAACTGCCCACAGTTCTTTGCAAAAAACCCAACTTGTTCAAAGAAATAAAAAAGTGCACGTGGAAGGGAAATCTAAGAAACCCCAGGAATAACTCTTCAGTCTTTTAACAGATAAAACCCAGATTAAAAAAAAGGCAAACACCCACAATTTTGTGACAGTCCACAATCTGAGTAAAACTATCAAACACACTCTTAAATAGAAAACACTGTGCGTTCATCTAGGTTTTGGCCTCGTGACTGCTTTAATTGCTGTGTATGAAGGTCCTGCAGGTACAGGTCTGTCCTGTCAGAAAGGAATTAAACTCACATGTCAGATACATACTCACACCAGGAGCCTGGGTGGTTTGCAGTTTTTAAAAACCACGGTAACTACTGAGGCGGCCAGTAACAAGGAACCTCCTTCAAAAATAAAGTGATAGCCTTCAATGCAAAAGGAACCACGCTGCTCTGAGCGAGGAGACAGTGACCCTGGTTTTGAAGGAGGCCGAGAGAGGCTCCCACACGGTGGCACTGTGAACCAGGCAGCTGCTGCAGCAAGGCTGTCTGCCTCTTCAGACTCCTCATTTCTGCACAATCAGGCCTTTGAAAATGACAAAGATAGCCACTTTAACCCTTCATATGGCTATAAGCATACATGAGTCAAGCGGCCATATCCCTCCTGTAACACCAAGAAAGGATAAAGTGAGGGAAGTGCCAGGTACAAATGCAAAATGATTCATAAACTTAGTTAAGCTAACCATGAACCTTGTTAAATTAGAATCTTTCATATTTTGTTAGCACCTGAAGTGTTAATATTGGCTTTTCCTAATCCCAATCTAAAAGAATAGAAATTGAATTACCACAGTGGCTGACATGAGTCAGCTACATAAAGAAAATGAATTTGCTATATCAGCAATTTAATTTCTGCCAACTCCTCCAGACATCAGACAAATCCCCAAGCACCTTTAGTGTTGGAAAATGTATATAAAATACTGAGAACATTTAAGGTCTTCTGAACCGAGGTTCAATTATTTGTTCTTGGTATCATTAGGGAAACCTCCAACATTTTATTAGTTGCTATTGTTACAGAAAGATAAAATGTTAAGGCATGCCACTATTAAACTATTATAAAGCTGTAAAGTTGATTCTACCAACGCAAACAGTTACTGGAAACTCAGAACATTAAAAAGAAAGCTATGCTGAATGACAGTATCACAGCTGTGCTTCACATTAATCAGCACTAGTGGGCTCCTTTCTTTCTGGTCAACAGCCTTAGTCCTCAGAGATGTCCATCAGAGTTTTAAAATCTAACATGGTATTCACATAAATAGGGCTTTTTTCTTCTAATTCTATGCTCCAGAAAGTCATAAAGCTACAGGAAGCTGAAACTGATAGCATGTATTTCCTATGTGAATGCTACTGGAGTTAATTCAGAAGTGTTATTTTGTTGAGGAAATTTTGGCAGTCCAGCACCCAAAATTAACAGCTAACTTCCGATTTTACAGTGATGGATGTCAGAGGACAAAATTTAAAAATATTATCTTATTTTTCTGTTCATAAAGAATACACATAACCCCTCTGCCACAATGGTGTGTCCCAAGCTCAATAGCCAGTCAGGGTTTCCCACTGACCAAACACTGCAAAACACACGTAGAAAAAATTTGGAATTTTGGGACATCGTGAAATCCTTAAGTAGCTGATGAGATGGTAAAATGGCTTAGCGCTGATATTATAGTTTATGCAACCACCACTATAAAACATCAAAAATGTTTTTAATTAGGAAAGAGATAGGCCAGCTTTGGTGTTGTCATCTGAGGAACAAGCAACATTTCCCATATAGCCAGCAAGAGCAGTTCATATCACTTCATAACTACTGCCCTGGAGTTGAAATAAATACTGCTTTCCCTCTTACAATGTAAGCTAGGAAAAAAAAAATATAATCATTAGAGTATAAAACAAAGAAGGGGTCATTAAGGGTGAAGGATGTTTTCCCCTGACTGATGAGGTACATTTTAATCTGTCCAGTAGGAGTATGAAGTTTGTTTTTTTGAAGTTATTCTATTCTTAGAATTTGCTACACATTTAAGTGCACTCCCACAATCAATTATAATTTTCAAATTTTACCTAACACACTCATAACCTGTTTTCCAGTTAATATTTAAGTTATTTTTCTGTGACATGTAAGTCACAGGCTACAAACATGTTCACTCAACAGATCCAGATATTATTAACATAGCTGAAGCTTGTGGGGAATAAAAAAAACCAAACCAACCAACCCTGTCAATACTTGTCTGCTGAATAGTTACACCGACTTGCCTTGAAAATTGAAAGTAAAAGGTGATAGAAAAATTGGGCATATATATGTCACTGACTGAACTGGTATATACCGGTTTATATTATTACATATTAGCAACCATACCAAGAAATAACCAGCCATTAGAACAGTTTCTAATTTTTATCGTCTTTTTTGGTGGCATTACTGAGCCAAAACACTGCAATTATAACATTTAATTTCTGGGGTTTTTTAATGCAATTAAGATGTCTAATTCAACTGTTTTTATATTACAGTAGCTGTTCACATAAATAGTACAGATATGCACTGCTCTTGACAGGTACACAGTTACAAAAGCACTCTCTTGTATTTAGTTTGCTCTCTGTGGTGGGTTTTGTATGAAAAGCATTCTTGATTTCTAAGCATGGTACAATTTTAATTCTTAATGCATTAGTACAACAGTGCATTGGAAAAGTACTGAGCTTCTACAAAAAAGCTTTACAATTTTAAAACAGATTTTTTTTTTTTATTTAAACAAGCATAGGCAATTCTTATATTTCCACAACAAGATAAATATCCCAATTAAGCTAACAGCTCATCCTACAGCGTGCCATAGTGATGGGGAAAGGGCTAACATTAGTGTTATTTACAGAGCCATGTCCAATATTAACCCAGTATGAAAATTAAAAGTATGTTCAAGTGTGCAATTAAGTTCCTACTTTTTCAGATAGTTGGATTTCTTGCAAAAATTCCTCTACAACTCATGTACACTTAGATGGGATGACTTCTCAAATAACTCCTCATAAGCACAATCTTGAGGACAAAATGTTTATTGGACTGGGATGGCAGGGGCTGGGTGAGGGGAAGAACTTAATACTCTTCACAAAGAAACAAAATATTTAAGTGAGTAGATGTCTTTGGACAAGTGAAATTTAACACCCAAACCAACTAGATCTTGAAGACCCCAATTAAAGAAATTTTCCAATTTTAAAAGCTTGAATCCAGAGAAAATGCTTTCATGAGGGAAGATTTACTCCAAGTCATTACTATACATTGAGGTACCACTCAAAAAGTGGCCATAAAGGAAGTGACTTCTTTGCCCATCACTATCACACTAGCTGCTCGGCCATAAATTCAGATCTCATTTAGACAACACTCTCTCTGTTACCAGAAGCTAAGACTGCTCTGCGACAAATGGGACAAGTGGAATTTTCTGATAACCAGCGATCAATGCAGTGGACATGATACTCGTGCGAACAAGGCAATTTACGGAGCTTGTTGCCTTCTGTGTACTCTGTAATACACACACTACAGGTTTTCAGAGCATCGCTCTCACCAAAATTCCTCATTGCTAGGTTGTCAATTTGTTCTTTGGTGAGTCCTCTTGGTTGGTCGTCATCATCTTCGTTTAGTAGGAAAAATTGTGCTAGGCTAAGGAATGGTAGAGAACCACTTTCTTCAAATGTGACCGAGCCCCTTGTGTTCCGACCTTCCCGTCTGGCACCAGATGTTGAGCCACCTTCATTACCACCTTCATACACCTCCCCTGAGCTAACATCTGCACCTTCATTGCTTGAAGTACCTCCAGCTCCATTCTGTGGCTCAGAGGCATCCACGTTCTGATTTGGAGTTGGACCACTAGGATCTGCATCACTATCGCTATACATAAAGTAACTCAGCTCTCCAAAGCCTGTCATTATCTGCCTTAGCATAGTCTGAATAGCAACTGATGTAGTCTCACTCAAGCCTGTGTTTAAGATCCTACGGATAGGAATCCTAATGGTACTGACATAAGTTCTCACTCCAGCTCGTTCTGAACGTGAAAACGTGCGCCTAAACCCTCCTCGTTCACTTTCGTAAGTGACTGTGTTGTTAGGTGTCTGGGACCTGGACCGAGTTCTGTTGGCTATGCTGTCTCTTTGCCGATATTCTCCTGGACGAACTCTTCTGACCTGAAGATCAAGTACTATGGTAGGAGGCCTCTGCCCAGGAGTTGTGGACTCACTGGTGCCATTAGTTTCTGAAGAGCCTGCTGCTTGAGGAACAGGTCTTGTTTCAGGGGTTGAAAACAGAACCGCATTTTCACTTGGCATCTCAGTCCCCACTGTATGCTGCCTTAATGTCACATGCTGCCTAGTTCTAGAGCTTCCCTCAGCTTCATTCACTGAGGAGCGGTCAAGCGTTTGAGATGATGTATTGTGATGAGACCTGCGAGGAGTTTCACTCACTGGATTAATAGGTGACCTACTTCTATCAGTCCTAACCCGCGTTCTCCGCTGTTCTGGACTCCTACTTCTCGCTCTCCTCTGCCCTCTAGGAGGGGAAACTTCCTCAGTTGTTAGCTCCTCTGAAGTGCTCCTTTCTGATCCAGGCTGCCTTACAGATGGTGAGTCAGACCTTGGAATTTCAGAGTCACTTTGGCCATTTTCCAAATCCTCCCCACTGGAAGGCTCTACAGATGGCTCATTCTCAGTTTCTGGATTTGTGTTCCCATTATTACGGTTGACATTTATTTCCAAACTGAATCTGAAGTCACCACTATTCGGGTTAGTCCGGCTCACTGCTCTCCAAGACTGGTTTCCTCGCTGCCCGCTTCGTGTTGTATTTCCAGTCTGTCGGACTGAATTAAGCCAGTCTATTATAGAATCTCCATTTGAAACATCTTCTGCGGACTCTGCACCTGCGAAAAAGACAGGGAACTACCAAAATTAGAGTACTGAGCTAATTTTGGACTGATCTTTTCCAAGAACATAATTGCTTAGTTTAACAAGTGACAATTTAGAAGTGCTTAATCCTATCAAGTGCTATTGTGGTTTCACACACAGCATCACAACTCTTATCTACCAGAGCTCTTTTAAGGGAGCAGGAGTGGACGTTTTTCTAATATGTACAGATAGGCTGCAGCCATCACATAGCAAGCAAATCGTCAAAATAACACATATTGTTTATCATAAGTAAATGGAAAGTCATAATCCAGGTGTCATAACACATCAATATTCTGTGTTTTCCTTTCCAAACAATTAAGTATTCTATCGACCACTAAATAGAGAATTAAGTTTGTCCTGACCCTTCACTTGAAGAATAGCTTTATAACAAATCTGTCTCACTGAAGAATGAACCTCAGTGGTAAGCTTCAAACATCCTCCACCAGTCTCTATAGAAGAGTGATAATGAAAGCAATACAGCATCTTTGGAAGGGAAGAATGACAAATAAAAAAAGAAAGAGGCACTGCCAAAAAGCATCCCAGAGGGGAGCAGACAGGAAGGCAATCTTAAAAAAAAAAAAAAACAAACAAAAAACCCCCAAACCTAAATGAAACTTTATCTTGATGCAAGTAACAGATGTGTTATGTGTGAAATCTGTCCCAAACTGACCTCTGCAGCAGATATCATACATAATGTTCACTTAGTTTTGAAACAAAGCTCACCTTGCACCTGCCTAGGCTTAACTTGTTCCACTCCTGCACTCAAGTTAAGGTCCGTATGGGGTGCTAAAGTTAAGAGTTTTCACAAATACTGTATATACCTCTATTCTCATCACTGTTTTGCTGTGGCGGACCTTCTTTAACTTGGTGTAGCCTTCTCAGCAACTCTTCTTCAGTAATTTCACCTTAGAAAATAAGCAAAATTTTCTAAAAATATTTCCAAATCAGATGTATGGCAAGCATTATCAAAAGCTTCTAAAGAAGGTACAAGCCACTGCCTGTCTTTTTTCTAATTAAATCCTGCCATAATGAGACTGCCAAATACGTTGCTAAGGGGAAATTCAGACACTTCAGCACCATTATCCTAAGTTAAGTTTTGCTGAAACTGAAAGATCCAACAGTTTCAACCTATTCAAGACAAATGTGCTTTCTGGTTCTGTAACCTCTACAACTTAACAGCAATTTTCATTATCCTATACCAATTAAATGGCTGTCCAGAGTAAAATATTTAAGATAACACCTTCACAAGCATGAAAAAAGGTTTAAATTAGTTGAAGTCATGTTTTAAATTAGAACTGGTTTGAAATAGATATCATCCTATAAAGAGTCAAAGTAGTAAGTCAATTGAAAACTGACATTAAAATGCCCATGCAGAATCTCATACCAGACTACATATCCTAGCTACAAACACAAAATTTTCACAGAGATGCTTAAGGCATATTACTTTTCAATCAAAAATGTCTAAGGGTCCATATAACTGAAACTGGGTCAACTCTGGGTGTTCCCACCAAGTTATGTAAACACTAGATGTTTGTAACTGATAAACCCACATCATCCTAACTACCTTTCCACTAGTCAGGGGACTGCTCAAATTTGAGTATGCACAAGTTAGCAAGAAGCTACTTCCTACCATGCAATGCAACTGCAGCACACAAACTAAATGGGTGAAACAATCAGGAGAACAGAAAATGACACAAATCACCTACAAAAAATTCTAGTAAGATGTACATACGCAAGCATTACCTACCTGGTGTTCCCAGCAAATTGTTATCTCTCATAAGCCTGTAGTCCTCTTCACTCAGGTTGTTTACAAACTGATAGAAAGCTTCTTCTCGATCTAACCGATCTAGCTGACTCTGACGTTGTGCTTCTGATTGATCAATATTTCCTTTATCACTAGAATCTGAGCTTTCCATCTTGATGAGTGGAAGAGTACCTAAGAATGAGAAAACAAACTCTTCATCCAGTGTAGTGAAATACATCATGAAATGTAGGCATGTTTAACCTGTACTACATTCTTCATTGTTATCCTTAAAAGGGGGCTGGGGAGTAGCTTCGTAATGAAGCTTCAGTTAAGATGAGGTGCATAACCACAGGGATCAAAAATTAAATCATTCTCAAAGCATGAACCTCTTCATGAAGTACATATGCCCATCATTATCAAATACTCAATAAAGCAGCAGGTATGAACATGTGGAATATCATTCACCCCAACCCTTAGTCCATTTACACATTCACACAGTTGACTAGATGTCCATGACTATCTGCTTTTTAGCATAAAATATTCCTAATACTGCAACTGCCTCACAATGCATGCCTTGTACTGCACTGTTGTATGGCACTATAAAGCATAAGACATCCTTGATCATGCTCTCTAACTCTAAAAAAACCCCACAGGATTATATGTTCATTGCTTCTTCCTGCCTGCTACAAGAAACACCCTCTTCATCATCCAAGTGAATTTTAACAGAATGAAGGGGTTATGAAGAATTCAAATATAGAAGACGGAAGATGCTATGGAACACTATGTGTGGGGGAAAAAAAAAAAAAAAAAAGAGGCTCTAAGTTTCCTCAAAAACAGTTTGTAAAATCAACTGTATAGTTTTGTGTCAAGAGAAGAATCTGCTTGCATGTTTCAGCATTTACTGAATTACTGATGTTGATAACTAAAATTTCCAGGACAAAACTCCACAGCGTATACCAGCTGTAACTTCTGCTATAAAAAACCTGCTTTCTATATTACATATTTTAAAATATAATATTCTCCTCATATTGTTTTTCATTTGGATAAGATCCTTGTCAATGTGTGTCTCAAAAAATTATCAATGAATACCATGTCTATATTTGATAAATATTATAATAAAATACATGCAAATGCAGGAGACATTCTGGCACTAGTTGCACCATGCAAATATATCAAATGAAGTTAGAATAATAACTGGTTTCCTTAATCACTGTGCCTCGCTATTCACAACATCAAGAATTTTCCTGTACAACTGGTAGAATCTAGTTACTCAGAGAGGTGATTAGCAAGCTAATCCTCTGCATGCTAAAAAGCTCTGCAATAACATCCCCCATCAGAAAACATTCCTTCCATTTAAACCATACTTCATGTGACATGAAAATACTGGAAGAATAAAGCTTTTCTGCTTCTCACTGGAAAATTTCCAACACTTAGACATCTGTCTAGTGCAAAAAGCATCTTTTTTTGGTTTGTCAGCACAGCTGTCAAGTCAAGACTGCCCACAGTTTACATCAGTGCTTCTCCACAGAAGAGCAGCACTGCATGATCTCCAAGAGTAGTTTATTTCAGCTGCTATTGTGAAAATTAAAGTGCACTGACAACCTCAGTGTGTAACAGTAGAAAATTCCACAGGATAAGACATCCCATCATTGCAGACTTGCAAATAATAAAATAGCTACTCCAATTCTCTTTATCTTGAATTCTGATGCAGTAGAACTTGGTTTTAAGTTAGTTCATACTAAGGCACAAATGGCTCATGGCCACTCAGTAATAAAGTATACAAGGCTACTGGTATTACTTGGTTCTGTGAGTTTCTGCCATTTTACCAAAGAAATTAGGCTTATTTTTTACCTTTTTATCAGTAAGCATCAGCAATCACTAGGGTTGCTACCATTTCAAATGGAAGCCTATCAGCTTTCTCTGCACTGCTAAATCTCTGGTGCAATCTAAAGACTTCACGGCCCGTCTGAAGACGTGCTGTCAAACACACCAATAAATGAACCCATTCACAGTGAAAGTTGCACAATAGTTTCAGCAGGTATGTTCAACTCTGACTGGGCTCAGTTATGAAATCTCAATCTGTATGCCCTTCACATCTCATACATACTTCTAATGAGAACATAG
Source organism: Athene cunicularia (assembly GCF_003259725.1). Taxonomy (NCBI): domain Eukaryota; kingdom Metazoa; phylum Chordata; class Aves; order Strigiformes; family Strigidae; genus Athene; species Athene cunicularia. Next base: position 10,161,147 of record NW_020799100.1, on the reverse strand, counting down.
CTTGCTTGAAACTCAAACAACTTTTTACAAGCTTTCTGTAGCAGAATTATGACTCCAAGTAACATCACTTAAAGACATACTCATTCTAGAGAAGATACCAGAAATACAAAGACAGGTGCTAATTTAAAAAAAAAATAATCTGAACAAAGCCTCAGGTAGAATGAGAGACCTGCATCCAAAATAAAACTCTGAAAAATGCATTAGTTCTCTGGGAATACGCACCAAAACTCTAACCAGCACTCCCTTTTTTAGGATAACAAATGAAACAAAGCTGACAGTAAGATTAAGAAAATAAGGAAATGTACTAAGTTGCTAAGGGATAGAAGCAGCATAAAGTTTTGTAAAACGTTTTCCCCAAAACGACTGCCACCTTCGTGTTTACTGACTTTTAAGACATATAGAATGTCTTCACAAAGATGGCAATATTAACATATTTGTAGGCATTAGATGGATTCTACAAGAGCTTTTAAAAAAGAAAACTGCACTATGCATACAAAGCACAAGGTTTACTGCTTACACTTTGTAACTTTCCTTTTAACTGCAAATTCCAGTGCTTGCAGGCACCTTAGCTATATAATCCTGTTTGATTTAAAGACCTTTGTCTATTCAATTTCAGAAGATGAAGGGGCACAGTTCCTGATCAAGGAAAAAGGGTCAAAACAAGTGAAGCAGGGGTGGTGATGGTGGATCTCTTCTTTACCAACAGACTGACATGCGCTTTGACATGTGAACCCTTAGGAAATGCTCAGATTAAGTCAGTCTTATTTCCAGGTTTGCTCCTCTCTTTTCCATCATCTCGTTTCTTCCCTCCTAAACCACAAAGTCAGCTATTAGTCAAGACTAAATATGCTATTGCTAAAAAAAAAAAGCCTCAGAGGTGGGTATTTAATTAATTAGGATTTAAATATTAAATCAAGCATTTAATTTACATTACTATTTATTATTAAAAATTGATTACTTAATTTACATTATCCTTACTATTTATTATTAATTTACATCAAGTATTTAGTTTACATTAGGAATATTTCCACTAGTGAGAAAAATCACTGTATTTTCCTATTGCAAGCTACTGTAACAGATTATACTAGCCCACTGTACCCCAATTTCATGCTGTTTAGCTTCAATGTCCTAGAAATGCTGTGTATCTACATGGGATGTTTACACTGATGGAAACACAGATAGCAAAGAAATGCATAAATGTGCACCAACACATTCTCCCTGTCTTACTGTTGACAGCAAATGGGATGATGCTCTTCAAACCAGAGCTCCAATATTACAACCAATAAATGGAAAATAGGATTTCTACCCCAAGGCTTCTGTTACTTTCTATCTCTTCACTGTCCACTCAGCTCGTTGTCCACATTGTCCATATTGTCCATTTTAAGCCTCCCACACCACCACAGAGCACTACATTACCAGACTGAACTTACTAGAATATTTAGACTACTACTGCCTCAGCATAACTCCATAGGTTCCATCTGGCTGTACAACAGTGGCAGTTACTATGTTACCTCACTCCTATTTCAGCATGGAAAATGGTGCCTAAATAACTTGAAAACCTGTCCCTCATTCAGGATTCTGCTCTCAGCTCATATGCTACAGAAAATTAAGGCTGGCTTAAGGAGTCGGACTACAGTAACACAGAGAAACTTGATGAGGGAAACCCAACAGGTATGCTATTAAGTTACAACAAACTAACCCATATTTTATTATCTAATAAGCAGGTAATCTTCAACTCTGTTTCTCTTTCTTCCAGTGGTTTAGTTCAACTCAAAGTAAGACTGTTCTTATCCAAGTTAAAAGATTAAGAACTTCCTTCTTTAGTGTCCTTCCTTGTCAGCACTGAGTTGACAAAGGGTGGGGAAGGTCACATCTATGAGCAGGAAGTTCAGATCTGTTGATTATGGCTAACTTCAGCTGAGATACCCAGCAATGAAAACCTCTTTATGGGAAAACAGCAGGTGGAATCACCCAAAAGTTGCACAAACCAAAAGAATCATGGTTAGAATAAACAATTTTCTCCTTTAAAATAAAAGAAATTAAGAGAAATATTCTTCAGCAGCTGAACAGCAAAACATTAACTAGAGTGAATCTTAATTGGTGTTCCCAACCTTCCACAAGTCAACAAAGTCTCTTCTCTGCAATTATGCTTCAACAGTCTTGGCGATTTCAGAGCACAAATGACTGTCTCTCCATTGCTGCCAGACTGCAGGAGCAAAACCAGTAAGCCTTCAAAAGGTATTGTTTGTTACATTCTTTTATTCAAGAGGAAGTAATGCTATGCTCTTTTGGATAGGAACAATCTGAGAGTACCAAATATTCCTTCAGCAATGCAAAGTTATCATTCTTACAGCACAAGAAGTATTCTACATTTTTCCTTATGCCAAGTCATGTGTAAACTAAATCCAATCAGCTAGGAATTTACTACTGCTTAAAACAATCTAGTGGGGCAGCAGGCAGTGATAAAATACTTGAGTTGTCCATTTACCTTCAACAAAACCACTGTGTATCTTCATCCTGCTTAGCTTTATGGACTACAGAATTCTTTCAGAAAAAGTACTAATGGACCATAACACAGTGATAAATCACTAGCTCTTCCTCCTTCAAAAATGTGTAATATCTCCTGACATTAGTTATCTGTATTGAATACCGAGACACTACCTCAGCCTGCATTCCTGATTTTATAAATTTAGAAAAATTACATAAAACATTAGAATTCTCATTAAACTAGGTAAAATTTAGAAGATCTGAGAAACTCATAAATCACTCATTTGCAGGGTTAAATGAAATAATAAGGTTATAATCTTCATTAGATTTAAGGGACAAGCCTCAAATTTTGACAGGCACTGAATTAAACTGCAGAAACAACTTAGGTGGTCACAAACTAGCTGTGCAACAAAAATTTCCTCTAAAATTCCCTCTATTTAGGTGTTACCAGTATTTCAACGTTACATGAGCATTTGTAGTGCCCTGTATGTTAGGAATGTTTCCTGAATTACCTCACGTCCCAGCAACATAATTAATACCTTTGTATAAACAAAAAAGATGATGGCAATATGAATAAGTGTTTCATAGATGTGCTCAGCAGAAGGCTAATTTCTCATTTATGATTCATAACCTCATCTTAATTAGGTACTTCAACTGGTAGAGCACCTTGCTTACTTCCAGTCTGCAGAAATTATCAAACCCTTTGACTAAAAGAAGTGACTCAGTAGTAGAATCCAGAAATACTTATTTTCTGTTTTGGGTTGATACAAGATTAACTGTTTTTTTCCTTCCATGCTTTCACTGAACATACCTCAAAAACATTTTAGCTCTACAACACAAGTACAACACAGCTGTCTGTTCAAAGTGCTTTCCATGAACTCTGACTTCAGCAGCTCTAACATACCATCCCGTTTGGCAGGACTAGCCCCAGACAGAAGTCTCTCCAGTTCCATTTCTCAAATGACACAGGAACAGCAGCTAGAACAGGCAGTTCTGTTACCCCACAGTCTTTAAGCACAAACAGAACCAACTTCACGTGCAGTATTCATCTGACCCACCCCACCTCCCAACTACTAGGTTTTCCTGTTAGACTTACAAGTTGAAAAATAGTTTCCATGCCAGTCAGTATCCAATCTCTCAATACTCAAAACTAGAAGACAGATATAACATAAACTACATTTTCATCTTAAATATTTCACCATTGAAGTCTGCAAGCTCAAAAGCACAAGCAAAAACCGACTGTGAATCCTATCATTAAAGGAAAAAGATACCAGAAAACAGTGAAATGAAACAGCTATTTGCATTATACATGGAACTCCATTATGTCAAGTTTGTCTTTTTTCTTTTTGTGCAGGTGCACAGGCTTCCTTTTGTGATCACACCAAAGGCTTTGGTAGCATAGGTACAATTCACCCATCTACATCTTAGAAACAGTAACAAGTAATGAACTTTCAAAGTTGCATCATGAATTCTGGATCTATACTCTTTTTCTTTTTTCCTGCTAGTCTTGCTTTCTATTGACACTGTGATGAACAACAGATCTTACTAGATTTCTACAGTCAGCGCAACTTTTAAACACTCAAGAACTCCCTATGTCCTTTTATTCCTCAAAAAATATAATGGAACATATAACACTTTTGGAAAGCTGGAAGAAAATTTTGTCTTCTATGAAGTGTTCCCTGTAAAGTGCTATAAAATTTAAATGCCAGCTTAACAAGGGGTGTTAAGCATCAACTCAACTATTTCACTACCCCAGTGTGTTTCAAAGCAAAGGCTGTAAAACAAGATGTCATTCTGAACATACTTCTTAAACAATAGAAAGCAGATGACTACTTTTGCAGAACAGTTGCAGAAAATTCAACAGAATAAAAAAAGTAAGAGAAAAACACACTCCAATAGAACCAACTGTTGAGATGGAAAGAAACACTCCTAGATGTACTATCAACTCCTTAGAAGTCAAAAAGAAGTGGAGAAATAAGGGTACAGAATCTCAGCAGTCTACAACAGTCCTCAGTATCTAAGGCAGACTAGCCAATTTCCTGTGCAAATTCCCAATGCAGAGATCCAGTTAAAGAAGAAACAAAACTCACTGCAGTTTTCCAATGTTATCTTCCATATGAAAGGGTAGAGCTTAGCAATTCCAGAATACTGAGAGCATGTGGAACGAAGATGGAGCTCTGAAAATAAACTGCAGCAAGAACTGCCAAAACCCAGGGCTTCACATTTTATCATCTGCACTTACTAAAACAACACTTTTCACATAAAAGTTAAAAATAAAATTAAGATAGTACTGCCTTTTGCCCTCAAATTCAGATGATACCACAGAAGAGAAAGCTTAGCATATACAAGGTGTAACAAGTTTCCAGCACTGGAGTCCCAAGAAATTATGCTCTTTTGCCCCAGAAGTGAGCTTCCTGCTAGGTCAGCAAGCAGACGGCACACTCTGAAGTTCAAAGGAGGAAGTAACACTGCACGCAATTAACCAGTGTTGACACTGAGAGACAGCAATATGAACAGGATTAACATCCAAGGAAGTTGTACCCACAAAACTACAGGATGACCATCATGTAGTGCTTTGATTTCTGAAGAAACAGAACTTCTGCTTAGTGAAAGCACTAAGCCAGACATAACTCACTGAATTTCAATTAAAAAAGAAAAACCCTCTGTAAATTTACTAGTGAATCTCGGTGTCCCCACAAAACTGCTAATACAGCTACTAATGAAAGTAAAAGGCTGTCGTGGTTTAAACACAGCCAGCAACCAAACACCACAGAGCTGCTCACTTACCCTCCCCCAACCCAGGGAATGGGGGAAACAACTGGAGGGGTAAAAGCAGACTCACATGTCAAGATAAAAATAATAATAGAAATAAAATAAAATTAAAATAATAATGATAATAACAGAGTACAAATGAGTAATACACAATGCTATTGCTCACCACCCACTGACTGATGCCCAGCCTGTTCCTGGCTAGTGATCCCAGAGAAGTGAGAATCCTGAAACCGCAATCCTGGAAGCGAGCTTCCCAATCAACCTTTATCTATATACTGAGCATGATGCTGTAGGATATAGAATACTCCATTGGCCAGTTTGGGTCTGGTGTTTTGGCTCTGTTCCCTCCCAGCTTTTCATGTACCTGCGCACAGGCAGCACATGGAAAATTGAAAAGTCCTTGATTTCCTAGCAACAACTGAAAACATCAGTGTATTATCAACATTCCTCTCATACCAAATCCCATACTGAACCCAAAACATAGCACTATTCTAGCTGCTAAGAAGAAAAAAAGTTAGCTCTATCCCAGCCGAAACCAGGACAAAGGCCAATAAAACAACGACAATCGCTACAACCACAACCCACACAGGAATTCTGATACATGGATTTTTGTTGCTGTTGATGTCTAGTGCCTAACAAATACAGAAGTTGAAAATAAAATTTAAGTAAAATTTATTTTAATTTAAATAAATATCTGTAAGACTAGTATTCTATTTCTGATGATATACCAAGGCAGGCAATTTCAAAGCATTTTAACAAGACTACGTGCACATATATCTTGCATATTGAAATGAAGAGTGCTCTAAGCAAAATATTTTTAAGTTAGTAAGGAGAAAATGCGCACTGACTTTTCCTACATATTCAGTTATCATTAGATGGTTTTATGACACCATAGAACACTGCGGACCTCCCCGAGTAAAAAGCTGAGCTTCAACACCGCGTATCAGCAAAGAGTTACGAACAAGTACCTCCTTAATATAAACCTCAACAATGTGAAGGAGTCACAGGCTTGTATGTTTCTTATGGTCTTACCTGCAGCCAGGAACCTGTGCAAAAGCGAGTCTCTGTGATGCTTCTGGCTATCCCTACTCACCATTCAAAGATCCTGACTCTAAGTTATGACACTGTTATGCTGTTTGTAAGTACTGTTTTTGAGATGCACAAGGCCATCATAAAAATATCTTGAAGATGGAGATGCTGACGTTTGTTTTACCCCTTCAAGGTTAATTTTTGTGAGCTCAAGTTAATCTCAGTCTTGATGAAAACTTACAAAATCAAAAAAACTTAGATAAATACCTAATAACCTTGTTTGATTCAAATGTTTTAATAACTGGACACTGAGTTCTCTACAACAATATTTAGAATAGTCGTTATGTCTTAAACTACATCAAACTGGACTTAAATGCAATCTTTAGACTCAAGTATATGAAGTCATAAATTTATTTTTTTAAACAGTCATAACAAAGTACAACACTTCCACTGCAACTAGAAGTATTTTATTAAGATCAATTATTCTGATACTTTCCCATAAAGAAGAGGAATAAATGAAGAAGCTAGGTGGGTATATTAATATATAGGTGTTTTGAAAACATTTTCATTTAAGGATCACACTATCCATTCCCCTAAAAATACCAGTACAAAAAAGAAAAAAAAAAGACACATGTAGCAGAGACCAGACACTTGTAACGCTGTTTTCCAGTACACCTTGGCATATCTGTGAATTCAGTAATATGGAAAATAAATAGGATACAGATGACAACCGCTACATGCTTGAAAAATGCTGCTGTGGTTACTTCAGTGACAAACATTATGTAGTCAGAATTGCTGATGAAGAGAACACTGTGGTTGTTATGCTTTAGTGGTCTAACACAACAAGAAGCCCTTAATTTTATAGTGTGTGGTGTAGCTTTCCATTGTCAGTAACAGGCAAGACATAATTCCAAGCCATAATTCTTTTAATTCCGAAATGGTAAACCTGTAAAGGTGATACAGTCAGTTTAACTGCAAGTTGACCCCTATAACAAAATTAAGCATCTGACTCTCAATTAATATCATTAACTGCACAAGCAGCAGCCAACTGTTTTTTTTTTTTAAAAACACTTGACAAGTCACTGCAATTAAAATTCAGAGATAAACTGGTGTCAGAGCTTCTTTAGCATTTTGACAAAGGTTTTCAACTTAAAATTAACCAGGACTGCCAATATGGACAGGGAAAATAAATCAGATGTATGATGGTACTATTGGGCACAATCGAGTCTGAATTCTTGTTTACAAGCTTCTCTGTATAAAGGCTCTATCTTTCTGAAAAATGGCAAAACAAACAAAACTATGATTAAAGAAATCTGTATTTTGTGCTGTGAAACCTTTTGTCAGGCTCCTTCTACTACACATGAGAATCAAGCACATAACAAACCTTAATAATGACATTATATATGTAGTATTATATACAACCTGATATTGCTCCTCCATTAAAGCATATCACTGAAAATAAAGTAATACATCTAGCTGGACTTGACAATGGTTTTGAAACACAGTAAACAGAAACCTTAAATGTCAACAAACAGTATTAAAAAGGGAAGAACTTCCATAGGAAACTAAGGTGACGGAGCAAAAATGACGAGATTAACTGCAGAGAAACTAAGAGGATAGGAATAGCAAACATCACAGGTTTTTAACAGGTCACAGGCTGATCAAAATCCTTACAACAGACACGGTGAAATATGAAGAGTTCCTCTTGCCTGTCTCCCACAACAAGGCTTCTTGTCTCAACTCACGGGAAGAACAGACTGAAAACACGGTCTTGAAGAGCTGTGATTTCTTAAGTAGGCACTAAACAGTATGGCGAGGCCCAAGATAGCGGCTATAATTGCCCCCCACACTCCACCCCTCTAAAAAGGGGCTAGTTTCAATTCCTCCCCCAGACCAAGCAGATACCTAGAGAGTGAGTGTGGCCCAGCAAACCCCCCTGAGGGGGGGGAGCGTAAACCCTCCCCCAGCTCCAAATGGAGGAACGGGTTCGCCCCGCTTCAGCGGGAGGCCCTGCCACACGCCCCGGGAGAGAGGATAAAAGTCCCCAGGGTGGTAGAGCCCGGCCCATCTGGAGGAGACGGCGGCCGAGAATCCTCGCAGTGCCCCGGGCACACCCGCGCGCAGACCGCCATCACCGCCCCCAGCTTCATCACGGCACCCCGCTCCGCCTCTGCCGCGGGGCGGTTTCGGCCTCCCTAACGCCGTGGAGCCAGCTGCCGCCCTGCTCGGGACCTCGCAGTCCGCACGGCGGGGACGCAAAGCAGGGGCAGAGGTACCCCGCGTCTCCCGGCTGCCCCCGGCTCCGGGTGGGGGCCGCAGGCGCCGCCGCCGCCTCCCCTGGGCCTGGGCCTCTCCCTTCTCCCTGTCTTACTGTTGACAGCAAATGGGATGATGCTCTTCAAACCAGAGCTCCAATATTACAACCAATAAATGGAAAATAGGATTTCTACCCCAAGGCTTCTGTTACTTTCTATCTCTTCACTGTCCACTCAGCTCGTTGTCCACATTGTCCATATTGTCCATTTTAAGCCTCCCACACCACCACAGAGCACTACATTACCAGACTGAACTTACTAGAATATTTAGACTACTACTGCCTCAGCATAACTCCATAGGTTCCATCTGGCTGTACAACAGTGGCAGTTACTATGTTACCTCACTCCTATTTCAGCATGGAAAATGGTGCCTAAATAACTTGAAAACCTGTCCCTCATTCAGGATTCTGCTCTCAGCTCATATGCTACAGAAAATTAAGGCTGGCTTAAGG
>NW_020799100.1:10147078-10152042 GCF_003259725.1 Athene cunicularia | reverse complement strand
CGAGAGGAGCGTGGAGGACCGCGCGGGTAGAGCGGCCCCAGCGCCGCAGGGGCGCCGCCATTTTGGAGAGGGGCAAAGGCCGAAGGCTGTGGCCGGCTGGCATGGAGGCGTGGTGGTTGTTGATGCCCTTCGCGGCCACCCCTTAGCCCACGGTCTCCTGCTGCCCCGGAGGGACGCAGAGGGTCCCCAGTCTCACAGCAGTGCGTGCCTATGGTGCTGTATACCCACAGGAGCCAGGCCTGTCAGTGTGGTGGGCTGTTTAATGTCACCTCATGGTGTGTGCAGGGAAGGGGTGCCAGCACTTAAGGCTGACTGTGGCCAGCATTTCCAGAAGCCAAGTTGACAATTGGCAGCAAGTACTGGTGGCTGTTGGTGGGTACATTCATTCGCCTTAACCCCTAACCACAGCAGGGTTTCCCCTCTCACACCAGGTTTTCTCTGCTGCCTAGTATAGCATTGTGTATTAATGACAACAGTCATGCTATATAAAAGCTAAGATATACTTGGTTTCCCATATGAACCTTAATGAATTGAGCACTGGACTTCCCATGTTCTGTAAGTCTGGTCTTCAGTTAAATTTTTCTGCAGTTCTTCCCCTCTCACCTCTGAAACTATAAATGACAGCTGTGTTACCTCCAGAGTGAGACCATCTCCCTCATGGCCTTCTGGCAGAGAATTGAAATCAGAAATTGGTGAGACATATTGGGAAGAAAACTGTGGCTGAAAAGAAATAGAAGAGAACCAGGAGAGAAGAAAATAAAATCTCACTTTTGAACCCAAGGGGGCTTGTGCCATACTGAGTATTGGTACTAGTTTAAGAAGAGGGAAAAGTTAGGGCTCTGCAGATTTGTCTCCCATGGAGTTTTGAAAGATCCAGTTTTAATGCCTGAAATGTCTATCTTGAAAAAGACTTGCAATGAAGTAATCTTCATTTTCAAGCAAGATCCCATACATAGAGAAAAACATACCTCTGAGGATTTACATAGTTTCAGGAAGCCCACAGGACGCCTTTGTTTTTCCTTTTGGCAATTTATTATAATAGATTACTGTCAAGTTTAGGGGTGGATTGCATTTAAAGGTTGTTGAAACGTAAATGTGTAGAAAGATACAAGCCCAATTTTCAGTGTAAATGAAGTGTTTGTCTATATTCACAGTTTAAATTTCTCCCTTCAGACTTGAGAACTCCAAGGCAGCTACAGTGTTCATCCTAGAGAGAATGGAGGGTCAGGTACAGGGCATATTTCTCACCAGTTTTATTTGCCACAGCATTGTACCAGGAAAAAAAGTGGGTGAGAAACTCACTGAACTGAAGGCCATGATGCGAAAATCATAAGTAATGGAGAGCAGAAGCAGTCCCAGTTTCATATGGAGTAGATGTAGCTTCCCAACTATATTTTTGTTGATATAACCAGAACATAAAGAATGTAAGTTTATTCCAGCTGCAGAAGGATAGATGGTACGGCATACAGTTGGAGTGATGGAGAAGTGATACCTAATCCACCATAAAACTTGCTTGCAGCAGGTTAATCTGTTATGTTTTTAAAAGCAATTTGCAGTTGTAAGTGTGAGTTGAAATCAGATCAGTCCTTTGCATCATTGCTGCAGTATAGGTCTTCTATTACATTTGGATATAGTGTAGGGTCAACCATGATGTAATAGCTCTGGTTTGACTGTTCAGTGTGAGTAAAATTAAAAAAAGAAAAATTAAGAAGAGTAATGTCACAAAGCAATTTTGCAGTTTTAATGAACAAAAATATTTGTCATTGGAAAAGTTGCCTTGTTCCTGACCCATGACAAACAGATCTTTTTATGTAGACAGTGCTCCTATCTCTGACACATTCCAGTAGTTGGAGAAACTGTATCCCCTGATGAGAGAGACCCTGTGTGTGTATGTACACTTTCATTTTTGGCAGACATCTTTGAAGCAGGCAAAAAATTCATTCTGTTGTCAAACATCAATAATTCAGGGAGCAGATGATCGGCACACAATTGATCCAATTTATCATGGAAAGCCTCGTGCCGACAATTGATAAGACTGCCACCGAGTGTGAGTATTGGCAATTAGTAAATCAGCAGGATATCTGTCAGAGTGCTCCAATGGCAGACCTCAAAGAACTGAAGAAATAAGAGGCAACGTGACTGCGACAAAGTGATTTATGCATGAAAGTGAATCCTATCTTTTCTCCTTACCTTTTCTGAATACCAGGCAAGGTCAGAGGAGGATAAAAGTGGCTTTGTTATACACCAGTAACCTATGCAGCAAAATGTTAGGGATTATTGAGCAAATGGGAGGTGAAGCATATTCTACTATTTGAACAAAGACCTAAGATGATGGTTTATGTTCTTGGAACAGCCTCTTGGTGTTTTATGACGTGACAAGTAATTTTGTTTGTCTCATTCTTTTCCCCTCAGTAAAATACGTTTAATTGATTAATCTTACCAAAAATCTTGAAGATCATCAGATGGCAAGCAACAGAGGAATAAAACATGTTATTCTTTAGCTCTGTGGGTGAGTTCAGACTCTTCAGGCAGATATTTGCCAGTTTGCTGGGATATGAACACTCAGTGATGCACAGAGATGGCAGCTGAGTTCTGCTGATTCATGCCTGTGGTAAAAACTTATAGATGAGGTCCTGGGCAGACAGCTAAGGAAGAGTACCTCTCTCAGTGTGATTTGGTGGAGTTTATTTGCAAATGCCCTCACAGGTTCCATCAGGTGCAGAATAAGATCTGATTTTTTCAAAACCATGTAGTAGATTTCAGTATCCAGTTGACATTAATAGCAATTAATGCCCTGTGCACACATAGCTGCTTAAGAGCTTTGAAAAAATTAGGATCAGCATAGCAGCGTATTTCAAAAAGCTTGTAAGGGGAAATATATTTGCATAGAAAACTTTGCAGTATAGGGAAAAAATCCAAAATCTATAGCAAAAGCATGGTGTAATTCATACTTAAATGCTTTCAATTTGCTAATGTATGTATAGCAAAGGAGAATTGCAACACTTTTCCATGGTAAGTTTAATGTCGTTTCCTTCAGTGAGGGTAAATAAATTTGCTTTAAATCCCCCCGGGTCTTAAAACCTGGTTATTTAGTATGCAGCAATAGATGAGGAAAATGTTGATTTTTTTTTTCTAAAAAGATATTAAAATAATTTATTGACAATATAGATAAGTAATAATCCAAATGCAGTGGGGTAAGAAAAATCTGAATCCTCTTGAGAGCTTCTAAACCTGAAGCAAAAAAATAAAAAAAGTCCTGCCAAACTCAAATCCTTATACACTCAAAGTATTAGCAGAGCCAGGTACTGAGCAGGCAGATGAAGCCAGTTTACACTAATGTATCAGCCCAGAACAAACCTGAGAGGAAACCTAAGGATATAACAATTCCTAACAGTTTACCTTTGCTCTTTTCTCCATCTCAGTACTCTGCCTATATTGCTCTTCCGTGCTGATGACAAGCCTTCTCCTTCAATAGACAGGTGGATGGAGGGTCCTTTTTCTTCTGGTGGGGAGAGAGGTCTATATTTATGGCTCATACAACAAAGTATTTTCCATTCAAATAATTTCACCCGTTATTCCAGCTGCTTATTTTTAAATCAGCAGGTCTGTTGCTAGTTTTAAAGAGCTGGAGAAGAATCTTGTACCTTAAAGAGGTATTTTTAATGGTGTTCAGTAATTTGCTAAATTCTGTTCTGGATCTTGTGTGTCTGGCAGTGCTGTGCTCTTGGGAGACTTTACATACAGGTACTATCCTTCCACATCTGAGCTTTTAAATTGCCAGCCTGTTTGGGGAACAGGCAGAATCATAGAATCATAGGATCATAGAATCATTTAGGTTGGAAAAGGCCTTTAAGATGGAGTCCAACCATTAACTTAACTGCCAAGTCGGCCACTAAACCATATCCCCAAGTGCCACATCTACGTGCCTTTTAAATACCTCCAGGGGTGGTGACTCAACCACTTCCCTGGGCAGCCTGTTCCAGTGCTTGACAATCTTTTCAGTGAAGAAATTTTCCCTAATACCCAATATAAACCTTCCCTGGCACAACCTGGGGACATTTCCTCTTGTCCTATCACTTGTTACTTGGGACAAGAGACCAACCCTCATCTTGCTACAGCCTCCTTTCAGGTAGTTTTAGAGGGCAATGACATCTCCCCTCAGCTTCCTTTTCTCCAGGCTAAACCCCAGTTCCCTCAGTCGCTCCTAAGATGTGCTCCAGACCCTTCACCAGCTTCATTGTCCTTCTTTGGACACGCTCCAGCACCTCAATGGTATCAATCTAAACCTGCACTTTTAATGTAAATCTCGTGGTGGACCTTGACCTGTGCTTGATGAAAGGTGGCAGTAGAATTAATTGCCTCATTTCTGGCAAAATATGTTCTGGAGCAGGAGCTTGAGAGGAAGATGGCAGCTAAACACAAGAGGAAATGTATAGCAATTTAGCACCAACAGAGTGCTATTCGTGCCTTTTAAAATTCTAAATTCCTTGTATAAACAGGGAGATGATTCGGTGACTTTCTGTGTCAGTTGACTGAAGTGTATTTTTAAGATAGGAGTATCAGAGCTTGTCTGAAGCCATGAGGATTTACAGGGGCTTTCTGAGCAGGTTCTTGTCTCCCTTCAGGATTTGGTTCTGTTTACAGCCGTGTCATTCTGTCAGTGTCCTTTCCCTGCCAAGCAGCAGCAGCACTACAAGATCTGCAAGGCAGTATCCCTGGCTACTGGCTAGCTGCAGCACTGTTCATTAGGTAGTAGATAAAATCAGATTTTGTCTTCTAATTATTATTAAAACAGATGTCTTTATGATAATGCAGCTATCCAGCTCAGATGTAGAAACAGCTTTAAAGGTTTCCAAGTAACTTAGTACCTTTTCTGGGAATTAGTTACTGCTGATTTTGCCCTTTCCTTAAAAGCAGCTCAGCCTCACTTGGTTATAACAAGCTCTTGTCCAGGTAGAAACAAT
>NW_020799100.1:10133994-10147028 GCF_003259725.1 Athene cunicularia | reverse complement strand
GTAACGGTGACTCTGCCAGCACTGAGCATAGTTTATTTGGAGACCTGTCTCTGAGCAGAAGTAGTTGGCAGCAAGCAAGGAAGGACAGTTGTCTCCTAAGAAGTTAATAAACATATTACTTGACATTCTGTGATCGAGGAAACCTAAGAAAGAGTAACAACTGGCAGGTTTGGGTACAACTTAGCTGTAGAGAAGTGTTGCCCATTTTTCAAAGGAATTTGCTTACAGGTTTACAGAACGTTTAATTCATGCTCATTCAACAACCAGAAACTGCCTACCACTTCTCATTATGCTGACTCCACAGTTTCCTTTTTCAAATCTGACTCCTTCATACTTGTGTCCTGTTGGAGTGGTCACCAACAAGCACAAGCCTGCCTGAAAAAAAAAAAAAGGTAGGGATATTGCATTTTGCAATAAAACAGGGCCCTACAAAAGACTTGGTTGAAGGCTGAGCCCATCTGTGGATGGGGGTAAGTATGACCTTTACTGGAGCAAATGCAGTGTGTCTCTGTCATGCTGACAGCAATGTCAAACAAAATAATGTAGAGCAATGTAGGTAAGAGGCCTCGCTAATAAATAATTTCAAGATCCTGTAACATTATGAAAAGTTGTCTTTGTCAGGTTAATCAGATACTTTCCTTAATGTCATGGTTTAAAGTAGTAGTGCTAATAGAATAAACCTTCAGTTAGTAAGACATCTGATCTTGCCTTTCATGATACTTTGATTGAAAAAGAGGAATGATGTGAGTTAATATGAAAAATATGAATTGGACTGAAAACTAACTGATAGGTCTCCAAGTGTAATTGTAAGCAGAAGCATCACTGAACAAGGCACAGCTCCCTTCCCATCAGTTCTTGACCCCACACTGCTTAATGTGACCTATAAGAAAATAGAAAATCATTACTGGTGATCTGCAGGTGCTCAGAAGTTAGGGGCAGGTCACTGATACCAAACCTAACCTCGATCACTTAATGAGCTGAGCTTAAGTAAACAACATGTTTTTCAATGCCACCATTGATGTAAAGCCATCAGCCTAAGAATAGAGCAGCAGCTGGACTAAGGGGTGGTGACAAAGTCAAAGAAAACAGTGATTCAGAAGAGGAATAATCAGCTGAACATGAGGTCCTAATGAGATGCTCTGCCAAGAGGAGCTAGTGCTTCCATGGAACCGAAAAGGGAGACACCAAGGGAGGCTTTATTACCTCTGTTGTGGGCTCCAGAAAGACTTCCCCGAGGGCTGGAAAACACAGCTTCATGAGAAACTGCCCAAGGAACACAGTTTATGAAGAATAGAAGGTCAAGGGACATTTTAAATGCTGTCTCTAGGAAGGTATATGGCAGATTTAACACTAAAGGTTTCTTTGGCAAAGTGGTGTTTGGTAGCTGGACATCAAAATCGGTTGCTTTGTATTTTTAGCAGTGGGGAAAGTTGTCCACTGAATCCACCCACAATTTGCTGACTATGGCAGAGTGCCTGTCACTGGAGAATCACTGGAAATAGTTAATGAGATTTTTTTTCCAAAGGAAAGACTCTAGTTTGAACCAGAATTAATTCAGAGGAATCTGGCAGCCTTCATTAGGCTGGAATTGGGAGCAGGTTATTAGAACAGCTCCTGCTAGATTTCTTCTGAATAAATACAGAAACACTGACTGCAGGCAGGGGAGAAGAGGTGACACAGGCAGGCACAGGCAGCCTTAGCTGTAATATGTGTATGCTCCCAGTTAGGTGAAAAGGCCATTTTCAGTCATCTCTCTTTTCAGGTTTAGGCCACATCCATAACAGACAAGAGCTTTCCAACACTTTTTTTTTTTGCCTGCGTACCATTGCCAGTGTGAGCCATAGCTGCCCTCAGCAGCACAAGCCGCAGGGCAATCAGCATTGCAAAAAGACAGCTACCAAAAGGTGCTGCTGACAGTTTTATTGCCATGCCTTTTGCTTTAACTCCGTGCTTGCTGTAAGAGCAGTGTTAGCCACTGGGAAACTTAAACATGTTATCAGGTGAAAGTACTACCGAATAACATCAGCTTTATTGCTGTCCTTTAGCATTTTGAAAGTACTGGGTGCCTTCTGGGTTTTAGTTATTGTTTAGAGGAGGCAAGGACCCTGGGCAGGCTTTATCCATTCATTTGTGTTGAGTAACCAGAATGGAGGGGTTTTAGATGTCAAAGTCCTTAAGAGAAAGATGGGGGAAAGAGAAAGTGGGAAACACAGGATGGGGTTAGAGGGAAGAAGGATCTTTCAAAGACATTTTCTTATTCAGTGTTGATGGTCACTCTCTTATTTACATCCAAACCACAGTTTTGATGGTCACTCACCACCAATCCTTATCTTCAGGCATGATTTCTAACATCTCATGTGCAGCTTGAGCATGTGTCAGTGACTTTGGGTACTGCCGTCTGGTTAATCATAGGTCTAGCAGGGGGGACCTGGGGTGCATTTCTGCCTATTCTTTTTTGCAGCTGTTTCAACAGCAAATGCTAATTCCTCTCTCAATGTTTTGCTCTTTCTGGGAATTTAAAAATAACTTGCCTAATGAAGCAGTGCTGAGCAGCTCATATGTCCAGACAGATAGGAGTGAAATGCTTCAGTTCAGAAAGCAAAGCTGTCCACAGTGACAGTGCCTTTGAACAAGTCCCCCAAGGCCCTTTTTCAAATAATCCCAGGACTGGCTGAAATTAATACAGGAAGAAATTCAGAGTAAGTGGGGAGAATCACGTCAAAGGCCTGGGACTTGGAAAGACATTTCTGGGTGAGCTGTAATCAGCCCCATCCTACAATGTCCCTTCAGCAGTGCTGTTTAATTACTCCATTACAGGCAGGGTTTGATGTATGTGTTCTATAGCAGGGACATCCAGAACATAAAAGAAAAATGTGGTGCCTACTGAATGGTTTACAAAGATCAGTGAAGCTCCTTGTCCCTTGTTAGAGCAATGAGAAGCTGAGCACAGAGCGAGAAAACTGCCTGTCCAAGGGCAGCCACCGAAGCACAAGCAAAGATACTTACAGGCTATGGCAGTTTTCAGTTTCTCCCTCAAAACCACCTTGCTTTGTCACTCATCTTTTATTTTCTATCCTCTGTACCCAGAGACCACCATCCCCATTATAGTTTACCCTGCAGTGAGCACAAACATCTGCATCATATGACAGGACACATGAGAACCACAAAGGGTGAACATCTGTGTATTTCCAAGAGTAGCTGCAAGAGTGATTCCAAAAACAAGCTAGGCATGATATGCTGGGAAGCAAAATTGCTATGGAAAGGCAGGCATGGGGTCCAGGGAGATACTTGGCTTCTTACTTTGGGCCAAGGCTGGAGTCAGAAACCCTTCCCCTGCCCACTTCTAGCCTTCTTGGCCTCTTGGATTGACTTGTGACATTATTATTTTCTTGCTCTTTAGAATTAAATAATTCATGGTGCAAGTCCTTGAGGTTTCAGACTTAATTCTGTGGGTGCCATAATGCTTATCAGAGAGTAAATGATACTCTTTCTAATATATCAATGATAAAACCCTTTTTTTCCCCAGCTAGATGAATGATTATTACATTCTTCAAATCAATTCTCATTTTTCTTTAATTGCTTCTGATGCCCTTGGTACTGTTGAGTGACAGGGTCTGCACTCCAGCCTAGGATGCTACCAGGGTAACTCGGCAATCCCCTCACCTGCATGAGAGGAGATTATTGATCTAAAAGGCTGGTGGATTTATTTGGATGAGGAAAGCATCTGTCAGAAGAATTTTCCAGGCAGAGACTCATGGTACCTCCTATGTTAACCCTGCAAAGAGCGTAAGATCTATTTCATATGCAGCATGTCCATATGTTTTTTATTGAATTGTTGTTAGGAAATGCCAGCTCTAAGGGCAATTCATCATTCCCTTGAGTCTTGCATCAAATATGGTGTGCTGTAAAAGGATGAAATGAAGCCAAAACAGAAAGATCATGTGTTACTTCAGCTCTGTGCTTGTGTCAGAGAAATGGAGAATTTCCACCACTGGGATGTAACTGCTAAAAACCAGGAGCTTCTCTTCCTCTGTACAGGATCATCATCATCCTTCAACCAAGAACATGGCCTGTGTGATGTCCAGTCCAAGCAATGGCACATCTGAACTGAAATCTTAACCCAGTTTGTAACCATAGCCCTAAAGTTAAAGCTAAACACAGCAGCTGCTCTCCGTGGCTAACATGAGCCTCCATCTCAGCATATTTCCCAAGATTAGTAGGCTTTATAGACTTGTTAATAATTGAGAGAGTTGTACCTTTGTGTCCTCAAATACCAATCCTAACTTTAAGCAACCTTGACCAAAGCTGTACACTGACTGTCTCACATGCACCATGAGCTCCCTGGGCCTTTCAGATTCAACAATAAAACTTATTCTTTAACTCTTGGTTTCAATAATCCTGGCATCATAGTGCCAACTGAGACTGGAATTTCCCACCATCCAAGAGAGCAACTCTCCTCCACTCTACCCCCAAAAAAACCCTGAGGGTGTTAAGTCTGTTCCTAGAGAGGGTCTGTACTAGTGCAGCCCGTCCCCATGTCCCCATTGCGTCAGGGCACACTGCGGGAGGAGTCATGCCAAACACGCACCTTCAACCAGAGCCAGGGCCGAATGCAGCGTGCGCCTCAAGGGCAGGACCTTGTAGCCAGGGGCAGACCACATCCTCAAGGGACTTGAGTCAATGCTAAATCTCTGAGGGAGCTGTTGGACAGATTCCACTCACTGAACACTATGCCAGGGACTTGTTTCAAAGAAAAGATCTTAAATAGTCTCCACAGGCATTTTGCAGCATTATCCGATGGGAGATGAAGGAGGGATAAATTCCTTAAAAATAATCCTCATGGTGTTAAATAATGTGATTAAGCAGGCTGCCTAATTCTCCTCCTTGGTATTAAACTGTCCTGTTTATCACTGGTTTCAGCTCTGCCCCCATCACTGCCCTGTCCTGTGCACCCTCCTCTGCTGCAGCATGAGGCTGACTTGACATACCGCTGCTTTAGCAGCTGCCTGCAGTAAAAATGTAGCCTTATCTCTCGGTCTGCAGTTTATGCTCAGTCTCTTTATTTTCCTTCATATAATCATCAGACATTTCGGCGTTTCGTCATGATAAATACCAGACTGTTGAATCTCTAGAGCTGCCAAGAAATGCATCTCAGCGTAGCACAAATAGAGCTGCTATTTTTTTTTTTATTCCTTCCCTTAGTTTAACATTTATTCCTGCTATTGTTGTCCTTAGAAGGATAAATAGGGCTGTATCTTGCTAGCAAGTTGCTCCAAATACATTAGATGAAAGAATAAATAACATGATGTACCGAAGGCTATGAAGACTAAATATATTATATTGAGATAGTCAAGCAAAGGATGTGATAATGTGCTATTCATTATACAGGTGCACCAGAGCTCACTACAGGATAAAATTAGATTGTCTCATCTGTAGGTCATGTACCTTATATGGCTTGGAATTGGCAGAGATTTTCTTCTGTCTGTACTGGTAGTGCACTGAAACAGGAGCATGTCAGTCACAGCCCTGCACTCCAAATAAACGTTTCCATGATCACACTGTATTACACAGCAGAAGGTATAAAGGATCCTGGTCATCATGGCTTTCGTACCACCTCTGAAAATATCTTTTCTATTTCCACTTTTTAAATGCCATAGGTTTCTCTTCCCCTCCTCTCAAAGAAGGATAGAACATGTGCAATGTGCAAAAAGATAAGAAACACATGGCGTCTGATAGACAGGTTGGTATGTCAAGCATTACCCAGGTTGTTTGCTCTAGATCATCATCTGAAGGTACATTCAGTGATGCTGAGTGACTCTTTGAAGTGGTGATACTTTGATAGGCAAAACCAACTTGCACAAACGATTGCTGTTTGCTGCTGCAGTAACTCGTGATGCATTTCAGACAGCAGGACAGACTCAGCACTCAGGGTGCCTCTGTGTTTCCTATTTTCCCTAGTACCTGCATCCCCGCTTTGCCAGCTTACAGCCACCGTTCTTGAGACACTTCTGCCACACAACCCATCTATAAAATGTCTTGTGCTCTGGAGAATGCACCCTTTTAGTACTTTCCTCTTTGCAAGTGGATTTGCTGCCTGAAGCTGCCTTTAGAGCCACCCACCTCTATTGTTATTGCCATTAAAAGGCTGGAAGCCTAATATTGCATAATCATGCAGTCTAGAATATCTCTAAATTAATTCTGATAGTAAAGAAAAAAAAGGTGGAGGTATAGACAAGAAGAAGTATCTCATGCTTTGTGCAGGAAGCAAAGAGATGCAAGATGCAAAATTCCACAGAAACTCACCTACATTTGTTTAAGTCCTTCGGTCCCCCAGAAACGGGGTTCAATAAGAGCCTTCAATGTCATTTTGGCTGCCTGGGTTATCTCTCTGGATGGCTTGTCTGCAGGAAAGGCTTTTGAATGGCTACCATCTAGGTATATCTGCTGGCTGGTCCCTCTCCAGATGACAATTGCTTCCCCTTCTGCAGTTTAAGATGGCTCAATATATAAACTTTAAAAGAAAAATCCAGTGAGGGCTTGTGAGTGCCACTTGATGACTCAGACTTTACCTTTCCCAGGCGGCCTGCAACGTTGTTAGAATCATAGAATCACAGAATTATTTGAGTTGGGAGGGACAGTAGAGATCAGCTAGTTCCAATGCCTCAATTCCTTCCACCAGCCCAGGTTGCTCCAAGCCCCGTCCAACCTGGCCTTGAACCCTGCCAGGGAGGGGGCAGCCACAGCTTCTCTGGGCAACCTGTGCCAGGGCCTCACCACCCTCACAGGGAAGGATTTCTTCCTTACATCTAATCTACATCTCCCCTCTTTCAGTTTAAAACTGTTACCCCTTGTCCCATCCCTACACTCCCTGATGCAGAGTCCCTCCCCACCTTTCCTGTAGCCCCTTTAAGCACTGGAAAGCTGCTATAAGGTCTCCCCAGAGCCTTCTCTTCTCCAGCTGAACACCCCAACTCTCTCAGCCTGTCCTCACAGGGGAGGTGCTCCAGCCCCTGATCATCTTCGCGGCCTCCTCTGGACCCACTCAAGCAGGTCCATGTCCTGCCAGTGTTGGTGCTCCCAGAGCTGGACACAGCACTGCAGAGGGGGTCTCACGAGATGGAAGTAGAGGGGGAGAATCCCCTCCCTCGCCCTGCTGGCCACACTGCTCTGGATGCAGCCCAGGACACGGTTGGCTTTCTGGGCTGTGAGCACACATTGCTGGCTCAGTCAGGTTTCCATCCACTAATACCCCCAAGTCCTTCTCTGCAGGGCTGCTCTCAACCCAGTCATTGCCCAGCCTGGATTTGTGCTTGGGATTGCCCCGACCCATGGGCAGGACCTTGCACAGAAGATAATGCCAGTACTCCGAGGGCTGCCTGAGCTGCTTGCAGGATGGAAGTGCACAGCCTCTGCTCTGAACTAGGCTCACTGCAGGGCAGGAAGCCCAAGGGTGAAGGTAAAGCACCAGTGAAGAGCTTGATTTAAGGTTTTACTGCAAACACACAGGGTTCCTTTCAAGAACACCATTACAGCCTATAGGAGCAGAAACTCCCTCTTTCCTGTCAGTTTTTTATGAGATTAGTTCTTACCCAGTGTCTGATCTCCCATTCTTGAGCCATTTCCAAGTGTCACATTTAGCCACTGTGCTGAATGTCGCTGCAGCTAATTATGGTCACTGCAGCTAATTATGGGCTGACCCCGAAGCCCTGCCATCCCATCCCAGCAGGACCAGTTGGCCAGAGCACACCATGATCATTTCTGTGAGGCAGCACACAAAGCCGTGGCAGGCTGTGCTCTCCATCCAGGTACCTTTTCATAACCAGAGCCATCTTTTCCTCTGTCCATAAGCAGCAGCTAAGGGTAACATACATCTTCTTTGCTTGATTGTTGACTGCTACCAGCAGAAAGACATCACTGTTGTTATGTGAGGATTCCATATGGCACAAAAAACCCTTCATGTCCTTAAACACAGAGGTGGATGCAGAGCAGATTAGAGCGACTTAGGTTACAGCATCATGGACACTCGTCCTCTCATACAGTGCCCAGAGACATGCCTCTAGGGTAGTACTGGAATAGATAAAGTAGAAAAGGCATTTTAAAGGATGTTTCAGAATAAATGTCTTTTTCGTGGCTTGGATTAATCACTCCAAGCAGCCAGGAGCCCAACAAGAAGATGTGAGAGGAGGCTGAAAGTGCACTGGTGCGGGAGAGCTGAGCACGCACATGACCAATGTGATCAAGCAATGCCCATTTATTACAACTAAGAAAGCCATTTTATAATGTTCTCCCGCACACGTGAGTAACATGCAATACAAGCCCTCAAGACTGGACAGTTAACTTAGCCCGCACTTTAAATCTTCTTATGATTGGATAAAAAGTGCCACATCATCCTTGCCAGGCACCTGCCTTGTGTAACTTCCTCTTCCATCCCAACCCCTTCCGGGGGTTGTTTGTCTTGTCAAGTTTCTCCCCCCTCATTCAAGGTTACATCCCTATTGCATTCTTGCTCAGGCTGAGGCTCTTATTAGTCTTGTTTTCATGCAGGATTGCTCACATGTCCATTCCCTCACAGAAAGTCCTCTTGAATCCCAACACACTGGGACAGGGCAAGAGGATGAGCTGAGATGGGAGACAACGTGGGGAACCCGGAGGTACGCAGATGGTGGGCAGGGATGGATGACACTGACATCCCAGTCCTCTCACAGCTGGGACCAGTGCTGTGAAAAACAAAAATTCACCAATACTGACAAGAATGGCAAGTGGAAAAAGCAAGCTCATATGGCAAGGAATGAGACAAAGGTGGGAAGTGATGAAAAACCTTGAGATAGAGTGATAGGCAGGTGGAGATAAAGACCAGAAGGGAGGAGAGCAAAGGGTTGGCTCCAGGAAATTTCTGAATTTTTGGGTCAATCAGCAGAGGGATTACTTTTTCAGACATAGAGAAAGGCCAGTGCCATGCCATGAGGGATATGGGCTCTTTATCCTCTCTACAAGATATCTCCCTAGCATAGCAAGGCCATCAATGCCAGGGCAAAGCACATTGTAGCCATTGTTTATACTAGCGTGTTCCCAAGCCCAGCAAAATAAAGAGGTAAGCAGTGCAGCCAACAAACTCTATGACCCTCACAGGAGCTTGCCACTTAGTAACAACTATAGCTATAGCACACAATACAAAACTGCTGTTGTCTCATGTTCCATGGTGGGCACCAAAAAGGATTATGGTGGGTTGACCTTGGCTGGATGCACTATCACTCTCCTCAGCAGGATGGGGGAAGAAGAAAATAAGATGGACTCTCTGTCAAGATAAAGGCAGTTTGATAAAGCACAAGAAAAGGCCATGCATGGAAGCAAAGGAAAACAAAAGATTTATTCTCTGCTTCCTATCAGCAGGTGATGTCCAGCCACTTCCCAGGATGCAGGGCTTTGGTATGCATAGCAGTTACTCCAGAATATAAACATTATAATAACGAATTACCTCTCCCTGTCTTTTCTCCAAGCTTTTATTGCTGTGCAGACATTGTATGGTATGGCATATCCCCTTGGTCAGTTTGGGTCGGTTGTCCCAGCTGTGTCCCCTCCCAAGATCTTGCCCACCCCCAGCCTGCTGTCTTTGGGGACGAGGAGGGGAATGCTTAAGAGACAACCCTGATGCTGTGGAGCACTGCTCAGCAGCAGCCAGAACACTGGTGTGTTATCAGCACCTTTCTAGCTACTGACACACAGCATATCCCTAGGAGGGCTGCTGTGGGGAACATTAACCCCATCCCACCCAGAACCAATACACATATGTTGTTTCTTTTCTCTTGGAAGAAAACAGACAGATGCTTTGCAGACATAGAAGTCAGGCAGAAGGAAGGGAGTGCTTGAGAAATAAGTTTTTAGACGCTAAGAAAGTGGTGAGAATTGAGGATGGGGGTGAGTTCAATGAAATGGGAAAAATGGAAATTTTGCATCTTGAAGGTTAATGAAACCAGAAAGAATAGGAAGAATCAGACTATCTCAGTTACATCTTTACACCCAGGACCTGGCACCATTTGGATGTAACAATTGCTGTTTTGGGAGATATGAAGTACTGCCAAACACTGATAAACAACCTTTCTCACATTGCTAGGATTTAGGCTCATTCCTTGTCTTAATTTCCTCCAACCCTTCTGACTCTCAGCACCTCCTCTCACATTTGCATGTGTTTATCTCTTCCAAATACTTGTAGACAGCTATCACGTCTTCCCTTGCATTGCTAATAATGTAACTTTAACTAGGGACAGTAAAATGATAAAAAACCTGAGCAAACAAAAAGGCAAAGAAAAGACAAGGGCGTTTTGCTGCAGTAAAGCACAGTGACTCCTGTACTTCTGAGTGGTATCACTATTGTGTATTTAAATCATACACACTTTCCAGGCGAACAGTAAAATAAACATCCTAACAAATTATTCAGATAAGGTAGCAGACCTGTCTGTCTTCTGAGCACATGTTAGCTTGTGAGCTTCAGAGCATCGTAAGACATCAGCAGAGTAGGAAATGGAGGAGCAAAGTTTCTGTTCCACAGCAAGGTGGGCGCCATCCATCTTCAAACATCATCAGCAGGCCTGCCTCTGTCCCAGTACCAGAGAGCGAATGCTACTGGAGAAACAGAAAACCAGTCACTTGTTTGCATTAAACTTGTTGGATCTTGGTATCCTTTTTTTTTTCCCCCCTTCAATTAGATGAAATTTATCACAGAGTTCAAAAGTTATAGAAATGGCTCAAAAGACAGGCTGGTGATGCATTTGCAGAAGCTCTCTTTCTTTAGGAAATCAGCTTAAAAACCCTAAAGGTTGGAGAAATGGCCCCACAGCCCATTAATTGGTGGCCATTTACATTTCAAGGTCCCTGTCTCCAATGAGAGAGAGAGGATGTCTGAATCCTTTCTTTCTCATAATTAAAGCTTATAAGCTGGAGACTTATTTTTAAGGTCCCCCTTTCCATTGATCTGTAATGCCACTTTAGAGGTTATAGCTAATAATATTAGATTTCAATCAACTCAGATTTGGTCATGGATGCTACTTTCAGCTACAGGAATCGAGTTAACTGCCTCCTGCCTTTTTCCTATTTATGTTTTAACTGCATTGTGAGAGAATAATGTAGCATCTTAATTCAGACAGAATTAGTCATTTATTTTATGTAGAAATCTTTAGCATGTAGTAATTTCACCCATATTCAGCCAAGCAGGTAAGCACATACTGAAGTCTACAATTAAAATCCTTAATTAAATCCTTAAATTAAGCACATACTTAAATGCTTTGCTAAAGAGGGATATAATCTCCAACATGCTTAAGATAAAGTGTGTGTTTAAGTGCTTTATTGAACCAGTGCTTTCACTGCGACACAAAGTATATCTGTGAAGCAAAAGCTGCTGTAGGTGTAATCCCACAAAAAAACAGCAAATTGATGGGGAAAGCCTGTGTGCATTTATCAACATAAACCACATGTCATCTGTTCTGACAGTTTGTACCTGGAATTTTGCGAGGTGTAAAAAAACATTTGGATGGGATGTTGCCAGGCCAGTGGAAGGCTGTGTTGGGACTGTGGCAGCAGAAGCAGCAATGTTCACAGCTCCTCTGCGGGCCGGAGGAATGACAGTCCCAGCTTGGATGCCTGGCTGGGTTTTGCATGGCTTGCTGGGCTGGGGAGGTGGCACTTACATCTGAGATTTGGGGGAGGTTTGGTCTCCGTGTTGACTTTGAGAGAGTGCGAGGGTGGGAGACAGTAAGAAGACTTCCTCCACTCCACCAAGCACTGAAGCTGGCACGCTGTGGTGGAAAGGTGTATTTATGGAGCAGGAGAAAAGACAGGCTTTAGAGATGACATCAGGGCTAGGGCTGGGTCCTGGGTCTGAGAAGGAAGGGTTGGGCTTTCTACCAGGGTTTCTGAATGGGACAAGCTGAAGAGTTTAACTGATGAATCTGCAAAGGCTCACAGGGTGAAGGTGATGGTTGCTTTTGGTATGAAATGGCTCTTGTTTCAGGTCAGGGATCTGTCAGCTAGAGTTAACTCTTAAAGTTAGAGTTAGATTGGGTTTAAAGCTGAGCTTTGATAAGCTCAGGATTGAGTATCTTTGGTTGGTAACTGGGGACCCAATGACACCTGATACCCTGAGTGCAGCTGAACCTCCTCCTCCCCACCAGAAAACCTGCCAGTAACCCCAGTGCCATTAGCTTGGATCTACTCCAAGAGGAGTCCAAGGAGATCTGACATTTGGTCCAGGACTGTCAGAGCTATGGCAGGACACTAGCCGAGGAGGTCTGGCTCTTCTTCTGGCGCCACAACAGCTAGGCAGCAGCCAAAAGCAGAAAGGGAAAGCAAAAGGAGGAAAATCAAGTTTTGTTTTCCCAAGAATAAGGAAAAAGGGGCTGGATTCCCCAAATCTCCTCACCCTGACTGTCTTCAGTCCACAGGCAGGTCTGGCACTTACCCAGCTTCAGGTTGGCAGCACCCAGTCAGACAGGAGCCACCCAGGCAAGCTCAGGCCTGGGCCAAAAAGGAGACAGACACATCATCAGGCCACAATCGAGTCCTTTCCCCGCAGACTGGGCTTCACTAGACAAGGACTGTGGTCAAACATACCAGCAGGAGTCTGTGAATATCCCTCATTCCTGCCAGAAATGGTATTAAAAGAATATTATGAGTTGCAATTACCATAGCATGCGCTATTCCTGCTTCAGGCCCCAGTGTCATTTAGCACCCAGAAGGGATGCTACCCGGTTGATGAGCAGCTATTTGATATTTGTTTTAACCTCATGACCACTGTGTGATTTCAGGCTTTATTTACTGCCTGCTATCCAAACCCAGCTCCAGAGACCAGGTTATTCATTTCCTTACATACTTTCCTACTGGAGTTCATCACTCCAGTACCCAGGAGCAACACACGTATTAATTAATTAGTGTTGTGGAAGGGTGGGGGGAGGATGTGACAGATGACTTGTAACTCCCCAAATCAGGGCCTGAGAGAAACAGGCCTGCAAGAAAAAACAGCCTGAGAAAGAGATATGGGATCT
>NW_020799100.1:10080341-10133944 GCF_003259725.1 Athene cunicularia | reverse complement strand
GAAGGCCTCCAGCCAAGGAATGTCTCACACATTCACAAGTAATGAAACTATAGTCATGGGGTGGATAGTGTGGAGTTTGGATTATTTCCACATTTCAAATTTGGAGTTTAACTGTGCTCGTTTGAAACAACCTCTCACTTTGGATCCACAATTTGCAACAGCCAAGTCTTTATTGAATTTGCAGCAAACATGATACTATAGAATAGTAAACCATCATGGAATCAGAAAAGCCTGACATGCATATGGGTGTTAGCACCGGCGCACCCCCAGTCCTTATGAGAAATTATTGCTCCAGTGGTCAGAGCTTGGATGTGTAACACATTTAACACAGAATAAATCTGTAAAATTTGAGTTTATTAATCCTAGCCCCAATTCCCGCTTCAAATGGTGTAATGCCAGCTGTGTACAGCATAAGGCATTGTCAGCCGTTTGGCGTGGGAGCCTCACGCTGCATCCACTGAGGGATCAGCACACGTCGGTTGCGTTTGCCCTGTGTGCCGTTGATCAGAGAGCGCTGCAAAGCCCGCAGACACTCTCACAGCACTGCAACAGGCCTCCTAATTTCTTCCCAGAAACACTGTCATTTCTAAGTTTGAAATATAGTTAAGAAATATAGTTAAGAGAAGCACTTATGAACACCTGACACAAAGCAATTCCCAGTTATTTTGTATCGACTTTCTTGCATGAAGAGAGAAAAAAATACATCCACAATTTAAACTCATTACCTGACACCCCCTAGAGGCCTCCAGCCTGCAAACGCTTCAGCACGAGCTGATTTTATGCGAATATTCCCACTTTGTGCTAACTTGTTTCAGCTAATGAACCCAGGAGGGCCAGGGGCACGCGTGCCCCGGGCTGGTGGCCGGGTGTGCCGGGGCTAGCGGAGCAGCAGGGAAGGTTCATTAGCAAGACAAACACCAGCCCGTAGGCACAGGCTTGGGAAAAAAAGCTTCAAGTCCTCGAGATGTGATGTTACCAAGTCGGGCAAAGGCTCAGCAGAGAGACCAAATGGTGCTGAAGCCCACCCAGCTTTTTTTTGGTTGTTGTTTGGAAATGGCAGGTAAGAGATCCAGCTGAGGTGCCGGCATGGCATACAGCTGAAATGCTCAGCAGCGCTCACACTACAGCATCTCTGACATTTGTGTGTCCATCGCTCTGGACCTATACCATCCCTAAGAGCCCTTGGGATGCAGCCCTGGGTCCAGGTGGCTGGCACTTCTGACCCTTTTTGAGTGTTCTTTGTTAAGCTCACAGGGCAGTTAAACAGGTGCTTCTGGATTATTTTTCCCATCGCTTTTCCTCTCATACTACAGCTTCTTAGGTTTTAGCATATTGCAAATCTTCCCTTGGCATGCTCTGCAGCAAGATATGGATTATATTAAAGCAAAAATCAAGTAAGAAAATGTAGAGTGAAAGCTCAGCTTCCACATGTAATTCAGTCCATGCCATTCCCCCATGCGTGAAAATCCACGCACAACGATCTAGTGCGTTGCTTGTAGTGCAGCTTCACAGCATGGGGTGAAAGCAGTCTCAGCTTCACAGTTACTCGTTGCTCTTCATAAGGGATGACTCAAATGGTATTGACAGGCTTCAGTGTGGTTTGTATGTTTACAGAGATACAATCCAGTAGTTTTGTTACCAGTCAGGGACACAGAAGATGGAGGAGTAAATCTCCCTTCCATCATATGTTTACCATCCAATTCCTGGTAAGTCAAATATGTCCTGCAGTGTCCAAGGACTTTGGCAGGGCCACAGTAGAATTTACCTGCCTCCATCCCAATGTGTCATTGTCAGAAAATTCATGCCTAATCTTGTGGGCACCGTATTTCTAGACAAGCCCGAGGTGATTTGGTGCTGAGCAGTTCAGCAGTGTCTCAGATCTCATTATCACTGAGCTTCCCAGATCAGGCATGTCCCAAATTAATCCCTCTGAGGGACCGGCCCATACTGAACTGCAGCTCATCAACCTGCATCGAGGTCACCCTGAACCTGGAAACAACCAACATGTCCCCACTGGTGATATGCCACCCTTTCTGCATGGCCACCTGGGAACAGGGAGGCCCGAATGAGTCCCTCACAGGCATGAGGGCTCGTCTACCCTTAGCCAAAGCAGGTACTCCAGCAGCTGGGAAATGGCACAGCTGCAGTTCCCAAAATGGGTATAACCACATGTAATGCACCTTTCTAGTCCCAAACCCATGCAAATGGCACCCAGAGAATCTCTGACTCCTCTCAGCATATGTCCTAGTAAGAATAAATTAAACCATACTGACCCTACCATTCAAAATAGAAGAGTCTCTAAGCTTTGGCACTATAAAAAGAAAAAAACCTCACCAAATTAATTGGATAACTGATCAGCTTCTTCCGTTTTCATGTTCTGATCAGGTAAAAACCACCACATTCCAACCTGGTTGAACTAAAACTGGATGTTTCCTCTGCCTGGGCATGACCCCAGACCCTGGGTTAGCAGCCGGAGGGGAATGGCACAGCTGAGCTGCCCATCCGCTGGTGGATGCTGCTCTAGGGAACTCATGCCCAGGCCTGTGGGGTTTGCCTACCGCATAATTAAACAGGGTGAGAAAGACAAACAGAGCAGTGGGCTATCAATCAAATGAAGTGGCTTGATGCCATTGTTCAGACCACTCCAGAAATTCGGGATGCTGCTTGTGAATTCCCACCTGGATTTGGATGAGCTTCACGAGCATGCTCTGCTTAAACACAGGGGATTGCTGTGACCAGACAGGGATGTGGGCAGGTCTGCGCCCCACCAGCGTCTCCTCTCCTCTCCCTTCCCTGGCCACCAGCAGCCATGCACCACTTCATTGCTGGCTGCAGGAGAGGCAGAGAAAGCAAGGAAAAGTGATTTAATGCTTCCCATTTCCCAAGTGTTTAAATAACTGAATTGTCTGTAGAAAGCAGTGCATGGAGGGGTGGGGTTTCTTGCGTCACAGCGGCTGGGGTGATTAGGATGGGTATTAAGGCAGCTTTAAGACAAAGTACAGCAGAGTAGCCTTTAAGCAGAGGTAAGTTCATAATGGAAAATGCTATAGGAAATAGATTACAAATTTAAATCTTCCTGGGATATGTGCAGGAGGACTGCTTGGAAGTGCGGCAGTATTTGCCTCCTGACCTCGCTGTTCCCCCTCCTGTTAACCAGGTGAAGCTGTTAAATAGGCTGAAGAGTCACTGTGCAAAACCTCCTGAGCGCAGGTGAAGGTGTTTGAAGCCATCCTAGGGAATCAGATGCAAAACTGTATTGCTGCTTCAGGACTCAGTGGAGGCAGTTAGACCAAACCAAGAGCCACTGAAGAAAGGCTGGTATGACCCAGGGCAGGTTTGTCCCCAGCCTGCCTTCGCCAGCCAGAGACAGAAACTCCCGCTGGCAAGACAGAGAAGCCGGTGATATTAAATTACATCCTAATTAAAATCTGACTCTGCTTTCATTCACAAGGAAGAGTCACTGGGCTGTATGCATAGATGGATGATGGTTCATCCAGAAGTTATGAACATTTGAATTATATGTGCATATAATATAAATGTACTAGAGAAACACAAACCCACTTTAACAAGGCCCTTTCTGTAGCATTACTCAAATATATGAAGGCTCCACTGCTTAATTAAATGTGTTTTATTTCGGTAAAAGACAGAGACTTTATACAGTTAACAGGTGCCTTATTTTATAGGGTAGTTCTCACTATATTTTAATTTTTTAAATGTGGGAATTTATCCCTTTAAAGGAGCACTATCATGAGGAAACTTCTGTCTTTAAAATACTGCAAAGGTAAGACTGTGCAATAGAAGTGGAGGGTAATCTTAACCCTAATTTACCTTTCCCAGCTGGACTGTTTGTCTTCTTTTTAGTACTCTGCTTTGCCAAGGCAATGCCATTTCAGCTGTACTCCCCAGCTCTGGTTAGCTTTGGTCCCATTTGAATGCTGTAGCAGAAGCTGCTACATTTATCCTGCTCAAAATTCAGAGGAATCTGCACATCAAAAATAGCTCCCCCAAGATTTGAGAAGCAAATCATGAAAACATCTGTACTGATGGGCCTTCCAAAAAAAGTACAGCTGGAACTGAAGTTACTTGAGTCCCTCTTTTCAACACCTTTTCTAGAGCCACAGTTCTTACACAAACTACTCTGGAAGATGGGAGTTTATTGGAAATTAGGAGGATTCATGCAATGCTCTCCTACAGAATGGCAGAGCATGAGCTCCCGGAGCTGGGGCTTATCTGGAAAACCGAGGTGAAAAATTTCTGCTCCAGGTGCTGAGCAGCTCTGGGCAGCTCACCTGAAGGATGCGTATGGACAATCACAGCTTTGTTCAGCTCTGCAATGAACCACCGACCTGGGAAGCCCCCACATGGGAGCACTTCCCAGTGCATCCCTGTGATGTCCCTTCCATCAAGCCATGCCTGGGGTCAGCAGCTCTAATTACCAAAGTGAAGCAGGCAAATGACCGAACTAAAAGCATGGGAGGCACCAGAACAGCAGCATTAACCTGTGCAAGCTGGTTTGGGCTTTGCTGAGGGAAAATGCCTTGTGTAGCCCCAGAAATACTGCTGGGGCTCAGCAGTCAAGCACTGATTTCTGTTTTGATGGTTTGGATGCTGGGCAGTGAGATTTGTTATGTCTTGGCACGAGTGTCAAGTGCCCATTGGTCCCAGGCAGAATTTTCAATCTGTCCATGGCAGGAGGCTGCTAAAGCTTTTGGGATCACTTAGTTTGAATGGCTCAGGGGATCTGGTGCAAGCCTTCTTCAGGGACCTGCTTTTAAGTTTAGTGAATCAGTGGGCTGGTAAATAGACTAAACCTTTGGTTTATTCACAGAGTTCAGCAGAGTTAAGACTTTAGATGCAGAGTAGCTGGAAACAAGCTCCAAATGTCCATTTTCTTTAACACAGACAGATGTGAAATTAGTCACTAATGTGCATTTCTTGTCACTCCTCCACTCCTGGGCTGATCCCTGGGCATCCCTCTTCCAACCATATCGCCACTCCTTATGTACACTCACTCCCCCCAGCCCAGTGCCCACGCTAAACCTCTGGCTAGTCCCTATGCCGGGCAGCACCACTCGCTTGGCCACTAAATGCTTGATTGCAGTTAAAAATCAGGAATTTGAACAGGCTGCTTCATCCCATTCCCAGCAATTTCTGCATCCATAGGGAAGTTCAGAGGGCGGGATGCTGCAGCAAGTGAAAAAAAGTGCCTACGGAAGCAGCCGCCAACCGTGACAGCAGCAGAGGAGCCCCTGAGATGGTGCAGTCCCTCTGAGGAACAGCAGAGGTTTTGGGAACTACAGCCATAACAATTGATGGGAATTAGGCTACAGGCACCGCCCTCACCACGCAGGAGTGATTGCAGCCAGAGAAGCTCGAGGCTTTCGCTTTTTTTCTGAGCGGGAAGGGTGCTGGCAGCCATGCCAGCTCATAGCCTGCAAGCCAGCCATGAAAGAGCCCTAGAAATTGGGTATTTCCTAAGAAATGTCCATCTCATTGGGACCTAGGGGGGGTCAGAAACGGAAAGAGCCACTTTAGTCCTCCCTGGGGAGGGTGAGGACACATCAGCACATCTCCAGACCCCAAATCTTGGTACCACTTACGCCGAACACGTGCCTGCCAGTATTGCAGCCGCACACAGACGGATGGCCAGGCCAGCCGCGGGGTTGTGTCAGTGTCTCGGTCTCACTGCACAAAGCACAATACTGCAACAGGGACTCAAAAGCATGGTTTTGAGCAACATAACCCAGATTTTGGAGACAACCTGCAATAATAGCCCAGAGAAACATCAGCCTTCTTGCCTACCTCTCACTGCCTGCCCGCAGGGCTCCTGCTGGCACCTTCCCTGCAGCACTGGGTGCGCCAGGCTGGCGATGCTCAGGGGAAGCCTTTGTGTTGACTTGCTGCCCTTTGCCTTGCGCTGCTGCAATGTCACTGCGTGTGCATCGACTTCATAGAATCACAGAATGGTTTGGGTTGGAAGGGACGTTTTAAGATCATCAAGTCCAACCTCCCTGCAATAAGCAGGGACACTTTCCACTAGATCAGGTTGCTCAAAGCCCCGTCCAGCCTGGCTTTGAATGTTTCCAGGGATGGGGCATCTACCACCTCTCTGGACAACCTGTTCCAGTGTTTCACCACCCTCATTGTAAAAATTTCTTCCTTATATCTAGCCTGAATCTACCCTCTTCTAGTTTAAAACCACCACCCCTTGTCCTATTGCAACAGGCCCTACTAAACAGTCTGTCCCCAAGACTTGCACTAAGGAGCTAGAATTACTTTCAGTCCACAGATTGTGGGGCCAATCCCACACTGGAGGGCAGACTGGATGGTTTTGGTGGCCATGGGCTTGTCCCAGCACCTCTACACGTTTTACTTACCAGAGAGCAGACCCTTCCAACACCAGACTGGGTTCAGTCCTTCTTAAAACCAAGCTGCCAACAGCCTTCCCCAGCCAGCAGCCCCACTCCAGTGCTCGTCCCACTCACTGTTCCAGGTTTTCAGCATCAGGATCCGCACAACTGGCAGGGAGCACTAAAATCCTGTGCCCTGTTGTGCCCATCTGGCACAATTTTGGGGCAGCAGTACTCATATGTGAGCTTAGGCAGCTTGTAGAGGTACCAGGTCTGCTTTTGGGGGATCATTTCCCACCCCCTTGCCAAGGGATCTGGTTGCTGAAAGTGGTGCCTTGTGTCCTGTTGCTAGCAGGGCTTGGCAAGACCTCAGACTGAATGAATGTCCGCCTCCATTGATCCTAGCAACATTAAGTGCTAATGAAAGGAATGGTAATTTTTTAAAAAGATATTTTAAAAAACATTTTCCACAAGAAAATGAAGACAGCAGCATTCAGAACCACTGCACCCACCTGATCCTTCCCAGGAAAAGGCCGCTCCAGGGTTGTGCTTCCAGGCGCCGCTGGGACGCTGCCGGTGCCGGGGACCCCGCTCTCCCTGGGCACGGTGGGCTGGGAAGAGCCTCCGCTCCTGGCAAGCCTGGCTGTGCCACCCTGCCCCATCTCTGCGCCCTCAGAAGGTGAGCTGGTAACTCTGTCTCTGTCGATCTGATGACGTTTCCATTTCTCAATTAAAAATAGCCGCACTTCTTTAAAGCAGAAGCGATCCGAGCACTTTTTCCCCATTTCTTCCCATCCGCAGCCGTGCCTCCATCCCTTATGTGCTTCACTGTAACGAGCATCAGCCCAGTTAAGCTGGTGGGCTGGGATCAGGAGTGTGTGCAGAGGGGGCACCCAGACTGATCCTCATCTGTAGTAGCGATTTGTTTAAAGAAACGATTCCTAATATTCAGTAAATGGCAGTTTTAATTTCTTCTTCATATATGATCTTAAAATGAGATTTTAAATTTTTTTATTTATTCCATAAACAATATAACAAAACTCAGCAAGTTAACAATATGACGTTTTCACCATACAGAGTCAGTCACAAATATTTAAAACCTTTGCAACAAGAACAACAAAACCCAAAATATTACAAGAATAATTTACAAGAGGATCTATAAAACAGCAAAGCGCTCACAAATTTTCCAGTTTCCTTTACACAATATCACTACACTCTTTCACAACATTTCTTTTTATTACAAAATTCCCAACAAAAGTTTAATTTTTTTCTTTGTATTTTGGTTTTTAAAACCAGAAACTTTTAAGTATACATCCTTTTATTAACACCCGAAGGTGCAAAAAAAGGGAAACCTCACACATACAAACACTTCACAGCACTTTTCTAAGAAAAATATACACTTACAAAATATTTTACAAATTGGCACACTTAAAAATATACAAGATTTTGTAGGCGTCTTAGAGTGATCCTTAAGAATTATACTTCAATTGACTCTACAGAATATTTATAAAGCTTATTCTAAAAGAAAAAAGGCAAATCATTTCCAAACATGTTAAAATTGCAGTGTAAAATGTGGAACAGAAATGGATATGTTACATTCATAAAAAGGGCCATTTAATAGTTCTTAAATGCTCAAGGGGGGATAAAAGTTTTCTTTAGCACCATAAAACAGGAGCAACTTCCTAACGAGGTGCCTCTAGTTCTATGGAAGGGAACTCAAGGAGCAGTACATTCACATCTCTGGAGGCAGCATTCGAAATGCCCCAGCTGGCGCCGTGGGCAGCGGAACAGAGCAGCTCCTTGGATTTCTACCCTGCTTCCCACTGGGAGTAAGAGACAAAAGGAGTTTAACTGGTACCTTTCTTTTGTGTGTGTGTGTGTGTATGTGTGGTTTAGTCTATGTTTAAGTCTTCCCTTTGTGCTTTTGAAATGGACATTTGTCTATCTAGCGAAGGGTAGTGGTGAATACCAATTTTATTTCTTGTTTCCTTTTGCACCAAGTGTTCAAAGGCTCAGTAAACGTGTCTGGCAACCCAAGCATCCTGCGAGATGGAGGACATCCTCCTGCTTTAGATCCCAATTCCCTTAGATGGCTGTTACTCCACTGTCATTAGTGTCACTTGTTTACCTGAGAAACAGATTTGAAAAGCCTTGCTTCTACCACAGACATTGTACTTTGTTTATTTTATATTTTTTCTTTTTTTTTTTTTTTTTTTTTTTTTTTTTTTTTTTTTTTTTTTTTTTTTTTTTTTGCATTATTTCACACACTGAAGAGATAAAGAGGCACATTCTCAAATAGATGTCAGTGGCTTGAACCATGCAACTTCCAATGGACCCCCTGGGAGCTGCATAGGCAAAGTCCAACACACCAAGTTGAGAAAGTAAGAACTGAGGGCCTGATCCTGCACCAACTGAAGTCCACACAGCTGATCCTCTCCTCACTTACACTGACTTAAGGGAGTTTTTTCTCATGACTTAACGGCAACGGCCAGCTGCCATCCAGGAAAGCCTTTAGGGAGCAGGAGCTCCTGGGAGCGAGCTCCCATTTAAGTGCTTTGCTGGATTGGGACCTTACGGAAAGAAGAATATGGTCCAGCAGGTAAAGGATGAAAATGTTTAAAATATCTTTATTTTGGTTTGTGGCTCATCTGAGCCGTAATGCTGAAAAAAATAACAGCAATCCTGACTTTTTAAAAAAGAAGCCATGCAGCAATGGTTTCAGAAAGCAGCCACCACAGGGCTGAAGCCAGCCTTGGCTTTTTCTCTCCACACAGACCCAGCCTCAGCGGGACAGTGCAGCACCAGCAAGGGACAACCCTGCATGCTGCTGCTGACCTCCTCCTCCCAAAATGCCTGGCTAAATCTGGACTACAAATCATTATTCTCAAACCATTTTATTTTTTAAAAAAAATCCTCCTATGCTTAAAAAGGGAAAAGCAAGATGTAAACCTGATAAGATTTAAAAAAACCCCAAAAAAACAAACGATTGCTCAAATCCCCATCACTGATATTTTCCTATTTACAAAACCTCTATATGCAAGTACCTCCAGCAAAACTATGGCCATTGGGTGTGGGCTGGCTACTGCTAGGTTGCTGTAGGGTCTCTTTCTGCAGGACACCCTCGGCACAGTGTGGTTGCTGCAGAGAAACAGATGCTTTCCCCATACCATGGGAGACCTGCGCTCCTGCAGGAGGGCAGCCAGTGCCCCCTTGCCCTGCTCGCAGGCAGCTTCTGCCTCCAGCTTGGAGGTAGAGCAAGAGCCAGGGGCTCATGCTGAGCTGCCCCACATTGGTCTCCTCTCAGATGGTTTTTATGACCTTCCTTTGCAAGCAGCCAGTTTTTGCTTCCT
Organism: Athene cunicularia; assembly: GCF_003259725.1. Lineage (NCBI taxonomy): Eukaryota > Metazoa > Chordata > Aves > Strigiformes > Strigidae > Athene > Athene cunicularia. Next base: position 10,124,244 of record NW_020799100.1, on the reverse strand, counting down.
AATTTCACTGCTGATTATAAATTGCCCAAACCACAGTGTGCCAGCACAGTGTGGCTTAGAAGAGCAGCATCACTGACACTAGTCCTCTCATACATTGCCTGGTAGGACGCCTCTAGAGTAGGAGTGAAATGATAAAGTAGAAAAGACAATTTAGGGGATGCTACAGCATAAACATCTTTTGCGTGGCTTGGATTAGTCTTTCCAAGCAGCCAGGAGCCCAATTAGAAGATGTGAGAGGAGGCTGGAAGTGCACTGGGACTGGGCAGGAGGATGAGCTGAGATGGGAGCCAATGTCGGGAGCCCGGAGGTCTGCAGATGATGGGCAGGGATGGATGGGACCGATGTTCTCAGTCCTCCCACAGCTGGGAGCAGCACTGTGAAAAACAAAAATTCACCAATAATGACAAGAAGGGGCAAATGAAAATAGCAAGCTCATATGGCAAGGAATGAAACAAAGGTGGGAAGTGATGAAAACCTTGAGGTAGCGATAGGCAGGTGATGAATTTTAGGAAAGCAAGCTTCCAGCTGTTCAGCTAGTCGGTAACTAACTGTGAAACTTCCCTCAGGGACAAGGGAGTGGAACAGAGCTGGCAGATCTTTTAAGGATGCTTTCCATAGAGTGCAAGAGCTCTCGATCCCCAGGTGTAAGAAATCAGGAAAGGAAGGCAAGAGACCGGCATGGCTGAGTCGAGACCTGCTGGTCAGACTAAAGGGCAAGAAGGAAATGCACACAGTGGCAGCAGGGAAAGGTATCCTGGGAGGGGTACAGAAACACTGCCTGGTTGTGTAGGGATAGGGTCAGGAAGGCCAAGGCACGGCTAGAGCTGAACTTGGCAAGGGATGCAAAGAATAGTAAGAAGGGGTTCTACAGGTATGTCAGCCAGACAAGGAAGGTCAAAGAAAGCATACCCCCCTCCCCGATGAACAAGACTGGCAAACTGGTAACAATGGCCGAGGAGAAGGCTGAGGTACTCAACAACTTTTTCTCCCCAGTCTTCGCTGGCAACCTCTCTTCCCACACCTCTCAAGGGGATGGACCGTAAAACAGGGATTGGGGGAGCAAAGACCCTCCCACTGTAAGAGAAGATCAGGTTTGTGACCACCTGAGGAATCTGAACATATGTAAGTCTATGGGACTTGACAAGATTCATCCGAGAGTCCTGAGGAACTGGCTGATGTACTTGCCAAGCCACTCTCCATGACATTTGAAAAGTCATGGCAGTCAGGTGAAGTCCCCAGTGACTGGAAAAAGGGAAACATTGCACCCGTAGGGAGGACTCCGGGAACCACCAACCTGCCAGCCTCACCTCTGTGATTGGGAAGATCATGGAACACATCCCCCTAGAAGCTGTGCCAAGGCACATGAGGAAAGGGAGGTGATTTGAAGCAGCCAGCATGGCTTCACCAAGGGCAAGTCATGCCTGACCAACCTAGTGGCCTTCTGTGATGGAGTGACTATACAAGTAGAGAAGGGAAGAGCTACAGATGTCATCTCTGGACTTCCGTAAGGTCTTTGACGTAGTGCCCCACAATATCCTTCCTTCTAAATTGGAGAGATATGGATTTGATGGATGGGCTGTTCAGTGGATGAGGAAATAGTTGGATCGTCACATCCAGTGGGTAGTGGTCAATGAATGGCTCAATGTCCAGATGGAGATCAGTGGCGAGTGGTGTCCCTTCGGGGTCTGTACTGGGACCAGTACTATTTAATATCTTCATCAATGACAAAGACAGTGGGATCAAGTCCCCCCTCAGCCAATTTGCAGACAATGCCAAGCTGAGTGGTGCAGTTGACACACCTGAGGGATGTGATGCCATCCAGAGGGACCTGGACAAGCTTGAGAAGTGTGAATCTCATGAGGTTCAACAAGACCAAGTGCAAGGTCCTGCATTTGGGTTAGGGCAACCCCTGGTATCAATACAGGCTGTGGAATGAAGGGATTGAGAGCAGCCCTGCAGAGAAGGACTTAAGGGAGAATTTTTTTATGAGTAGTGGTGAAACACTGGAACAGGTTGCCCAGAGAGATGGCAGATGGCCCCTCCCTGGAAACAGGTTGGACAGAGCTCTGAGCAACCTGATCTTGTTGAAGATGTCCCTGCTCATTGCAGCAGGGGTTGGACTTGATGATCTTTAAAGGTCCCTTCCAACCCAAACCATTCTATAATTCTAAAAAGATCAGAAGGGAAGAGAGCTCAAGGCAATTTTTAAATTTTGGGGTCAGTCAGCAGAGATCACTTTTTCAGACACACAGAGAAGGGCCAGTGCCACACTGTGAGGGATGTGGGCTCTTTAACATCTCCCTGGTCAGAGATTTTTGGGGAGGACATGGGATGATCACTGAAGATGGCAGCAAAATTGGAGTGACAGAAGGACTGAAGGAGAGCTCAACAAGGCAGCTGGTATTTGTGATTAACACTGTCCTGAAACACCTAGCTGGGTATTCATGGATTTCCAACATACAATAAAATAGTCAATATGTTTTATGCCTTATCTTCATGCCCTATTGCACATTTCTCGAATGCAATAAATATTGCTATCTGGTTCAGTACAAGGTATTTTATTACAAGTCCCATATTCATAATATTAAGCATAACGAGCACAGTGCAGGCCAGTCAAAATGTGCTTTCAAATGATGGTTCTGGGTCAAAAAGAAGGGCCGTGCTACACCCCAGCCCTGGATCTGACCTGTCTCCATAGCAGCCGCAGCCTGAACATCTGAAAGAAGGGAGCTGGCAGCCCCTCATCCTGCAGCATGGGGGAGGAACGCTGAAAAAACAGGATATGCCAACACCACAGCAGTGGCTGGAGCTTGTAGTATCTGATGACCCTACGAATAGAAAAGACAGCTGCTGGGGAAGCAGGGGAGAGCACAGTGGCTGCAGGCAAGCCAAATGCCCAGGGATGGAGCCCTAGCACAGCTCTTGTCTCCCAGATAAATCCTGAGCGTCTTCTGGATCTCCCTTCTGGAGTTAGAGCCAGGGTGGGAAGCTGCACCCCACTCCCACACACTGCAACCCATGGGGCACCCAGGGACTGCTCTCACTGGAGCAACTCACTCAGGGCAATGCCAGCATTTCGTTTTTTCATGGAATAAATGAACTTACAGGACGCTTTTCAGAATTACTATTTTTTCAGAGTTCCTTCTTTCATCAGTTAAATAAATGCAGTGCAATTACCGTGCTGTTCTCTCTGGGACTGCAGAGCTGAGCCTAAACTATACCTCAAGATCTGCAAATGCTGAAAACATTTTGATTCTACACTGACACTCTGCAACTCCACTTCAGTTTTAAGCGTTCAGTCTGCTTATTTGCTAAATTAACTTAAAACAATTCTGCTGTTTTGCCTTGCGCTTGGCCTGAAAAAAACCCTACTTGTAAGGAAACCCAAATCTAGTCCTGTCCTCTGTGAAACACCACCTCTATGCTCACAACCACATCAAGAATGTGACCTGCCCAACTGCTATTAAGGCTCCTCTTCCTCATTGTTTTCTATTGCATCCACATGTCCAAGCCTCGCATCCCTCTGCTCCCAATAGCTCCCAGTTAGCAGGGCTCTTGCATATCAAGATTTCATAAGAAATCAGCAGCAAAATGCACAGGCTCTCAGTTGCACAAGGAAAATAGATATTTGTTGGGTTTGTTATTCTCGAGGAGGGCGAGGGTGTGGTGAGTAGGGTTACAAATAAGGCCTTTTGAGAATACATTTAGCATTCAATATTTAATGCTGTCTTAATAAAGTCCAGTCATGTATGATCCGGCCCTGATCAGTGAGATCACAAATAGCTCCGTTTTTTTTCTTATCTTATGAACTGAATCAAAGAAAAGGTTCAGAGTTGTATTTAAAACTAATGACTTTGCTTTTGAAAGTTCAAACTATATTGGCATTGCAAGGTTAGACATTTAGGAAACACCAAAGCTATGATAGAAGAGCGCCTTTGACAGGCTCTGCATCAAAAATGTTTAAGAAACTACTCAAAGGAAAAGTAAATAGCAATAAATGTATGAAATGTATTAGTTCTGTTTTTATAACTATTTTAGAATTTATCCCAGGTTCTTATAAAATATATAAAACTGAGATACAAAGAATTAGCAATGTAACTTTGCATTTCAAATGATCTTCAGCTACAGGTTTTGCTTTAAGAAAACAGACACTTGAAAAGCAGCTGTTCTGTAGTCTCTAGATGCAGACACTTGAGTTCCTGGCAAACTTACCGTCAGTGGTTTTCTGAACTCCTCCACCATTTCAACTCTCTCCTATAATGAAACTCAACATTTCACCATAAGTTTTTCTGCTCATGGTTTCAAAGAGAGGACATTACCATTTCCCAGCATTGGTTTCAAAGTTCGTTTTTTCTTTTTTTTTTTTTTCCCTTTATGAGCTTTAAACCACAGGGTGAATCCATGAAATGAGGTAAGTAAATTTGGCACACTTTTAGTCATGTCCATAAAACTTTTGGTAAGTTGTATAAGTGAGCAATATCATTTTCATTGTGAGTTACAGGTGCTTTCAAAGGGGGGTGGTTAGTACTTAACAACTGGAATGTTTCTAGTAAAACCAAAAGGCATAGCTGCAGAAAACACTCACAACCCAATGTTGATAGAGAAGTAAAAATATATACAATACAGTCACTTGTTCATAGTTTGGCACAATTTTTGTTGTTGTGGGTAATAGTGCATAAACTACTGTACAACAGTATGACTTTTAAAACAGTCTTTCACAGAGAATACCAGATTAGGTTTGCTTTCAAATAATAAAATTCCCACAATTTCAAACTCTTCATTTCAGCACTTACATTTCAACATACCACAAGGCAGATTTTGAAAAGGAACCGACGGGAAAAAAACCCCAACCAAAAAAAAAAAAAAAAAAAAAAAAAAAAAGTCTCTTCTTCAAATACAGGAAAACCCAAAAATGTTGTTTCTGCTTTAAGAAGAATGGAGTCTGATTCCCTGCAGGAAAAAATCAAACATTTGATGCCATCTTAGTTAGCTCGTCTGGAGTCACCACGACGGAGCGTACGCGCTAAAGGCGGGTGGGTACAGAAGATGCAGCTTTAGATGATGCAGGTTAGGAGATAAAACAGCAGAGGGGGCCAGAAAGCACTCAAAATTGCCACGTGAAGCTCAATTAGGAACGAGTTCTCATTTGCAAAGTAAATAGCCTTTTAGGTTTCGAGATCTTGGCTTTCGGATGCATAACCTTTTTTTTTGTGGTTTATTTTTTACAAAATGTTCCAAAAAAAAAAGTCTTTCCTCATCAAAATCATTAAAAAGAGCATGTAATCATGTTTTGTTTTGTTTTTTTGCCCCAATAAATAAGTAATTAAAAACTGAAGAAGCCAAACAGCAGAAAAGAGTAGCCTTGTTAGTTTTTTTAACCCCAGCCAAGCCAGATAATTGGTCATTCTTTTAGGTAGCTTGCAAGTAATAAGTATTTTCATGCATTTAAAAAAAAAACAAATAAAGAAAAAAACCAACCCCAAAACCAAAACCAACCAAAACTGTAAAAGGGGAATGTCTTTTTTTCATGCAACTTTTGCTTTCAGGAAGGAAAAACTGAGGAACAGCGGGCTTAGCAGGTGGGAGGGAGGTTAAGGGGCATTCCAGCCAGTTTGGTGCAGCATTACCTCAGTTTCTCAAAAGCAGCTGTCACAGGGGTGTCCTTGTGGGGCTGTTCGCGGTCCGTTCGCTTAATTTTACAGTTCTCATCCCTCAGTGATTTTGAACTGGATTTATGACGATAGAGTTTTTTATGGGTAGGTCCGTTATTGCCTAAAGTGCTCAGGTTACTATAGTTTTTATCAAAAAAGGGAGCGTGAAGGTCCGTGGTGTACCCGGTTGAGCAGTTAGGGCGACCGGGATCGCAGGTTGCAGCTTTGCCATTTTTGCTTGAGCCCTTGTTGTTCGACTTGTGGTTCTTTGCCGCTCCCGGCGAGCCACCATTCGCCTTCTTTTTCGACTCTTGGGATGTCCCTGCCAAAATTTTAAGAGTTTTCAGTTTTAGGCTGTTGGACTCCGGTGACCGGAATATGTCTGGAACGCTGTTGTGGCCAACAGGCCCCCACAAGGGCTCAATGGAGGCCATCATAAACCTCTGGACATCCGCCATTCCCGACGCGATGTTGGACAGGATGTTGGAAGGTTCCTCAAACTCCCTCTGATCATCGTCCAGAAGGCTGGTGGCGTTGCCCAGGCTAGCTTCCGACCAGCCCGTGCCCCCCTCTTTTCCCAGCGCCCACTCTCCGGAAAGCCCATTGTGCTTGCCCAGCTTCACTCCGGCCGGGCTGCAATGCTGAGCGCTCTCGGCAAGGCCCTTGGTGGTGGTGGCCACATTGCTCAGCTGGTTGACTGCCCTGCTGCCAACGGCTGGAGCCTTCTCGTTGTTGACTCCTGCTGCATTCTTCCCTTTCCTGGTTGATTTGGGTGCCTGCCTGGAGTTTTTCCCTTGCGGCTTATCGGTTCCTTTGTTAGTTTTGGGTGATTTTTTCCGGGTGGCTTTCTGGGAAGAGCTTTGGTTTGTACCCACATTCTTGTTGGATGAACTTTTCCTCTTCGATTTTGACACTTTGCTATTGGTGCTAATTTGACCAGATGGCTCATTAAATGTTGACAAGCATGGACTCTTTTCGAGAAGGCTGACAGAATCTTCATCGTTGAACATATGGAACTGGAACTGGTGATTATTTAAAGCAAACCCATTATCTGCCTGCTCCTCGGTCTGCAGGACCCCACAGTTCCATTTGACCTTCTCAGAGCTGTTGAGGGCAGCCTGAGGGCTCTCCTGAAAGCCCTTCAGTGTACCCAGAGGCTTGGTGTCGGAGCCAGCTATCTGTGGGGACAGGTTGGGAGTGTCCGGAGGGGACATCTCTGAAAGCGATGACTGGCGGAACTTATCAGGCGTGAAGTTGGAAATATCTAAAAGGTCCGTGGACTCCTTCAAAGGAGTGATTTCATCTATGCTCTGCTGGATCACTAGCTTGGGACTGCAGTGGGCCAAGAAATCATCATTAATATCATCCTCGCCGTCCTTTTCACAAGACTTTAAACTTAAAGAACTGTAATTGCTAGAACTAACTGACAATGAACCCACTGAATCAAAACTAATGAGCCTGCCATCATCTGTACTTAGTGTACCTCGTTGGAAATGAAAGCGCCCCTCTCCATTATTAAAATGACATGACTGATAAGAATCATCAGACTGCACTTGTTGGCTATCCGGCATGTAATTTTTTTGGTATAGCAATTTGCTGCTATTCAGATTGACTTGAGTGTATCCAGAGGCGGGGAGGCCGTCTGCACCCACAGCACCGCCGCTGAACTCGCTCGGCAGCCCGGCTGCCTCCCGCACGTCGCCGGGGAAGTCCTGGCGGTTGCTGCCAGCAGCCTTGCTGGCTGGCCACATGCTACCGAAGCTGCTCTGCTCCATCTCCAAGTGGCCAGGTGACTGCTGTAACTCTGACTCAGAAGGCGGGGAGAGCACGCAGCTCTGCGCTGGCTGCAGAGCTGGGAAGGGCTTTTCTGCTGGGATGATGCTGGGGAGCGGGTGCTGCTGCTGCTCGGAGGGATGCTGGGCGAAGTATGAGATACCGGTGTTGCTTGACAAATCAGAAGCATCTAACAACGTCTGCAGATACCCTCCGGGGATCAGGGGTACATTGGTGGTGATATTAGCAGATGGCAGAGGCTTGTCTGAAGAGGAGGTGGATGGTAGGAAAGGAGAATTTTTAGCAACTTTATCCTCGTGGCACTCCGGGAGATGGGAGCTGTCTGAAGCACAAGGAACGTTTTCGTCCTTCAGACGCGCTGCAGAGTCCTGGTTTTCCAGCGCTGGGGAGCCCTCCACCGTACTGGTAGCAGCTTTGATCTTCTTGCACTTCAACCTGGCTTCACTTTTGAATTTGATTCTGCGGAGCACTTTCCTCTCTGTCCCCTTGTGCTCCCGCTCCTGCGATTTGCATTTCACGGCAGCAATGCCCGTGATGTCATGTACATGTAATCCGTTGGCACAGCTGGGGGTGGCGATGGCTAATGCCGGCAGCCCTTTCAGGCCCGTATCTTCTTTACTGCTGCAAGGCTGCTTGTGATCAGAGGAGCAAGAGCCCAGCTTGTTCACTGATTGCTCGATGGCTTTAATTCTTTGAATCCGGTGCCTGTTTGCTAGCTTGCATTTTCGCTTCCGTGGGTGAGGGAGGAATGAAGCATCTGAGCCGTTAAGATAGAAATTCTGCTTGTGGTAGAGAGACGATCTGAGCAAATCCAGCCGGCTCTGCTGCCTCTCTTGCCAGAAGCCCTTCAGTGGGGCCAGCTTCTTGTATTTGCTGAGCAGCTCCTCGTTTAGGGTAACAGTTGTCTCATTGGCATCCACTTTGCTGAGCTTCACCAGCATATGTTTCTCCCCTTTAAACCTGTTAATAATGATGTACTTGATGATAACGGGGGGCTCCTTGCGAGAGACTTTTCGCCGTTTCTTGGGGCACCACTCATCATCATCCTCTTCCTTGGGCCCATCTGGGAGCCACTCCTTCTTGTCCAGGATCTTCTCGTTCTCGATGGAGTCCACATCGTACAGGTAATCATCACTGTATCGCACTTTCCTCTTTGCCCGCAACCCGTAGTTTTGCTGAATGAAGGAGCCAGAGTGGTCCCGGGACAGGTACCGGCTGCAGTCCTTGATATCCCGCAGCACATCGTAGGAGGATTCTGTGCAAGTGCTGTCATCGCTGAACTCCCCAGAATCCTCTGTGGAATTCACCGAGTCCAAGAAGTGGCTCCTCTTGGAGCCCACGTACTGCACCATCTCCGTGCTGTTGCAAGATTTATTTAAGGCAGCTTTCTCCTCCTCCTCACCATCCTCTTCCTCACCATCCTCCTCCTCCTCCCCCCAGATGATGCCTTCCTCAGATTTGAATTGAGAAGGGTCGGTGGTACCGCTGGGCCCCCTTTTTAGGGTGCTCCTGCTGTCCCTTTTGGTGCAGTTCCCAAACACGCTGGGGAAGAAGTTGAACTGGGCATCCTCTTGTAGGGTGGTGGTCTTCTCCCGCACGTTGTCCTGAAAAGATTCATATCTAATCTTTAGGGAGCAGACATCACTTCCCAAGGTGGAATCGTCATCATCGAACATGTAATTATCCACGTCTTCCTCAGAAAACAGATTTACAGAAAGCTCATTTTTGGAGCAGAGGTCAAGCAGCTCGATTTTACTTTCACTAATGAAAGATTCAAAATAGCCCCATTCCTGGTTGGGATTTGTTAGTAAAGGTTCCTCACCATTGCATTTGTCTAATAGTAATCCCTCGTAATAATTTTTCTGAGTGGGGTCCTCTGAATCACTGTCAGATTTTTCTGCATCTCTTTTGTCTGCTGCCCTCGATTTATGCATAGGGAAGCTTAAAAGCTGGTCTGAAAGCAGTTGATCCCCATATCTCATGGTTTCTCCTGTGCTCATGCAGTGAATCCCTATATCAGAGACCGAACAGGTGTCATAATCCCTATTTATATCCCCCACTTTCAAGCTTATTCCCGGCTCTGCATCAATGCCGTCCTTTGATTCAATAAAGCAGCCCAGACAGGTCCGGCTTGGCTGCATCAAGCAGTCTCCTGTCAATGCCGACATGCCTCCAGGCTCCATCATGGTGAAGGGAGCCTTCTCGCAGTCGCCCGGCAGCGACCAGGAGCTCATGCCCTTTGTCACGCAGGACGTGAGGGAGATGGCGTGGGCAGAGGAGTCATCCGAGGCGTGCTCGGGTACATCCGTGAGCCTCAGAGGCGACGGGGGGCTCAGCAAACAGGGCTTCTTTGAAGTCAGGGGAGGCAGTGCCCGGTGGCACGCGTGGTTTTCCTTCTGAGCTGTCGTCAAGGCTGAGAATGTGACTGCGGCCTCAGCGGCGGTGCAAGGCCTCTCATCGCCATCCAGGGCGTGCGATTCTGGGCGGAGTAAAGGAAAAGGGAGGGAGAAAAGAAAGAAAGAGAGGGTTTACAACCCTTGCAGTTCTGCTCAGGCTCACCACCCTACTCCCCTTCTCCCTAGGGCTTGGTGGCAACTTTTCCCAACCACTCCTTTAGGAAGTGGCAGATGCCCTTCTTGCAAGAGCGTGATCCTTCCCTTAGGGATCTAATTAATGTGGTGATGTGCAAGGAAGGGAGAGGTAAACACTCTCCCCCCTGCAGCCAGCTGGAAGAGATACAAGACTACATTTAAAAAACCAAACCCATCCGTTCTTTCCTCCTCATATACATACCGTTACCTGGATACTGCCTTTCAAATCTGACAAGGTTATTAAAAAACAAAACAAGCCTAATAAAAATGTTCCCATTAACATTGAAAAAATTAATGGAAAAATAAGATTCTTAAAGAAACAAAGCATCCCCCCTGCGGTGTCTGCAGCTTAAACATACCTGAACTGCATTACTACTTGAGAGTCAGAAAGTTACAGCTATTTTTAAAAACACAGTAGTATTTTTTTGTCACTGTCCATGCCAAGAGAAAGTAGAAGGTAACACAGAGTTTAAAGCAATTATTGTTGGAATTATTGCAGGTTTTGCCATTCTTCCCTAATCTCTAAAAATCCCTTTTTAATAATGTAAAGAATTTTTTTTGAACCTAAGGATTTTTAATTTTTATCTCATTGCATTCTTTTATGGCAGAATAAAGTTATGAATATACTTTTATCTGACTTGTGGCTCAACGGATAATATGACTCTTGAAATTTAAATACAGTGTCTTTTCATCCACAAACATGCTCTGATATCTCTGTATTAAAAATATATATACCGATGTGTGCATTCACACCAGCCGGAGACCTCTGCCTACTCAGAGCTGTGCCTGGTGCTTTTGTAGTGGCTCACGTCTTACCTTTTCAGTGGCTCCACTGAAGGCTGCAGGGGTGAGAGCAGAAGCAGCACAGACTTTCTGAGGTGGGACAAGCACTTTAAAACGCAAATGGAGCACCAGGCTGTTGCAAGAAATGGGGCATTCGAAGGGATCTGGCACCCACACAGATGCTACGACCCTCTGTGACAAGTGTTTTTATTCAAAACATTAGAAAAGCAAGCCTCCTCCGGCACCTATGCCAACTGACACCAGCTGGTAAGGGAAGGCTCACGGAGGCACATGTACCACCGGCAGGACGAGACACCCCCTGTGCCGCCCCACTGGTGTTGCCAAGCAGAGCAGGGCTCCCACCTGCAGGTGGGCAATATGAAAAGGAGTGGGGTGAGATGGAGGGCTGCCTGCATAACACTTAGACAAGGTCAAAACCCCCCTAATCTCATCCCAAAATCTCCTCGCAGTTTTGTGCTACAGGGGCCTTAGGGACAGAACCACTGGTAAAGTCTTAAGCCAGTACAAGCAAGCTGCAGTCAGAGCCTTGCCGTGCTCTAAGGACTTTAAACAATTTTCCAGACACTATACAAATCAAACCAGAAGTGCAATGCAATGCCTGTAAACATCCTCAACATGTGTGGCTTGGAAAAGACCAGACTGACTTGTTTGAAATCTGTGCTGCTTCCCTTCCCTCAAAAAGGGTTAAAAAAATAGATGATTTTTGAGTCCCTCCCACCAGTTTTTAGATCAGAAATGCAGAGGTGGTATCTTTTTCCTTAAGCACCAAAACAAATTAACTAGTGCAGTTCCACTTCAGAAGTAAAATAAAATTAAAAATCAGCTTGGAGCTGACAGGAAGCAAGGAAAATTTGAGGATAAAAGAAGAAAGTCTGTGAATGCTGTAAGATTCAAAAAAGGGGGAGGTAGAAAGCTGAACTTCAATCTCAAATGTTGCATTCAATACTCAGAGATGCTATTATATAAACTAAACTGTCTCTGGGTGTTTCTTTAGGTTTATATTTGTGTAAGTAAACTACACAAGTATATAAATGCTAAAACTTGATTTGAAAATACAAATACAAATGCCAAAACTTGATTTTCTAGGGCTTTTCATCCTAAAATTGGGCACATGATCAACTGATCCTCTAAAGTAAACAATACTCCAAAAGACTACAGCTAAAAAAGAAAATGCTGGAGAAGCAAAACCACTTCCCAGTTTAACTCAACAGCCATCCAAAAGCATGTGGGGAACCTGAGCAGAAAAATACTGAACCATCCCGCTGTCAATCAGCTTCAAAGGGAGGCCAGTCCCTAACTGGGCACTCCAGCAGCCCAAGGGCTGCTCTGGGTTCACTGCTGCCAGCAACCATTTATAGTTAGGGTGAGAGGAGGCAAAAAGCATCAGCTCCATCCCCAGTGCCATCAACAGGGAAATGGTGGCATCAGAGCTACTTGCTGGCTCACTGCTTTGGATTCAGCAGCAACTCCTACACAGCAAGGTTTAATTAAAGTGCTTTTAAAGCCCTGTTTAATTGAATTTCATGGAAGCAGTATCAGATTCTAGAAATCACCCATCTTTACTGAGCAGGTAAGCACTGATTTTACTGCCTATTGGATTAGACAAGGGGACCATGGCTAGAAAATCTCCTTGCACCTCCAGCAGCTGTGACTTTACCACGTGTGGTCATGAAGGAGATGGGCTGACAAATACTTCTAAAATTACATCATAGGGGCAAGCACAAGTACACACTTCACCTGCCACCAGAACACATTGCAGGGTCCTCACAGGTACCTGTATGTCTGGAGTTGCTCCAGGATTTTGTTAATGAAGAAGAACAACATTTGCCTCTATGTGACTTGTTTTGAGATGACAGAAGGATTTGAACATACAAGATGTCAGAGGACCATGTCCTTGATATCTAATAGGGTCAGATTTCCAGAGGCGTATTTATTTCAATCAGGTTTTCAGGTAGCAGAGCACTGTTACTCCTAATTAGTTACTGCTTTTGAAAGTGAGTATGGAATCGATTAAATAGATACAGACAAAGTTAGGTATTTTGGGCAGGTTGCAGGAGGGGGCTGATCCTTCTTGATGCCGATGAAAGCCAGAATTACTTAGTGGCTCCCAGGAGCACGACGGTGGCCAGCAGCACCTGTGCATACACAGAAGCAGTGTTACAGGCTGGGGAATCCCACGTGTTGGCTGACGGGCCGGACAGAAAAGGCAATGATGAGCTTGCAAGTCCAACCTTCCCTTTCCCCAGCTGCTAATGCGGGTTTGTTTTTTCTACCCAATCTCTAGTTTTTCCCCAGTTTGTAGGGACTAAGTATCCTTCAGTCAAATTTTGCTGAGATTGGCTAGTGGGTTCATAAGTAACTGCTAAGAGAGGGAAAGATTCCCAACAGACAGAGAGGCTACATAGTCTTGTATGACTTTTTTCCCTAATAAACCAAACTAAAATCTGTAATTCAAACTGCATGTGCACATAAACATTTCCAACCATGCATATGCATGGGAAAAAGCAGTATTTGTTAAGCCCTAAAAAGGTACAGATTCATAGCTGGAGTGACATCTGTGCAGAAAACACCCATTTACCCTACTGCTCCACATTGCAGACATACCTGCAAGCCCCTAAAATTAAATACACTAAAGGAATTAGGAAAATAAGTTGGCTTGCAACTTGTCACTGCTCCCTTATGTATGGTAATTAAATTCCTTACCATTTTCTTTCACCCCATTAATCAGGATAGTTTCTTGGTCTTCTGAGGCACAATCCTGCTCTTGTTGGTCATCCATCAATTTAACCTCTTTCTGTTCACTCCATGCCCCACTGCATCTGGCCAACCTGCACATTTCCAGAAACATAACCACAGTCAGTACAATTCCCAGAATCAGCTCAAGGAACCGTGAATAAAAAATAACAACAATAAAAAACTCCTGCACAACCTCATATGCTGCCCTTACCCTGCTTAAGAGGACAAATGCTATTTATTTAGACTATTGTATTTTCACTTTTCCACTCCAAAAGCCAAGTCCAATATATTTTGGCAAGGTTAAAATGCTATACATCACCATTTTCTTTCTCAAAGTCCATCTTTAGAAGGCAGAGCAGTGCTCTGCACCTCTGCAGCACCCTTCACATCACCAAAAACTGCTTTGCAAAGGCAGGTATCTGTTACTATCTCCAGATGGGTGAGCAGAGACATAAAGAGGAGAGGAGTCAGAATCAAGAATCATCTAAATTGAAAAAGACCTTGAAGATCATCCAGTCCAACCATTAACATAACACTGATCATTCTCAACTACACCATACCTCTCAGTGCTGGGTCAACCCGACTCTTAAGCCCCTCCAGGGATGGGGACTCCACCACTGCCCTGGGCAGCCCATTCCAACATCTAACAACCCCTTCTGTAAAGAAATACTTCCTAATATCCAGACTAAACATTTCCTGGTGCAACTCGAGGCCATTCCCTCTTGTCCTATTGCCCCAATTCAGACAAGAGCAACTCTGCATTGGAGTTGCAAGAGAAATGCATATATCCTAAATGATAACTGCCTACCTTAGCTACCAGCTACTGCTCTAGTCTTCCAAGCACTGTCAAGTATGAAAAACTCCCCCCAAAAGTGATTTTTGGTGAAAAAAATATCTCTAGTCTCATTCTTCACTCCATCACAAGAGTTTCCTTGGAAGCCTCAGTCTTCTGACACCTACCATCACCTGCAACCATCCCCTTCAGGTGAAGCTTCATCTCAGTAGTATGAGCACTAGTTGAGGTTGACTGGACTTGATGGTACTTCTCCAAAGCAACAAAAGAAGATCAGAATCAAGCCCAGATTTTCTCCCTTCCTCTGCTGAAGATCCCCCCACATGAAAATGATCATCTGCCTAAGGAGAGGGAGACCATGCAACGGAGAGATGTGGCTGAGTCCCCAAGAACATGTGGCATAGGATAACCCTCAGCAGTGCTCCCCATGGACAGAATTTCAACCCTTTGATTGTAAATTCAAGTCAGAAGCCATCTTCTTCCTTCTGGCAACTTGAACTCAACTTTTTCCTGTCTCACAAAACAGGTACTAGACTGAAACATTATTTAGGCGGAGTTTTTTGTGGGTCTCTTGTTTCATTTTGTTTGTTTTTTGGTTTTTGGTTTTTGTTTTTTTAAATCAACATTTGTCAATGTTTGATCTTCCCACAGTATTCACTGCCCTGGGCTCAGCAGCCAAACTTCATTCATGTTCGGATTTGCAGTGGAGTCCTCTTAATTAACATGAAATCTTTACAACTGTCTTAGTAAGTGAAACCTTCCCTGAACTTAATGATGTTGTGACACCAAGTAAGATAAGAATAACAAGCATCAGTAACTCAATTCCTTTGCATATTTAGAGGAATATTTAACTAACCCTGAGAGTTCTACTTTGATGCAAATCCATATTTCAGAGCTCTCAAAATGCAAGTAGGTTTGCTGCAGTAAGACCCCTCTCTCCCACCAGCACCTGCACCTTCCCCACCACCCCAGGCTCCCACTGCAATTGAGAAAAGCTCCAGCCGAAGCATCACTGACATGTTGTAACACAAGCAACCTGAAACACCAAAGCACAGATCAGGCATAGTTGGGAGTTATTGCCATGCAATTTGATGATTAACTTCTAAGTATGAAAGCTGCTCTGTGTTTTCCAGTAACAGTCTACACTTCATGTCTCCTTGATAATATCTCCTGCTTATTAAACCTATCACAATATAAATATTAATACATTTTTACAATATCTATTAATGAAAAATTAATAAAATGTCTTAAGCCTCAGGAGAAGCAGAGGCTTCTCAGGAGACCAGAGAACCACCACTGGCCCCACACATGGGCCAGCATGACTTCTGGGGAGGGGCCTGTTTGCTGCCTGAGGAAGCTCTGGGAGAAGGAAAAGTTGAGTAAGGAGCTTTGATAGCTTGTGACCTGGCAGATTTGTTTTGCACACCCTCATGGTTTGCCAGATGGGAGAAATATGTGCAAAGACTTTCCATTTCTATTAGCTGTGGTCAGGTAGGGTTGGAGGACAGAGCATTTGGCTATGCATGTTTACAGATCTGAACCTGTTGCTCACTTCAGTGAACTCAGTGTGGATGATGGGACCATCATCTTCAGTATACGGAAGGTTACAATTAACGTTTCTTTATATTCTGATCTCCATTGTCTTTCTGAAGTGCAGAGGTGGTGCTCTGATAGAGGCTTATCCATGCATGGTCACCAGCAGATACAAAGTAAAAGGGGAGAGGCCATGCCATCACATCTCACTTGCAACTGTCTGTAGCTGAGGGGCTTCAGCATTTGGAGATTACATCCGAAATTTATTCTAATAATTTCTCTAATTATTTTCAGCCCAGTTGACACTGCTGGCTCCTGTGGCAATGCATGTGGCAGTTTCTGCGCTGCATGACATGGACCTGCTTTTGTTTGGTTTGAACATGGTGTCCTCCAAAGGATGGGAGATGTTTTCTACAGGAACACAGCCTCAGTCCAAGAATGGACTTGAGAGTATGACCATCATTCAAATATTTAATAATACCTACATTCACAGAAGAACATAGCAACATTTCAAGCCATCTAAGTACATAAGCCAAATCAGGGTACTACTGAACTTTTCCTCACTGTTCAATGTTTAACCCACAGGAACCAGGCTGAGGGGGAAGAGCTGATCCAGTGTTGGTGCAGAAAGCTTCACCCTGCAAGTCAAGTCTTTCTTTTCTCAGGATGGTAACTGAAACCCGCAGTTGTAAGCTCAGAAGCACAACCATCATCTCCGCATAGCTTTGCTGATCTGATTTTCACCTGGGTGTACTGGTTTATAGCAATTTGGTGCAAAATGCCACAGGTGGCCTGTTTTCAACCAGTAACATAATCACAGCCATATTAAATTAATGGCTTGCAATGAATAAAACATAGGATAAAAGCAGAAACAATAATTCTCCCATAATATAAATTTGTCACTTTCAGCACACAAAACATCTCTAGAGAGAAAATAACAATGTAGACATAAAACACTAGCGAGCTCATAAGAAAGATCCCAAGTATTTTAAAGAAGACATCATCCTATTAACCGCTGGTCTTTCCACCAGAGGAGGAAGGAGCAGGGTCTCATGCATGGGGTGCACACATCTCTGCCTGCTTCCTTCTTCCTCTTTTAGTTTGTGGAGTTGGTGGTTTGACTGCAGTTTGCAAACAGGTATGTGAGGGAGGCTTCTGCCATTCCTTACCTCTGACAGATACTCAACGGTCAGCCTTCAAGGAGAGGGCTCTTTTGGGCAACAGACTGAGGAGGTAAGCAATGGGCAAGCAGGCAGCCAAACCAATGGAGGCAGAAAAATAGAGTTTATAAGGGAGGAAACCCGTGGGACTTTTAATCCCTTATTATTATTTTCTGGGATGTGTGTGCATAAGGGGGAGGGGTGCGCAGGGGAGATATTTCCAGTGGATGCAATCCAGAATACAATGAAGACATTGTCTTGGAGAAGACAATGAAAACAATGAAATGCAAGAACAAATGGGGTGTGCCTGCGGATGGCTATTTGTTTTGACCACAGTAACTCAGAGGCAGAGCTGAGCTCTAGAAATGAGCTGGAAAGAACTGAGAAGAGTTCAGACAGGGCATCTTCACATACGGTCAGAGAGAGATGAAGTGCAAATGAGACAGACAATCTAAAGTTTGCAGAGACCTGCTGAACAAGAGGACCTTTTGGGAGTGGTGTGACCATGAAAGGTCAGATCCCAAGAGGGACAGGGAGAAACACTGGTGACTGAGAAAGAAAAGCTGACAAAGGGGCTTGATGCGATGCAGAACAAGAAGAAACCAAAGACTGGGAATAACAAAGAGGAGAAGAACAGCTGGGTCCCTGGGAAGAAAAACTAAACTGAGAGGTCTGGGGTATAAAGGTGATGGTCAGAGAATACACCAAGTAGCAGGAGAGCACAGAACACAGAGCCATCTGCGGACAGAAATATAAAAGGAAAAGAATATGGATTTCAGACGGCGTCAGGCCATTGAAGAGATACTCGACTGGTGTCATGCTATTATGAAGAACCGACAGGAGGAAAATCAGTCACCAGCTTGAAGTTTATGAACTTGACTGGAGCTGGACTGGATGGAGGAAGATGATGGTGGGCAGAAGATGATGATCAAAGATGTGGAGTCACATGACCTCTAGGTCTCTGGAGGAGGGGGGGGGGCAGGAGCACATCTTGGCAGGCTGTGCTTCAAGGACGGTCACAGGGGGTTCAGTCATAGGGAAGAATTCAGGACTTTTCTTGATTGCACCAGGTAATTTAGGGCATTGGTCTGCTAAGACCACAGCTGGCATGACAGAAAGATACTGGCTAAGAAAGGAGATCAAAGGGAATAAGTCCCAGAAAACAAGCAGTGGAGCTAAAAAATAATCCAACTAGCTTTAAGCATGGGACAGACAAATTAATGGACAGAAGGACAGGATGCAGTTGCCTGTGATAGCAATACCCAGGACTTTGTGACCTGGAGAAATAAATCTTTTTCAGCTCTATGACTCACATCAGGTGAAAGACTGCAAGTGCTCAAAAAACCCCTCAGTATCCCAGCTGAGAAAATTCTCCACTTGTTCAGGGTTCCTGTCAATTTTCCCACTGCTTGTGCTAACAGGGTTGTACAAAAGCTGTTACCATCCAGATCATGTGCACAAGTCTGGAAGAATACAAATGCAGCACCTCAAATGGACCCTCCACTGTAAACCTCTCGTTGCCTTGTGAGCAGGTGTCCTCAGCCCAGATGGCTAAGTAACCCAAAGCACTTTTTTGTTCTGTTTTAAAAGCCCACATGAAATTTGAGAAGTTTTATGGGCATTGGTGCTGCTGGAGTGGATGCAGTTGTGGTCAGAGAAGGAAAGCCGACTTCCCAGCTGATACCTCACTAGCTCCCCCTGCTCCTAGCAATATTTAGAGGCAATATCCTGGTAGAACATCCCTCCATCGGTTCTTTGGAGTAAAACCAGATTATTTCTTCTCCTATAAAGTCAACAGGGTATGCAAAGCAACAGCAACACAAGCAATGCTCCCTATAGGAAATGAAATTGAGGTGTGCCAGTTATTTACCTAGAACAGAGGAGGAAACACCCCAATTAGAAAGCTAAAACATCTGGACATGTTCCCACATTCATCTCCAGTCACAAATGATGGGCCTTACGTTCACTTAAAACTGTCACTTTTTTGCACAGC
Source organism: Athene cunicularia (assembly GCF_003259725.1). NCBI lineage: Eukaryota > Metazoa > Chordata > Aves > Strigiformes > Strigidae > Athene > Athene cunicularia. The sequence continues at coordinate 10,105,189 of NW_020799100.1, read as the reverse complement.
TTGGATTTAAGTATGTTCCTCCTAACATTAATTTTATACAGGTGAAAGGGGAAACACCACCAATTTATAGAACCATGATGGAAAAATGCATCTGCTTGATGCCTGTCCTCTACAAAGAAAGCCACAAGTTACTTTGCTTCTTTCTTCAGACAGAAAATGTCCATTTCCCCTCAGTATTGCATGCGGCTGTGCTGAGTAGATATTTACAAAGTGTCCCTCACTTTGCTGCTGTTAGAGGTGCCACAGAGAGTGGACATGCCCTTCAGCCTCCCCAGCTTGAGAGCCCTGGCTGCCCAGATGCTTGCCCAAGGAGAAATTGTGCCAAGGGACCTGCTGGAGAGATTGCCTCCTGCTGATGGGACTCTGCAGACTCTTCCTCGGGAAGGAGCGGTGATTTGGCTCATAACGTTTTCCAGCAGAAGCAGTGATGGTCGCAGTAATGCCCTGGAAGCACTTAGAAGGGATAAAGCCAGCCAGCCAGCCATGACTGCCACATAATCCAGTGCTTGGCCACTTATATATATATCCACAGTTGGCTGAACATCTCCTTGTTCATATTTCCTGGGCACCAGCATTATACTGTTGAAGCTTGATACACTCCTCCCAAGCAGAAGAGGAAAAAAAAAAATCTACCAGGTAAAAATACTAGACTGGTATAATAGCCTACTAGACTTACTGAAAGCCCACCTATAGATATGGGAATATATTAGATGGACTATATTATAGGTTAGTGAGAGCTATTCCATAATTAAAGATGCAAGAGTGTTTTCGCTTAAAGCTGAATAAACAAAAGGTTACTAGCACCCAGACAAAACTCAGTGTGCCAGTTCCTATTTACACATAGCTTTTACATACCAAGTGATTTTATTTGTTGTAGATCACGAGGGTAGATGGAGAGGGAGTATCCAAAGTGAAGGAAAATCTTTTTATGGAGAAGTGGGCGAAGAAAGTGAAGAAGAAGATGTGGCTTTTTTTCCTACAGAGTTGTGAATAAGCGCAGGTGTTCTCTATATACAGTTGTATCTTTCAAAAAAAGAGCTTTAGAGAAATTAATTACATGTCAGAGCCTTTGACAGGTCTTTTAAGAATTATGATACTTTTGAATGAAAACATTATATACTTAAAAAGAAATACCATGTAAATGTCTCTGAGATATTTACATTCAGCGGAGTAATAGTAGAAAAGAATTCAGCTCTCTCCGTGGTACGAATGGATGCTGAACATGCTGTGCTCTTCCTAACAACGACATCTCCTGCCCTTGCAGGACTTACATTAACTCTCCTGCAAAAGCACAAAACAGAGTTCAGGGGCAACTGCCAGGACTGAGCCATAAACAGAAACAACGTTCTGCTGAAGAGCCACAACCGCCTCTCTTGCTCTGCAGGCTGCGTCCCTGAGCGCACAGCTCCTCTCCAAAGCAAGGCCATCACATCACACGCCTCCTCCTGTGCTGAAGTGGGCATCGAGACCTCTGCAGAGGAAAATATCCAAATGGTTTTTGGCTTGTTTTGTTTGTTGCTTTTTTTTGCTTTCTTTTTTTTTTTTCTTTCGGCCCTGACAAAATCTGGGCAGGACATAGGATAGATAAATTCCCATGGAGAAAGTGTGGTGGGGCTGAGATCTCACCATGCACCAGGAGCCACTGCAGTGATGCTCATCATTCACTGACCTGAAGGATGCTGTTTCCCTATAAGATTCTGAAATTCCCAAATCCCTTTTATTCCAGAGATTCCATTTGATCCTAATTTTTTCACTACAATTTGATAACTGGTGGGTGAAGTGATAAGAATTTTCACTTGGCAGCAGGTGGGTCTGTATTTTACCAACTAAGTCTCTAGAAGTACCTTTCCAAGAATTTATATTTTTATTTAGGCCAAGGGTCTCTGAATTTTGCCTGGTACCACAGCAAGAAAAAAGTACAAAGAGTACACGGGGTTTCCAGAACTGACAGGGTTGGAAAGGTGAAGTTCATAAGGAAAGGTAAAGTGCAAAACCATCCTTCCACTCTGCCCATCATGAAGTACTGCTCTGGTCCACAAAAGGGATGTTGGACTTCAGGGTTCTGGTTTCGAGGTTATTTTCCCAGGAAAATCTCATGAGGAAATCCTATCTCTCAGCAGTTCTCTGGGCTTTTCCTATCAACGATGGAGAGGACATGGGAGAAAAGGCCAAGTGAAGGAGAAAGAGAAAATAAAGGTGGCCTTTGTGGGTCAATCCCAGTAGTGAGATATCTAAAACCCTTCAAGAAGGTAAGGTGTGACAGAGTCAGTGCTAATTGAGAATAGGTTTGGCAACCTAGGTATAAATACAGATAAAAGTCTCCAATTAAGAATAAAGCTGGAGGAAAAAAATGAAGTTGATAAAAAAAGAGCTTGCAGAGAAAATGGAGAACACAAAAACCATGAAAAGAAGAAACAATTTAAGAACTAGTGTGTTCCCAGAAGGTGTAAAGGATGGATGGCTTGTTAATATTCATAGCAAGCCTCCACTTTTTCCTCAGCTGAAAGCAGATGCAACAATTACCACAGAGCCTGAGCCCCAACTCCAGCAGACCCCGAGATATGATATTAAGAGCTGACTATTTTAGAGCCGACTCTGAAATAAATGACAGTTTCTGACCTTACTCTGGGAGGACATAAGGTGCAAATGTTTCAAGACCTGTCACAAACAACTTTAAGGAAAAAGGAAGGAAGTGAACAAAATTATAGCCTTCCTGACAAAGCACACGTAAAATACAGAAGGAGCTTTCTCTGTAAATGTATTCTTACACATCAAGAACAGCAGTATATCATAAAGGGAAAAAGGCGGCAATTAAAATCCTTGAGAAGCTGAAACGCATGAGGGAATGTCTGAAATACGGTGTATTTCAGCATAATACTTTACCATATTAGGGGAAGCAAAGCTGCTAAACCCAAAAGATGAGAGTACCAAAATGCAAAGAGAGTGAAGAATCATTGCACCGCCAGTGTGCAAAGAATGGGTGTGAGATGGGGCAGTAAGTGGGGAAAGGGGGAGTTTTTGGGGAAAAAAACAGTCCAAGTAGCAAGGCAGAGAATGGAGTGACCAAGAAAATGGGAGGAAAAAGGATGGTCTGAGTCCAACAGCAATGGACACAGGCCTTGGACAAGCACAGCTCAACGCCACATCCCCAGATGGCAGTCAAGAACCTGTTCGAAAGTTGATGGCTCAGCTAAGGAAGAAACAAATAACCCTTTTCACCAGACATGGGATGAATTTACACCATGCTGCCAGGGAACTATTATCCTGGGAATAACGAGGGTGAAGAAATGCAGGAACCCAGGCAGACTCATGAGGGTTTCAGTGAGTACACCTGATTCTAGGGTCAAGAAGCATAAAGAGGATTCCTGGCTACCAAAAGCAAGGGAGGACTATTAAGAAGAGTCACTGGGTTTCTTTTTTGTCATCCTCTCTCATTTTATAAAAGGGGAAGGAAATTAAGCAATAATTATTGTCACAAGCTGCACAGTGAAAAGCACTGGCAAGCTGAGGGATAGATTTTCATCTCCTGAAAATTAAAAATACAAACTTTGGTTTAGCTGTGATGGCCTAAAGTAAAAACATTTCCGATAATTTTTAAAAAAAGATGAATAACCTTATCCAAAGAAAGACGGTTTTACAATTGACAACAGACAGACCCAGTATTAAGTCATTGGTACAAGCCTATTAAAAAACTCAGTGATGAAATACTGTGACAGGTACAGCTGCCACCTTGCTCCCCAGGACAGGCTTGTAATTTCATGAGCTAAATACATCCTTTCTGTCTTAGGAGGCAGGCTGCTGGATGAGGACTTCTGGGCAACTCTGACCAAAGGTCACCTTAGAAGAAAATTAACAGCAGCAGCTATCCAGCAGAGGTTAGCTCCTTCTTTTCACAGCTTATTAGGATTACCAACATATTTAGAGAAGCGGAAGTTATCTTGGTCTGAGGTGGGATGAGGGGAAGACAAGAGAGGATTCTGGGGATTTCCCAAAGTTAGCTCTTGATACATCAGGACTATAAGGAACAGAGGAAAAGGGGGTATTTGTTGGAAGAGCAAGACCTGAATATATCTAAAAGAGGAAGAATCCTGATACCACTTCTCCACAGCACAAACACATGTTTTAGGACTTGATACACTCTATATAGCTCCATGAGGGTTATAAATCAGCAGGTCTCATTATTTTCTAGCAGACCTGACTTCAGTAGCAGGTAACTCAAATATAAACAAAACTCAGGAACAGCACTCATCTACCCTATGATGCCTCTCTGAACAAGATATATACAAAGATTTTTCAGGAGTATCTAAAAGCAAATCAATAAATTGTTATGGGAGGCTGGCAAGGCCGTGAGGAGAGTGAATAGCTCATTAACAAGGCCTGTTAACAAATCATAAGAACACAAACCACCACCACCAGCAATATACTGAAAATCAAATAAAAAGTCAAAACAGAGTAGCCTGGGATTGAAGCCCTTCCAACCCTGGGGTCAAAAACTGGCTGAGTGGTCCCAAAACTTCACTGAATACTGGAAATTAGAGTTAAGTAGACTGTTGCACAAATTAGTAAAGCAAATAAACTTATCGTCTGAAATAAATACTAGGTGAGCCAATAAGAAGCTAAAAAAATTTGTCAATCCTGTTCATAAGAGATACTAAGGAAAACAGATGTTTGACTTGGGAGAGAAAACATATACTTTTGAACAACTTTAAAAAGGATCTCCTCTGTCTGTTTTAGCTGGTGTGAGAGGTAAAACCCTGCCTCAGCCAGAACCAGGAGAGAAAGTCCTTCAACAATCCCTCAGTGGAGGGGAAAGCAGACACTGCCACTTATCCAAAGACTGATAAACAAGCAGATCTGTGTCGGTTTACAACTGAATTCTAAGGGCTCTGAAATGTTTTAATGGCACTTAGGGGATACTCCTTCCCACTGGAAGGGACCAAAGAGAGCTGTAGTAAGCATACAGGTGTCAGACAGTACCAACTTTCTGTCCTATAGACTCACTTCATCAATAGATATTAACACCCAGCATTGGCCGTCATGCTGGCAGATGGCCACATGGTGTCTGAGTTGGGTGTGTGACTCCAGATCACTCAGGATTCGTAGCAGGCAGCCAAACTGCTGATAAAATTAAGAGGGCTCTTAATGCACTACATGATAGTTACAAAAATAATATTTAAGAAACCATAGCAAAGTCTTGGGCCAAACTGAATGGGAAGAGAGCAATAGAGGCATTTTTCCTTACAGATGAGTTGAGAATTTACATTTTTGCTTTGTCAAGAAGAGCTAGCATTGCTGTGCTAGCATGTGGGATTGCCTCAATGGGGTTAATATTAGCAAGCAGGGTCCCCACTGCTGCCACTGCCCCATGCTCTGTCTGCCAACGTGCCAGCTATGACAGGTAGAAGAAGAAAAGATGCCCAAAGCCAGCGCATAATGTTGCTTTTTGCCTTTCCTCCTTAAAAGCAACTGTATTCCAAACATGTAGTTTTCACTCAATCTCCGGATATAAAGTTAAGATAAATCAGAAATGTTAAGGGCCTGCACTTCTAAGAAAATTAGGCTGGAATGATTAAAAACCCCAACTCTCATAAATCTGCAAAGGTTGAAAATTCAGTGCAATACTGTGGTATTAACCTTACAAAAACACGAGGACCTCTCCAGAGCTAATTATGTATCAAGTCTAGTCTAAAATAACAAAAGCCATTAAGGAATAGTTTGGGATGGAGATTTCTTGATGGGCAGAATTGCTTCATTTAAATGAAGTTATTACCAAAATTCTCCTTCTGCTGCTGTATTTACGGATAGGTCTACAAGACAATATCTTAAAAGCTTAGCAAACTCTTCCTATGAACCTAATAAGGAAGTATGAGAGACCAAGCTCAAGTGCATTAATATTACTGAAGCTTACTAAGAAAGGGGATGTTTCACAGTCCCTTGCACACTGAATATTATTAAATAACTCAGCAAAGGGTGTGTAAAATTTTGTTTAAAGATACGGATTAATATGGAGCCAGAACAGCACGAGGAAATGGATTTCACAGAGGTATGCTGAAGAAAAGACTCAGTCCTAAACTTTACGATTACCTCTTGTCTTGATTTCTTAAAGTTCCCTATCAGAAATACTCTCTTCTCATCCCTGTTAACCACCAGGTTTAAAAAAAGAAGAAAGAAAAGAGGGATTTTTTATCCGTACAAATTTATAATATATTAAAGTTTGGACTAAGGAGGGCAATTAAGCTGGCTGGTGCTGGATATGAAAGCTCATCAGGATATTTGCAGTAACCCTAGTGGGGTAAACATTTCTCTTTTCTAATATCTTCAAATTAGAAATTTTATAGGAAGAAAGAAATCTTAGTAAAGCTTGTTTGTCTCTTATTAGCAATTAGCCAACATGGACTCCGGATAAAAAGTGTTAATTTCTAAAGTATACATAATTTTCATAAAAGCAGAGATAGTAAGACCAAACAACTGAGTGCTTGGCTTAGGCACAGGAAGAAATTAAGCTAGAGCAATGGGAGGAAGGGCTCATTCCTCCCATATTTTCGCTGCATTGATGATAAAATGTTAAAATGGGGGCTGTCATCAGCTTTCAGAAACTGAAGAAAGCAGATTGCTAGAAAAGAGGCAAAAGTGAGAGACCCCCCCCAAAAAAAGGGTGACATTCCTCATGGATGTGGAAGACAAAAATCCCATAGCCATTAAATCCATGTTCCTAGCCAGATCGTTTGAATATTCATGAACAACTTGAAGTTTTATAAGTATCTTTCCTTTTTATATACATATAAATGACTGTATTGGTAGCAGATGGGCTCTTCCATATGATTTCCTTTTTAAACTTTCAACTTCATGTAATTCCTGCATATTCCTTGTGCTGGGAAAGGAAAGCCTGTGCTTTTAGCTCTGGAGTACAAAGCTGGGGTAACTTCTGTTCATTTGCTTTTGCTTTCAAAACCTTTAATTACACAACCGGGTAGCAGCTCTTAAATACATTATCATCATAATTTTTTCCCAGAGACCACCTCGGTGTGTTGGGTCTGCCAGGCAAGGCAAATCTAAAAATGACTTACACTTATAGAAAGTATACAGTACCTACTGACATGTATATTTTCATAGTAGAGTGAGTAGTTTCCTATAGCTGACACAGCTGGACCAAATTTTATGGGTGAAATAGCTTCACAGTCTCATCCCATGATGTTCATCTGAAGGACTGGATGCTTCTGACTAAAAAGGGAATAAGGGTAGGTAGGAAAAGCAAATGATCAAAACATTTATCACAGCGAGAAAAGAATTTCTTGAGCCCGATAAGGAGTATGAATTGATGTCAATTATAAGATACCATCCATTTTTAGCTAATAATTCAGAAAAAGGATGAATTATTTGAGGAATAATATGTGATCACTTATTTAAAGACTTATTCTAATGTATAGGCTGGAAGGAGCAGAGTTAAGGTTGTATGAACACTTTAACACTTACATTTCCGGATGGTTATCCCTTACCATTCAAATGCAGAGATTTAATAGCACTGTATTTAGTTTTAAAATACAGTGGCTGGTTTAGTTTATAGGGATCCTGCATTTATAAAACAGCAAGCCATTTTACAAGGCCGTTTTATAGGCATTCTACTTTTCCTTCACTTTCCTATTCACATTTAATAAATCTGCCAACATTTTCCTTTGAGAACTGGTTCATTTATTTAAAATTCCCAAACAACCCCATCCACAACTCTGCATGCCTTAGCAGTTCACCCGATTAGACGAAAGCATCAATTAAATATAAAGCTACGTCTCTTAATTTTCACTTGGAAAGATTTTAGGTTCCGCCAATTGCTGAAGGCGATTTCTGAAGGCAAAAATCCTGCATTAAGAGAGACTGCAGCTCCTAAGATATCAGTCCAAATTTCCATTCGTATCCAGGTAACAATCTGGAATGTTGATATTTAAGAGGAAAAATATCTGGACAGCTGCCCCAACTCCCTGGGAAGCAATGTTTAGTTAAAGTCTTGGATATCACTGAAAGAAGATGTGGAGATGTCACACTGCGGCTGAAGCATTTTTTCAAGTGCTGAATTATTCACCCGTGAATCTCAGATGTGAAATCCAAATGCTCCGGTACTGCCCTGACTTTAGACAATGTCTAATTCCTTTCTGTGCCACTGCAGGGTCTCTTCATCAGCTTTCTTTCATCTATAATCACAGCCAGGTCATGGATTATTAGTCATATTCACCACAGAATTCAAACCAATCAACCAGCCTGGGACTCCCAAAATGCTCCCCTGGTGTCAGTAACCACGTGGCTCACTGCCACGCCAGAGGGCCCGAATGTTCCCAGCACTGGTTTGCAGGGGACACAAAGAGGTACAAATCACAGCAGCCATTTGCCCAAGAAAAGAGCTGAAGTACGGAGTTGGGGAGAGGCCACCAGCACAACCTGCTGCTGCTGCAGCTCTGCTCCCCCGTCCCACCGGCTCACTGCCGGCAGCTCCGGGCATGGCCCAGGAGATGTGCAAGGGCCTGCATTCGTATAGCTGTATGGCACCAGGTAAGCCAGCTCTCCACCTCCATGCAAGCTGTAAACTTGAGGGTTTTTTTCCATGCACAGCAGCCTTTCCTGGGATGCAAATTCCTTCAATTTAGGAATGAACAGAAAAGCTGTTTGATGCTTTGGGTTCCTCTTTCACAAGCCCCATGTATAGCGAGTGCTACTCCCCATCCAACATGGTGCCCAGCAAAGCAGGCTGAGCTGCCTGGTGTGCAGCCCTGCCAGCACAGCATCCCCACTGGGGAGCTGCTGGGGACTGGGGACTCCCCATCAGCTGGCACCAGCCTCAGCACAGCCCCCTTGCAACTGCAGCAGTCACGCATCACCTGGCCACACCACAGGCCACTGGTCCCAGAGATGCTCTGCAGATCCCACAACCATCTCCCTTCCACAGCGTCCACTATTTTCCTTTTTGTTAAACTTATTTTAAACTCAGAGGAACTCAACATGTTTCCTCATTCTTTCTCCATTCGAGTATAGCAGAAAGAAAAAAAAAAATCATAAACAAAGGCATTTATCAGCTTCTGCTGGAGGTGTTACTCTGCATATTGAGCCACAGGGCTGCAATTGTTTCATTAGGAGGACCTCGGTTATGTTTGCTACACTAACGAGTCTTGGAGAACAGAAGAAAAAAGTACTACGGGTAATGCTACAGCAAAGATAAATAGGTAAACATCCTATGCCTGACATTAGTTAATACATCACAGCTTTATTCACTTAGGGCAGCTGCGAAATCAATTCTTCAGTAAAAATAAAAAAATTGTATCCAAATCTGCGCTCACAATATGAGTGAGGCAAGGAACAATGTAACAGGGAGGGAAACCTTGTCTTTGCCTAATGCAAAACCCGGCCAAGTACTTTGTTTTCCACAAAACATGATTTCTGTCATTCTTTCTCAAAAGTAAACAATCTGTCTTTTTTTTTTAAAACTTTCTCAGATGTCAGCAGTGATGTGTTCCCAGCCTCTCAAGGACACTTTATTGTAGTTTCCAAAGTATTCTGGCTAAATTGGTAGCAGTGATGGAAATCACAGGAACTGCTAAATATAGAAAAAACACCTTCTGTTTGGTAAAGCTAAAAAAACCATTTTAAACTGGTCAAAACCCCCTCTTATTTCTGGATAAATTTCTGAGCCTCACACCATAAAGAATGAGACAGCAACAAAGTCAAAACCAAACCAAAAGCAGACAAATTCATGAAGAATGAATTCATAGTTTCATACCCATTCCCCTGGAAAACCAAGACCAGATCAACAGATAACTCATCATCTGTGACAGAAATGAAACTGTTGGAATTTCCTGCAGATCCTGACCTGGCTGTAAACAGGGCTTGCTCTTGAAAGACAAGCAGTCATGACATGCAGTCCAATAAGGTGAATTCTGCCTAGCAACTGAGCATTACAGCCCTCCAGCAGCACGCATGCCAGGGCCACCAACAACCTCACCTTGAATCAAACGGGCTTGGATGAAGGAATCCTGCTCTTACACGAACACTGTGAGTGTGAGGGTATTTGCTATTGCTGCAAAGCAAGACAAGCAAGCAACTGCTACAAACACAGTATTTTGCAAAAGCGACACGCACAATGCACCTTGAGGCTTTCCTCTTGGGTGCACTTTGCTTGCGTCCCCGCCATCACCCACCCTTCTGTCACCTGCCCACACCACCCTAAACCTCAAACGCACGCACAGGTTTAAGGGAGGACCACCCTCCTGGGAGTGCCCGGATAAATGGCTGCCCAAGGGGCAGCACATCTCAGTTTTCAAGAGAAGGATGCAAGTGGTGGATGGGCACCCTGTGCTACCCAAATGAATTCTCCGTTCACCTAACAAAATGATAGCTGACATTCATTACAGACCCCTGCAAACAGTGACAAAAGGGGAAATACAAAGGAAAAATGGAGCCTACAGGCTCTGGCTTGGCAGTAGAAATATCACTGGGGAGGAATGGTGTCATCAAGGTGGCCGCACAGTGCCATCTGTACCCTGCCGCGCTCGTAGCTTGAGCAGTTGCTGCCAAGACTACTGGCCTGATCTGGACAAAATCCAGTTGCTTCCACCCCTCAGAGTGTTAGTAGATGACAGGGGTGCACATTTATTATCTAAAGAAGGAGAAAGTAGCTTCTTTTCTAAACATTACAGCCAGCTCTACTGCTGGGATAAAAGGAGGTGGGAAGGATGTGACCTTCACATCCCATGGCAGCTCAAGGAGACATGGCCATCTTCAAGGGATTTAGCAAAATCCATACAACATCTTATTCCCTTTTAGGTTTAACAATCTTATTCTCCAATCTGCAATTAAAAGGTGCACAAGGCAGGACCTTGAGGATCCTGCACATCATACAGGCACCTTGAATCCCATTCGGACTTTCCAAACTATTTAGCGCTTTTTTGGGCAGCAGCTGTCGATTATGCCAGGGCTTTCATCTATTTTAAGCTCAAATTGATTGGCAATTTTGAAGAACGCACTGCAAATTGCTCTACTAATCACAGCAACTCCAGCAATGTAACTATATTAAAATAACATTGGTGCTGAGACAGAAAACCAAGAACAGCTAGGAAATGCTGAGTTGAGGTTGCCTGCTCTGGATCCTTCATCTTGCCTGTTTGTATCGGGATGCTGCAGCCTCCCTATTTTTTCCCCCTTCTGCAGCGATCTGGTTCCAGATTCCAGATGGCTGCTCGCACCAATTCAACAATAATAACACTTAGTATTTCAACGCTGCTTTATGTTTCCTAAGCACTGGGGTGCGTTTTCAGAAAAGTGAGTGTTTTTGCAGCAGCCATGCTCAAGTGGTGGGTAGTGAGTTTCCCAGGCTGCAGGCATCTGCCCGATGCCACCCGCTGCCGGCAGACATCGCTCACTGATGCAGAGCTGCAGCCCTGTATTTTTAAAACATGAGTGTCAACTGTACCTGGAAAAGGCCACTCATACAGCTGAAAAATAATGTATCCCTCCAAGGAAACATTGACAGACGCAGAATAAGGAGAAGATTTAAAATTCCTCTTATGCCAAGTTGCCTCTAAATCCTTTTACGTGAGATAGGCAGAGACAGGGCTTATCAACAAGACGGGGAAGCTGGCAATCTGCTCTGAGCACGTGGCTGCCTGCATCTGCCCTCAAGCCTTGCGCAGCTCTGCCTTCCCCCAGCTCTAAACCAAAAGAGCCTTAGGGAGCATGATCTTCTCCTCTGTTCCCTAACAGCCTGGGAGGAAAGACTGGGTTTCCATGCCCTGCGGTGAAGACAGCTAGCTCCCTTCCTTCTGCACAGGCAGGGTGAGATCCCAGCATCTCCCACCAGGGTCTGGAGAACTTGGGGCACCAACTTCCACTCCGAGGTTATAAGAGTTCTTCTGTTGTGGAGACGTGATGACACCATGAAGCATGCTTTTAAAAGTGTCTTTTGTGTATTTTCCAGCTCATCAGTTAAGATTAAAAAAAAAAAAACACAAACAACAAAACAACCAAAAACAAAACAAACCCAAACCATTTCATTTGGATAAACCAAACATCACCCTTCAGACTCCAAGCAAGGACACACCCCCAAGGCTGGTCCTGCTCACTGCCAGGGGTCACCCCAGCCATTGTCATTTTGGGTTCAGTGCATGGTGCTCTCTGAGTTTGGAGAAGAGGGCAAGACCCTGCTCGGGAAGGGGACATGCTGCATCCAGGCTGTCTGCATGGGACAGTCATCAGCAAGCACAGGGGAAAGAGCTCTTCGGTAGATGTGGATTAAAAACCTTCAGGCAGAAGAATCTGCCTTCTATATGCTGAAGGGTGTCCCAATTACTGACTGTCCTAAACAACAGATAAAAAGGGAAGGGGAACAATACCCTCACCACTGGCTGACAAACACAAAGGTCGATACAGAAGGATAAATCACCCAGTTCTCCCCTTCCATGCATTTCACTTACACTGGTGAAATATCCTCTACAATAGATTAAATCAAAGTCCATCGCCAAGTTCAAGAACACATTTAATGCAGATCTATTCATTTCAAGGAGGGTCGGTACAATGGATAGCTTTCCCCTTCAAAAATTATTCAAAACTGCATGCTTCCTTTTCATTCTTCTGCATCTTAACATTTAAAAAAGAAATACAGCATATTTGTAACGAAGAAACATACTGTAAAATTCATAGCCTGTTGTAAAAAGTGTATTTCACAAAGACTTTCCATGGTACAGGGACAAGGACCACTTGTTGATAAATTACTTTCACTTCGAGAGTGGAAAGACATATCTGTATGCAGTGTAAGTGGTGCTATTGTTGAGCAATTTGATGGAAGACCAGTAAAACGCGTTGTGCAGGTTTTATTTAACCTCATTTAAATCAAATTAACAGACAGGGACGGTATCTAGGGACAAAGCAGAGTCCTAAACATGCACCAAAGTGTATCTTTTGAGTTAAGGAATATCTATACCAAATCATTCGTTTAGGCTGACCTTATCCCTTTAGGACTTACTTATAATAATAACAACCTGAGGATCTCCATGGTGCATCTTCAATTCTACATGCATTTTTATGTCACATGAGAATGGGCAGCAAGGAACGCAGCACAAAGCACCACCATTTCAGATAGCTCCATGATGCCACTAAGCTCTTACACAAAACCAGAAACCTGCAACGAGAGCAGCCTCCGTTACAAGCTCAAGACCGTGCACGTATTTGCTCATAGAAAGAGGCTTGGTACCACTGCCAAGAGCTGCAGGTAGACACGTGCATAAAAAAAGAAATAACAACAAAATCTGTACTACCATAAAGCCAACATGGAAATGGAGCCCAAGGCCAAAATGTACTCCAACCATGCAGCAAGCTTTTAAAACCAAAGACATGGGTAAAAAGTGCTTTGGGTAAATGCTGGCTGGGAAGTCTGGGAGAAGAGCCACGGTTTTGTACCCAAACCCTTCCTGCAGTGCAGGGGAAATGAGTCCCAGGAATCCGTGCTGGAGAAATGCCATGTCCACCCCAAAAACAATAAAGTTCATTTTGAAGATTTAGACTTGTGGAAATCAGTGCAGAGCTCCAGATCACAAAGATAACAGGCTGCCTAAAAATGACCAGGAATTTCATTAGGGCTAATACCTGTGGAAAAAAATATGCTCCCAAACATGCCTTACAAATTCAGACTGTAGAAATTCTTTCAAAAGTATCTCAGTTAAAGCAAATGATGTGCAGGCATTTGATTTGCAGCAAACAGTTGTTCTGCCTCTGGGAGCAGCAGTGGGAGCAGGAATGGTGGGAACAGAGGCTACAAGGAAAGCTGGGGGCAGGCTGAGCCTCTGCCAGGGGTGGGATGGGAAGCACACCTTTGCTTTGTGGCCCAGGACCTCTGGTGAACTCTATCTGCACAAGTGTCTACAGCTCCAAAGCAGGAACTGATTGAATCTTCTCTTTGCTGAACAAAGTGTAGTTGCAACACAGGAGCGTGGTGAACTCTAGCATGGAGGAAAACCATGGGAGGGACAAAGAGTGAAGGTGAGGGGGCAGAGGCACCACCAGACACCTGTTCTTGTGCTGCCACAGCGCCACACAGCCAAATTCAACAATTTGCTGTCACTGCAGGCTTTCTGCTGATTAAAGGGAGCTTTTTTGACTGAAGAATGGAAGAGGATCTCTCTCGTGGTCTAGCAGACACTGACATAAACCAGCAAAGTGAAAAAGCCAGCCTACAACTTAGCAAGAAAGATGAGAGTGATGACCCACTGAAGAAACTTAAGAGCAATGCATAAACTAAGTCTTAAACTAGTCCTCTAGCTGTGTCCATGGCTCTTGTTTAAGGAAAACATTACCACAATGTCTTAAAATTACTTAGAGGATTCTTGTCCATTACCATGGAGAGGTGACACCGTGAATGATGCAGCCGGCAGAGCCTATTTTTTCAACCTGGATCTTAAAAATGGGGATTGGCATGTCAAAGTATGCCTAAAGCACAGGGGACAGGCTGCTTTCACAGCAGGACAAGGCCTGCAGCAATTTAAAGTGATGGCTTTTGGCTTGCTACATTGGAGAGGTTAATGGAGAAGGTATTGGACGGCATGTCCCTCAGCCTGTTTGTTAAACCGACATGATATCCTGGTGCATGCTAAAAATCTCTGAGCAGGAACCGATAAATGGGCTGCAGGAAGCTTAGAGCTGCAAAGCTGAAACTAGACCCAAAGAAATGTGAGTTGTTTCAAAAACAACCAATTTGCCCTGGGCACAGTGAGGTGAAAGCTGTCACCACCTAAATGAGAACAGAAGCTGTTGTTGGACCGGCCAGCCCCTCACACACTCCTGGTTGCAGAGTTTTGAAGGGCTTGGGTTTTGTGTTATAAAAGGTTTGTTTGCAAGTTTGTTGGTATTTCAAAATACTGCGTAGGAAACAGGTTTTTCAGCAGCAAACAGAGTGGCACGTAGCACCCCGAGAGCTATAGCCTCACTCACCCCTGGTTTAAAATGCTTTTATGGGATAGATGACAGTTTCAGGGCTTCTGCCTCAGGTTCACTCCCACCTGAAAAAACAAAAAGGTCTCGACAGAGGAGTGGCTTATCACAGCAAAAACTAAGCACTGTAGAAAAGAAGCAATTAAACCACTTGCAGTGATTAAGTCCATAAAACATTTTCACTGCTATTTGTCTGGGAATAACTTGATAGAAATGACAGACCCCACTTATGTGTAACAGGTTTAGGAAGCTGTAGAAATCCCATGGGATGAGATGCCAGGCATCCAGGCATCCTTGCAGCTCTGTGATTTTGCAATCAAATGCAGCCCAGGACCTATCAAAGGTTGCACTGACACCTTGGCTGCAAAGCTGAACTGGAAGGCAAACCCTACCCAACAGGAATGAGCAAAGCACTTGTGCACAGGAGAAAACTGTGCCCAGAAAAAGAGATCTGAAACAATGGAAATCTGTGCTAGCAAACAGACACAGCTCAGATCACCGTGCATGTAGTTAGAGGTTTTTTTGCCAAGTATTGCAGCAAAAAAGGCCAAAACCAAGAAGCAAGGAACCACAGCTTAGGGTGAAGATCTTCAAGGTTCATGTTGACTGAAGACATCTTTAAAATATGAGAATATTAATAATTTCCTGGTCTTTTTCTTTAACAAGGAGGCTTACATCAAGGAAATAACCTATGACAACATTTGCTCTCTTACCCAAAGTGACCCACAGAACTGGGTGCTGTAACTACTGGGGATAAGGGCGGTGGTGCAGCAGATACTTGGAGCCCCAGAGCTCAATCTACATCTCTACATAGGGCACAACGAGCTGCCGCTCAACCACAGGGACAACTGCAGTGCAAACCGGGGCTGGGAGGAACGGGGATTTTTTTCAGCATCCCCTTAGGCAAAAAAGGCTCTCAATTGTGATTTTGGCAACTCATCCACCTTTCACCTCTGCGCTGATGCTCCAGATCCAGCCAGTTTCCTGCAGGAATCTGCCATGCTCTGTCAGCCCACAGACAAGCAGGAAATTTCCATGCACAAACCCAAGCCCCGTAAGATTTATTTACACGGGGGTGAGTAGTCCGGTTACATGTCTCAGTCTGCCAGGTGACAAATGCCCTCGGCTTCCATTTACTTCAAGATGTGCTGAGAGCCTTTCAGAAATTAAACCTCTTTATTCCAAGGTAAATGACGCATGTTTTGCTGTACAGTCTCTTTGCCTATTATCCACTGTGCCCATTACTGAATGCAGGTGTCACAGATGGTGCAACTCCATCGTACTGAAGGGCTTTCGTCCTCCTTTCTTTGAACAAGTAATATTTTCTCTCAATAGCAACCAGATCTCTGGGTTGAATTGGCTCAGTCGTGTCAGGTCACTGCTGTAACTCCACTGCCTACCAGCACAGATTTCTCTTCCAGCTTACTATTGCTTTTCCTGGCATTGATTTGCTAATATTTCATTAATATATCCCTGATATGTGTTCTTTGTATAGCTTGGGAAAAAAAATGACATCGTTACTCTCACTCTTTAGATCCGATTGTGGGAGGGAGGTGAAGTGCCACTGAATTTATGCTAAGATTTAAAAGGATGCTATCAATTTGAAACTCACCAAGTACTTCAATTTTTTTTCACCTCAGTTAACAATCTAGCAGCACTGTAGAAGTGAAGGATTTAAAATGATCTAAATTTAGTGCTTCCAGCTCACCCAATGTGATCAGCTCTGACTGGTGTTTTTCCGAATGCTTGAGCTCCTGGAGTCAAGCGATGACATGACAGTCTCACCTAAAACAAAAGAATGTGTCTAGCGCAACAGACTGCAAAGAAATACTCGAAAATATGAACCAGTACAACCTAGAAGCTCAAAAAACAACAGGCACATAAAAGAAATATTTTTTTTTCTTTAAAAAATCGTGTGGTTTAAGCCAGTCTTACAATTTCTGAGCATGTACAGATTAGCCACGTTCCTTATCTTTTACCATTTATCCACTCTGTTCATATTTCACCCTGAGCTCATACTCACACATTCGCAGTTACTACAGCTCCTGTTCTAGTTTACCTGTATACATGATGTCACCATTGCATTAAATGATGTTGATCTGACTGGAAATGCAAAGCTACAAGATACTGTATTATTTTCCTCTTTTTACAGAGGTTCAAACAAAACAAAAAAATATTTTGGGTGGCAAATTAAATTAGACTTAAAATAGCATGCAAATAATAGTTGTGTTTGATAGCAATTCACTACGCAAAGGTCCCTTTTACATGCATGAGCATTTTCTCACACTACAAGCTAAAGAAAAACTAAAGAAGTACAGGAGATTTTTTGGAAGTCACATATTCTTGAAAGCCTTGTAACGTGTAGACGTATATAATCCATAAAAATATTCCACAGCAAGTTAAAATCTATCTTTTAAAAAGACAGCTCCAAAATGGCTCAATGGACAAAAACCATTTTTGGTTTTTCTTTTTTCTTTTTTTTTTTTTTTTAAATTACATCTGGGCTGACAGCTTGAACACTGAGTTGCAGCCCGTGAGACAGAAATACCAACTCAATCTTAACAGTAGCGCTGGTACCAGTTGCTATAATGATCTTAATCAAAGAGTATTGTGATAAAAAAAGGACTCTGGTTTGACTGTCTTTGGCATATCCTAGATATCAGTGTCCAGATTTCACATGATGCAGTCAGAAAAGCAAACTTCCCTCTATGGTAAATCTCTCCCTAAATCATTCTCTAGTAAAAGGGTACATGTGCAGCAGTCTCAAAGTTCTTGAAACTCCAGGTTACCCCTCTACACCCCAAAGTCAGCAGGAAGCCAAGGGGAGAAATGCTGCTTCTTGCTCTTTCCCCTCTTGCCCTCCCTGCAGCAGAACCGCTGCCTGCTGTTAGAAGGAGAGACTGCACTGGGTGAAACGAGATGTTAAACATCTATTAACACTCACTGACCTCACGTTTTTCAAAACCAGAGTGCTGCCGCTGGGTGAAAGAGTGGGATTTGCACACCACATTATACGAAACACAAGCGTGTGTTTGGAGGCAGACGCACCCGCACAGCCGAGCACTGGTGGTTTCACCATCACTGTAGGAAAGAGCACCCAAGCAAAAAGCCAGCATGAAAGCTACAACCAGGGAACCCAGCTAAAAGGAACTGAAGCAACAACTCTACAAAGTTGCTGATGGTATTTCACCACATTGTCTGGGCTTAAAAGAACAGCTGCCCACGACCATCTCCCCTTGCTGGATCCCTGCCGCCACCCTCCCCGCTGCCGTGCGTGGTGCCCACGGACCCTGGGCAGGATCCAGCCCCACAATGCTCAGAGCCGCACAGGCGCAAATTATCCCTGCTGTGAAAATTTTACGGTCTGATTTGTGACAAAATGCAACAGGTGCTACAACACAGGCGGGGGAATGTGAGGAGGAGGAGAGTAACACCAACGGGAACAAGTGCCTAGATAGACAAGACATGCACAGGGAAATGCTCTATTTAAATACTATGCCAGTTAAAAGTTAAGCAAACAAGTCGATGAAACAAATAACGCACTCCTACCTCCCACCAACCGAGAGACACCTCGGCAGAAATAGGTCATGTAAGTTCAGATAATGAAAGCATATAATGAAATACTATTTATGCCACATACAACCCCACATGGCTGTGTATCTGCTAGATACAGGCAGCTGTAGCAGGCAGGCTGTGTCTGTGGGCACGTTAGTAACTGCACGAAGAGGCTTTCCCTCTGTTAGGCTGGCTGCAGAGGAGGTCTGTCTGCAACCACAAAGTCATATCTCGTGTGGGTCATGTGTGTGCCAGCACTGCAACACAAAGCATTTGAAAAGCATCATGCGCTTGGGACACATCTGCCTGTATCAGAGCTTACAACCTCCTGGGAATCTGCACTGCTGGGCAAAAGCAGGAGGAGAATGGTTTTGAAGGCAGCAAAAAAGCCAGCAAGTGCAGTATCCTGGGTTGCACTGACTGAGAAGCCAGAGAGAGAAGCTGAGGTCCACACTGCCTCCTGGGCAGAGGGCACTTTGTCCTGAAAAGACTTGAACGATGATGCTAATAATAGCAACCTCTAAAAACCCTAATGTATTTATACTGGGGAAAACTAAAAAACAAAGAGTTAGCATCTGTCACCAACCCTCGCTTGCCAAGATGCAGCATCCAAAGTACTTCTTCGAGTCCAGATTGGCAATTCTGGGCAAGCCTGGCCAGAGCAGCATAGGTACGCGATCCGCACGCGTGTCAGCAGCCCGCACACCATGCCCGCACCCCAAACACGCTGGCACCTCCTCCACCAAAGGACACCTCGCAGCATCCCCTCAGGGTGGCAGGGGTAGGTCTCAAAACCTCCCAGGAAGTCAGAGGACAAGTACAGTGGATGCCACAGTTGGAAGGATGCATTCTGCCTGTGAGCATCGCACATCCCAACTGCAGCTGCTTGAGCTTGCTTTTATAAAATTATTTTTCATTGGGAAGAGCCAATGCATTGTAAACATGTTTCAGCTCCATGAGGGCATTTGTAGTGCCCTGCAGGAGAATCCACTATGAAAAGCAGGAGAAATTACAGAAATTCGCTCACTTCGTGGTATCTCTAAGCACAGATTAATTACTGTGGTTTAGATCATAACAAGAGTTCTGTGGCTCCTGTGCAGAGATAGGAAGAGAGGTATTTCATGGGAAGCTAAGAGAGATGGCTGAGAGATTGCAGTTACATCTGTAAATCCACGTTAGCTTTCCTCCCTAACATTATCAAGCCACAAACTCTCCATCATTTCCTAATTCGCAAACTGGATTACTACCATCTTTAAAGTTGACACTTATTTCGCTGTATTTATCCAGGATGCCAATGTGTAAGGTGAATTTCCTTCTGTGTGTTTTTACTAAAATAACTAAAGATCATTGCCTGCAGTATTACTGGAAACAGAACAATAACATTTTCATTTCACCCCAGAAAAGTGTCTTTGCTAGACAGAAACATTCTTACACCATGCCTATGTATTGGGGAAGCGAAGCACAAACAGAAATAAGAATAAATGTTCACAGGGAAACACATGTAGGTTTAGGTGCAACTTCAGGCTTAGGAAAAGCATTGTTTTATATAGCTATGATCAAAATAAATTATTTTGTTTGAACTTCCCTCCCTGTATTTAAGTTCCACCAAATCCATAGCATTGTATAGACATAAGAGTGGGAAAGACATCATTGGAAAAGCAACAAAACTTGGAAGTGGCACTAGTAGATATTCATTGTCCACATCCAGCAAAGTGCCAGCAGTAATCAGTCCCCATCAGTAGTGAAAAGGGAACTGCATTTTAAAATTCCTTTTATTTAAACAGCATGATGCCATTATGGCTATGCTGAGCATTGATGGGAAGAGCTGAAAAAACTTCCTCTTTTCCTCTTTCTTCCCTCTCAGTGTTGTGTGTTCGGCAGAGGACAAGACTCGCTCTTTCACACAATCCCACTGGAGGGAATTGCTGCAAATAAAGACACCAGACACAGGCAAAGGCCCGGTGCCTAACAATTGTCACCTACCAAGCCAGGCGGCAGCACTGCGCTTCACTCGCTGGCCCCCAGACACACGGATTTCTACTTATCACCCCAGGTACCAGCAACACAGCTGGATGAGATTCTGCCAACGAGGAGAAGAATAGGGATAATAATAATAATTTTACAAAATTAAAATGCTGCCTTAAAGCCTTTTTGACCAGGAAGGGATGGATGTATGCAGGAGGGAGGTGGTGCAGATGGGTGCAGCATGTACTGGGGGCTCGGTGGCTGGGGGCAGGCCAGCAGCAATGGGTCCAAGCAACAACGAGTCCAGCACATCTAGGGCCTGTCCCCGCTGTAGAACTGCAACCAGGATCCAAACCCATCATGCATTTGTATTGATGCCAGCCTCCAGTAACTCTGCTGATAGCGGAATAACTGAGCTCTCGCTGCTAAAAAGGCCTCTTTGAAAGTATTTGAGCGTCTTACATAAGATTGCTATAAACTGGTACCAAAAAGGAAAGCAAGTAATTACGCTACTGCCTTGTGAGCTTTGATTCTGTGCTGTTTGGGAACAATCTTACGATTTTTTGTTAGGCTTATGAGGGTAATGCAGAGAACAGCAAAGGTTTGGAGGTGGGGTGGTCTAGCTTTCAAGCTCTTATGTAAAAACCAGGTTTCCTTAGAATTTCACAACCTCACAGGCACAACTGGTGAGAAGCAGGAGACATTTCTGCCCTTTCCTAGCAGCTTATGCATTATTCCTTTAAAAATAAAAAATAATAAAAAGGAAAAGAAAAGAAAAACTTTCAGAGAAATGTGGTGCCTTTATTCCCATGTGTTGTTTAAACCTTTTTTCATGGCACCACACAATGAGCTTTCTTTGGGAAGTAGAACAGTAGCTCTTCCTTAGACCACAGTAAGGCAGTTACAGCTTCAGTGCCTTGAGAATGTGGTGAATAAAAAAAAAAATAAAAAAAAAAAAAGGAGAAGAAGAAACCAAAAAAGAGAAAGAATGAAAGAATGAATAAGGGTATGATGGGAACTTGAATCACTGAAAGGGAGGGGTGAAAAAAAAAAAAAAAGAAAAGAAGAAAAAGCATCAAGTGTAGGTATAATTGCAAAGCACCAGCACACTTCTGGCACCAGGGAAAAAAAGGAATTGTAGATGATTCAGGAATATGACAAAGAATCCCTTCAACAAGTTGTCTTTTATCACAACTTTGCTGCTATACAGCTACACTGAAACAGGGAGAAATTGCATCACGTCAACAGCAAGTTTATGAAGATAAACTGACTCTGAAGACAGTGGAAATATGCTGGCAGTTACCTTGTGTTTTGCTTATCACACTGCAATAAACTCACTGAGAACAGCATAAACAGGATATTAGAAACAAAAATACACTTGCACCTAAAAGGGTCAGCTTCATAATATTCTGGGGCACGGCCCTGGTGTGCATCAACCGCCTGTGGAGGTGGAAAGGTCCAAACCAGCCTCTGCTGCTGAGCAGCCGTGTGTGCGGGGAGAGCACGCAGCCCGACGCCCAGCCTGCTCCTCCGGGTCACCCCAGCTCCCAAACTGCAATCCCTGACCAGCAAAGCTGAGTGGGCTCAAATTCAGGCTCTCGTTTAAAACAGGGCAGCTCCATACGCCAGCTATTACAAAACGTCAAGACATCCTTCTTTGTAGCAAAGATTGAAGTCTCCCAATACAAAGTGCAATAACGTTATTAGCTTACGGCTAAAATATTGACTGTGTACGGGTGACTGAGCGCCGCATCACATTTTTTTGTCCCAAGGACGGTGGCAGGAAACCAAGAATAGCCGAGAGCTAAAGGGACCTTTCACCACCTCATGTGGGAATTGAAAGCACAGGGTTTAAGATCATGTCTGTGGGGACCAGAGAAACCTTTACAAAGCACCTGCCCCAGCAACACAGCAGCTTTGCCCTAGCAAAGCCTAAATGACAAATGAGTTAGGAGCTCAGGAGTGAAATACTCTTCACCGCCTCTTTCTGATCATTCTCTGGCCAGGGTGGTTGTGCTGTTGTACTGAAGGGCTTCTCCTGCTTCCTTTCATAAGCTCCTTTGCCCTCCTCCCCAGCCTCACCCCTTTGCTCCATCCCAGAGAATGGCTGCTGGTTTAAATGCAAATAGTGCACATGCAGGCATAGGATCTTTTTTTAAATTCTGAAAGCTGAGACTTCTAAGTTTATCTCAGAAGGACACTGGAAAGATGAATAGAGAGAAATTATGCAGAGAAAGAGAAAATATTCAAAGAGTAGAATTATGTATGCATAATTGCCTGGCTCCCTGGGGTGCCTGGGCGAGTACACCAAGTCACTTTGTGAAATCATTCCCCACAACTCCTGTATCCTAATTATAGTGCTGTAAGTGGGGAGAAGCTAATTTTTAAACAGTCCTGATGGGGTAACTGGAAGAACCTAGTGAGGATGCTGTTAACCCTTTGCCTACCGAGGGTCTTCAAGCAAAGAAGCAACTACAGAAGAAACAAATGAAATGCCAGCAAACCCAATGCATCGTCCTCTGGTTGATTTAAAGGTGTCCAGTATGAGAACCAAGCAAGCACAAGCTTTCAGGCTAGAGGAGAAAAGGGGCAGACCTGAAGAAAGAGGCCAGAATGAAAAAACCACCAGTAAACATGACCTCTGCCCAGATTTCAAAGAAGTTTGGAGTCAGTGTTATGATTCTTCTGTGTCCCTTTGCCCTGTGCAGCATGTTCTCAGTCAAAAGCTTTCTAAGCCCTAAATATGCCTTTACAGGAACCATTTTATCCATCCAGAAAATGCAGCCACAGATGCATGATACCTTGGCACGTCCCCCAGTGCAACATGACTACTTGGAGCAGGAAGAGCTCAATTTGGTGCACCCTAAAAGCAGGTGGCTGGTTCGCATGGGAAGGACCTGGTTCCAGGGAGGATATGCTAATACAACGCCTTATCATGCCCACACAGGTCATAGACATCGATGCAACAGCAAGTGAGAAAGGTCAGAACTATGTATTTTTGAACCATTACCTATGCGATGCTCAAACCTGACTTCTTTCACAGGGAAAATAAAAGGCACAAGCAGGACAGCCCTGCCTTCAACCCCTGCTCACACTACCCTGTGATCTCAGCTAATGCAGAAATCCACCACCAACTGCCTTTTGTTCTCACCATGCTCAACAAGTTTAAGCTAATTAAAAACACTCCCAGAAGTCCCTAAACTCAGATATTTGACTGTAACTGTCACTAGCACTTTGACCAAATTCCCTTTAAAATTCTCAGTCTGCTAATTTTTGTTCTCATTGTCTACAAACCCCTTAAAAACGTTCCAATTAGTATTATTTTTCCTTATTGAAATAGATGCAGGCACACAATATTAAAAAGGACAAAAGATAAAATAGTCCACTGATCCATCTTAGGCAGGCAAAGAATTATTTTCTCCCTCAGTTATGCCTTGCACAATACCACTAAAAGCATGAAAACAATGCTTAGGGCTTCCTTGTCGGGGCTGGCAGGGACACACCACGTGCGCCAGGTGGTGGCTGTTTCAGCCCACTCCATGCAATACCTGCATTCCAACATCTGTCACCAAGAGAGAGAGGAAAGCAAAGGCTTTCACTCCAGATTGCATTATTTTGAATCCCCTGGGTATTTGGGTCTTTGTATTTCTACCACATTCGTTCAGGAAGGGCTTCCCATGGCCACCCCCCCCAGCAGAAGCCACCCATGGACATGGATCTCCTTCACTGCGTGCAAAGATTATTAGTCTGGGTAATGGAAGGCAGACATTTGCAGTTCCTCTCTCTGAGCAAAGCCACCTCCAAAATTTTACAGATATCCATGGATTTAAGACCAGAAGACCATTTACAAGGACCTCCTACAATAACAAGCAATTAAATCTTACCTCTTTGTTGAGGCCAATTATTTGTTCAGAGGAGAATTTCCAGAAAGACGTGCTTGACTTCAAGCGTTGATCTCAGCACGTGAAGAACTCTCAGCGCAGTCTTACAAGTGATGAACTCTCTGCCAAGCCAATATTAATATCTAACCCTTACATTCTGAAAATTAAATATTCAAGTCAAATTGAATAGTTATTTTTTGGTCAAAGTAATAGACACAATTTTACTACTTAATCCTCTAACATCGTCTCAAGCTCACTCAAATTACAGCCATTTGAACTGTGATCTGAGCTCCCCTATGCTTAATGAACTAATTAGACCAAGGACAGCCAAACTTCCCAACTTCCTGAATACTAAAATCATTGTCTGGCCAAGAGCTGCAGGATGAGCACCACATGGTGTACAAAGGAAAAGGAGAGGAGCAAAGAGCAGAAGCAGGTCTCAGGTAGGTGACTTGGCCCCAGGGACACCCCAATGCCCCCCTTCCCCCC
>NW_020799100.1:10075577-10080291 GCF_003259725.1 Athene cunicularia | reverse complement strand
CCCCCCCCCCTTCAGCTATAAGGCAGGGGGAACAACCATAATAAGTTAAAAGAAGAAAATCAGTACAGACTGGAAGAGATATTTATTCTCCTACATATTTTTTATGTTTCCTTGCAAAGTAACATTCTGTTCGGTTTGAAGAAAACATGTCATTTACAGACCTTCATTAGACATGTGAAGGATCAGACCTGCAACACTGTTCCTGGGGGAGTAAGGTGATAGCAATGGTCAGGGACTCCTTTATGTGAACCAAGGGACTCAGACCCACTTTCTACTCTTTCAGAAGAGGGTCATAAGCACCAAAAGAACAAGATATTCTGAAGCTGTTGCACTCATGTCTGCAATGTCATCTTTTCTCTCTGGACCAAAGATCATTTTGGCATTCGGAGAAAAATGAGTAAATTCTAACAGAAAAATCTGATGGAGAGCCTCAAAACCTTGTTTTTTGGGGCATTTCCTCCAAAAGAGGAGATTCTGGTTTATAATCTTATTTTGGGTGATGGCGAGATTCCAGCTCTCTCCTGTTGATACTGTCTTCAAAATCCTCAACAAGGAGTGCTCAATTTGCCCAAGTTCAGGTGGTCCCTCAGGCAAGCGGGTTTCAGCTTGTACCTTGTATCTTTCCCTGTCACGTCCTCTCCAACAAGGGAGTATGACACAACTACAGGATGGCATCTAGCTGTGGCACACAAGGTCAGCACTGTAAAATACAGATATACAATACTGTCTGTGCAAATTTACTTCTCTTGTTCTTAGGACAAGAGAGGAAATAAAACTCCTGGGGTAATAACATTTAAAAACAGATCCAAAGGAAGAGTTTGAGGGCTGGAACCACAACATTATGACAGCACCACCTCACCTCTAGCTCAGATCAGTAGTGAACCAAGAATTTCCTGATAGATGGTCTACTGCTGAGCCTGTTTTTAAGCCTGCCGTAGACAACAGCGGCATGATAGCCTCCTGCTTGACAGTACAAGAGAAGTTACACCACCTAAGCAGAGACTGAAATTGCTGTCCTCTTAAAGGTGGTTCTGTCTGAACAAAAATTTGTAAATAAATTTGCACCACCTGGGCTAAGTTCCCTGTGTGAGCTTCAAGGTTCGTTAATATAAGACCCATCAACTACACTAACTTCTTATTATCATTATTATATGTCAAAGGCCCAAAGGTATTCCCAAAGACGAAACACATGCAGGCATCGTGATGATACAATCCTAGCTTCAGTTTGATGCAGCATCACTGCGCTTGCCATCAGCAGACAGTGGGGGAGGAGATCAGAGTGGATAGAAAGGTTACAAAGGTGAGGTCACAGGCTTACACAATGACTTCATAACACCAGGTATATCTACTGCCCTTTTAAACCATCACCTCCTGCAGACAAGATGTTAGAGAAGAGTTCAAGGAAGATCTGTAGGCACAGAAGATATTCCTGCAGGAGCCTGTTCAAACCACTTTCAGCATAACACAAGAGTAGGATTGCAAGTGTTGGAAAGACACAGCCAGGATATTCCCCAGGAGACACAATGGGTGGTACAGAGGCAGAGACTGCAGGACCAAGGACCACTGGGCAAGGGCAGGAAGGAGGAACCCTAGAAGAAGAATGAATTCAGGTAGATTTCCATAAGGATTTGCAGACTGGCTAAGAGTGTGTCAGGGGACTAAGGACAAATCTGCTCCGGTTGCTTAACTGGGTCCTTGGCATCTCCTGGAGACAGATGATCATGTTGAACTGAGCCACTACACAGTGGGAAGGTTCTGAGGTGGGTCATCCCGCAAAGTAAGATCCAATCAAGTCCTACCCCAGAGTCTGTCTCTCAGTAACACCAAAGGACAGGCCTACAGGAATTGAGTGCATGTGTCACTCTTCCACCCTTAGAGCTTCAATTTGGTGTGGATGATCTTATGACAAGATCGATGAATCCTGATATAGCAGCACTTGAGATAAATGTTGCTTCAGAAGGGCTCTTGTGTGCATATTTGAAGTGAAGAGGAGCTTGGGAGGGACAGATGACGAATGAGAAACAAAGGAACATCACCAGCTGTTGGAAGCACTGTACCACCTTTTGTACAAACACACCTTTCTCGAGGTGATACTTACAACTACCTGCAAAATTATTTCCTATTTCCAAACCTTATTCCTGTAGCACTTGCAAAAGCTGTTTTGAATCCACACAGAAGGCAACTACGGATGTGGATGATGATACAAAGAGAGCTCCTATACAATTTGCTCAAATGTACTCCTGTAGCCAAGCAGCCTCAGGTAAGAGGCATCCACAACAGCAGCTTTCGCATCCACGCCCATGTAGGTGAGCACACCTCCCTCAGCTCCGTGTAGGCGAGCACTGCACTCACTTCCTTCTCGCAAGCCCCAGGTTCTTCAGAGGGATACACTCTGAAATCCTGGGCATCCGGAACCTCAGGCTGCTGCAGACCTGCCAGTACCCCAGCACGTTACAATGGTTAAACACCTCCAAGTAGACCGCAACAGGATACATCTCTGAAATGCCTCTGCATAGACCACAACCTCGTCAGCAGAAAACTAATCATCCTGGTGCCTCTCGAGACAAAGCTGCCAGCAAGTGCTGCACAGCAAGTCAGGACGAGCACTGGAGGCTTGCATCTGCGAAGGGCTGGCAGTGCACAGCACAAAGTGAACCCCAGTCCCTGCAACGCCAAGAGCTAACTAGGAGCTGAGGCACACCAGGGCATCATTTGAGCAGGATACACAATCTAGGACACAGATCCACAGACAATGGCTTCTTCAGGGACCCAATTCCCATAATCACATAGTTTTTATTTCTGCATTGACTTTAATTAAAAAAAAAAAAAAAAAAAGCCCACACAAAAAATTAAGAAGTTTCCCCCATCCTTCAGCGAAGTAAAACACACAAAAGCTTCCATCTCTGGCTGGTGCAATGGACAGTATCACAAAGGGGAGGGAATGTTTATAAAACGTTTTTAAACAATTCAATTTTAAAGCAATTTGTGCGCAGCGGCAGTAGGCAGCCTTGACTGCAGCAAACAGACAGCAGGTTGGATCAATTGCGGGGTGGAGGTGGGTGCAGGAAAGCAGGAGCAGCAGACTGTGGCATTGAGGCTAATAGCTTTGTAGCAATTTATTCAGTGCGAAATACTGCACAGAGCGACATGGGGGTCTGCACAGAAAGTAGGCAGAGAGTACAGCAATGCCTAGGAGGGAGAAGGTCCCCGACTCCAGAGTGGCGGAGAGCAGAAAGGATCAATACCAAACACTCCAGGAAAAGCAGGAAACTCTTCTTCCCTTACAAAAAATAAATTACAATTAATGGATCCAATCAGGCCATCTGCAAAAAAAAAAAAAATGGTGTTGAAGAAGAGTCACACAAAAAAGCCCCTGTGAGATAAAAGCTCCAGAGCTGTCACAGCATTGCTCCTGGCACAGTCCTTCCACTCCTAGTCTGCACCCTTAGGGGTTTGTGTCCCTGCTACCTCACCCTGAAACAAAATATTCTTGCCAGCAATGTGGATGGGCTCTTTGTATTCTGTACCAATGACAAGGGAAACCCCATGGAATAATTTCTACCCCCTTCCCCAGCTTGGTTCCATATCACTTCTTCAGCAGCAAAGCTTTACCTGGAGACATGCCACAACATCCCCTCTCCCTGGTGGCCTTCATCCATGCTTTGGATGAATATTTAAAGAATGGACAGGGAAAGCTAATTTGGGGATAGAACAAAGGGACATGGCTTTCTGGAACTTGGTTTTGACAAACGAGCACAAAAATTGCATTTGATCGTTATGCATGTCCTGTGATGCAAGCTCAAGAGCTCTGGATCTCCTTGCAGACAAAATTTGCTCTGAATTGCTCCTGCTGCTGTTTGCAGCCCAAGGATAATGCGATGCTCTTTCCACATCACACTATCTCCATGCCCAAGCACATACGGTCTGGCTAAGTAAGAAGCCTTAGAAAGGCTGTCAACAAGACTAGAGGAAGGTGTGCATCTGTGCAGAAACATATGCATGCCCCAGCACTGCACAGTGAGCCACAAAAAGGATGCTCAATGCCCAGAATCCCACCAAAACCTGCTGGGGTCCAGCAGAACCATGGTGGAGGACCAGTGACACCGCTGCTGCCACTTTCACAAACCCTTCCTCTCACTTTCTTTGTGCTACATGGCTGAAAACCCATCAGTCTGCTTCCAAGGAGCCTCTTGTCAGGGTATCTAAAGGTGATGCTCCCTCTAAATTCAACCAGCACAGGCTTTCACAGCACTGCTGCTCCAGATCTCATTTGTATACTCACGTGTTTGCTTGAAAGTATGTGCTTTATGTTCATCTATGAAAATCTCCCCCATGGTACTAAAAGCAATGGAATAATCTACTATTTCAACTCACATCCCTTAGAGAATTCTGCAGTTTAAAAAAAAAAAAAAAAGAAAAAGAAAAAAACCTGGTTGAATTTGATTAAACCTTTGGAATCTCTCCAATATTTCCAGTTATTCCATCTGTAGAAACACTCTACTGGCACTTGGCACATTTATAGCATTAACTGCCTTCTAAATCAGCAGCAGTTCTGCCTAACAATTTG
Source organism: Athene cunicularia (assembly GCF_003259725.1). Lineage (NCBI taxonomy): Eukaryota > Metazoa > Chordata > Aves > Strigiformes > Strigidae > Athene > Athene cunicularia. The sequence continues at coordinate 10,075,724 of NW_020799100.1, read as the reverse complement.
GCATTTGTACATTGCCTTGTAAATTACCCACCTTACATCTCTGGGTACGAGGACCGTCCCCTCCAAAAAGCTTATTACTGCCTTGTAGAAATCCTTCAGGAAGAAAATATCTTCTTATGGGCTTGTCTCTTGAGAAAAAGAGGGGGG